>NW_027362765.1:82541211-83141211 GCF_046119375.1 Phyllobates terribilis
GATCCTTCAGATGGAACCTGAAAATCCATCTCTTCACGAAAGCTTATGTGACACCCCAGGGGTCTGGTTGCCACAGTAATAGAGATATTATGTCTGAGAGCAAGTGGGAGGTTTCTCTGGTCAGGAGCCCTAAACATGCAACACGGCCCACCCAGACCTGGGAGGGGAGGAATCTGCCCTTATAAACTGGGTCTGGGGCGGGATTAGTGAGTGAAGCTGCAGACAGACAGAGCCTGCAGAACAAGCAGAGCAGTCAGAGCCTGGAGAGGGAAAGCAAGAACAGGAGCTCTGTAGAAGCAGTAGCAGAAGTCCAGGGGCTGGAGCTGAGCAGAGTTCACCCTGGACGAAGATACTAAAGCCGGACACAGGAGTCCGAGGCTGTGGGGACTGATATACACCCAGCAGCAGAAACCAGCCAGCAGGGGATTCCAGGTCCCCTGGCCATAGAAGCCCGGAGGCTCAGTCACAAAGAAGGGACCAGCGCCGCCATCCAGGAGCGGAGGCTAACAAAAGGCCCCAAGTCACCAGCCATACGGGTGAGCACCACACGGTATACTCAGGGATGTGGGTTACTTGTAACCGCTGACAGCAAAGTAGCCAGGAAGAGTGCAGATAAACGGGGAGGCCTACAACTCCACCTGCCCAGGGGAACTCCTGCTTGCTCGCAGACTGACCAGGCCCCTTATACTAGCCAGTACTCCCGGGAGGGTCTGCCTTGTACCATCAGTAAAGAACCTAAACTGCACCTCCCATCTCTGTGATTCCTTGCCGCTCCTGCACCATTAGCACTGGGACCCTCAGACCATCACTCCCATCATCTTCCACATTAGCTGCCCTGAGGCAATACTTCTCCCTTGGGGAGTCATCCCATACTCGGCTGCGCAAACAACATCAGCCTCAGCGGTCTGCAGCGCAGCGGCGGTCCCCACTGACCCCAATCCACGGGTGGCGTAGTCGGACACTTATTACAATACAAATAGACTGCAACTGGTTTGACCACCCTGGGCACGGACCGGGTCACCGCCACGGAGAACTACAACCCCCAGCGATCCGGCTCCAGGTATTCCCCCTGCACAGCAGCACAACACAGGCCCAGGGGGCGCGTCACTTACAGCCTGCCATGACCCCGCTGCCGCCTCACCACCACCAGAGCTGCCGCCTCACCACCACCAGAGCTGCCACCTCACCACCACCAGAGCTGCTGCAACCCCCCAACCCACTGTCTCCATCCCCACCATCCTGCAGAATGTAAGCCCGCAAGGGCAGGGTCCTCCTCCCTCTGTACCAGTCTATCATTGTTTTTTGTTACTGAAGTGATTTTGTATGTAACCCCTACTCATGTACAGCACCATGGAATCATTGGTGCTATATAAATAAATGATAAACGTAATACCACTCATCATAACTTTGCTCTGATGGAGCAGACATGCAGTGTAAAGCATGGGAGCATAGCAGTGAACTGAGTTTATGATTACAGAGGTAGTGGAGCCATGGGATAGTGGCTTAAGAAAAATCAGTCATGCTGGACAAGCCCCTTTACACAAGTCAGACAGCCCCCGCTTCCAAAGTACAAAACACAGCCATGTAGATGACGCACCCTCAATGATATGCCCCCTATCGGCCCAGGGATGTCATGTCAACTCTTAGCTCGTCATACCTGATACTGAGATCAAAGCCTCCGCTGAACACGAGGCCCCTTTCCTCGCACAGCTGCACCACACGGATGCTGCCGGCGTGTCCCTGAATAAGGCGTGGGATCTGCGCCATGTCCACCATATCGTACAGCTTAACTTTACGATCTCTTGAGCCAACGGCGACCAACCGTCCCCCGTCAAAATGGATTACTCTGGACGGGTCACCTCTAAAGGGTAAAACAAAAAAATTAACAAAGTTGAGGGACACTATTGTGCACCCCAGGTGAGGTGCCAGTCTAATATCTAGGGTGCCACTTACTGTCCTGTAAGTATGAGGACGTTGTATGAGCCGCAGAAGAGGTTCCTTTCCTCCAAGGGCACCGCACAGGTCTCTACATCCACATATGCTGCTTCCAAACTTTCTCCAGGCTGCAGAAAAGAAAGTTTAGCACCTCCAGTGTCTCCATAATTACCTAATTTAATAACAAGGGCTTTGCTAAAATACTCTGTTCTGCAGGAGACTTTGCTGCTTCCAGAGTGATCCGCCCACAAGATCCACACTCTGCTCTCCTGAAATGCTCTGTGCCGCTGAGGACCTTATTCTTTGGAGTCCGTAACACTCAGTCTGTCAGCAGCCACAAGATCAGCACAGTGCTATCCTGAAACACTTTGTCCTGCTGGGACCCTGCAGCTTCCCCTATGCAATCTCAGTCTGTGATCCATTGCTAGGTCAGCACACTCCTCTCCTGAAATACTCCTCACCCATAAACCATAAAACTCCTCTCCTGAAATACTAAGTGCTGCTGGGCAAATTGCTGTTTCCACAATGTACTGTAATTCAGTTTGTCACACAAAATTTGCATATTCCTCCTGAAATAATCTGTGCTGCTGGGGACCATGCTTCTAACAATATGTAGCTCCCAGTCTGTCATCTCACAAAAGGTCCTGAAATACTCTGTGCTGCTGGGAGCCCATTTTCTTTCAGCCATCAGACTGTGACCAGTCCTCCCCCCAGCCATTCCCACCTTTGTTTCTTGGTAGTACTTCTCAAGTCTTGGTAGAGCATTGCCATCTTCTCCAACTTTCGGAACCGGTATTGCTTGGATTTTGGCATATGAAACGCTCACCCCCTTATATGAGGTTCCCTGTCAGAAATACATAGCAAAGGAAAATAATTAAAAAAACATTAGATCTGACCCGAACTTTAACTGGAGAGACCGGCAGAGACCCTTCTCCCCTTTGACTCTCCCTGTGTCTTTCCTCTTGACAGCAAGAAGTGATGGACAATAAGGTTGTCAGACTTCTACCCTGCTCCCTTGTGACTGCTCGACAGCAAATTATAAAATCCAGGAGAGTCTTGCTGATATGGTGAATGATGCCACTAAGCGTCATTCAGGCAGTACAGTACTGTCTCTCCTAGCTGGCCATTGTGGCAAAGGATCTCCAAAGGGCTCGTAGTGGCAGGGATGTGGCACACGTCACCTCTATACTCTGATATTAGACTTGAATCCAGTTGTTGTGACCCATTTTTATTCCTGACTACTGTCCTGGATCATTCCCCGCAATCTTGGCTCTGATAGATCACTATTATCAAACCATGCATTTCCTGATTATCCTCCTGATAGCTGCTTCTTTACCAAGCAACAAGCTCTGGTACATTGATAGTACGAAATCCTACATTTCCTAAATACTCTTTTGACAAATGCCTCAATAGTACATATCCATCCCTGCTACATTACCACTACCAAACACTGGATTTCCCGACTACTCTGTCTGCACCACATAACCAGCTCTGCTAAATCACTCTTACCAGATCCTGGATTTCCTGACTAGTCTGTCTGCACCACATATTCATCCCTGCTACATTACCGCTACCAAACCCTGGATTTCCCAATTACTCCTAATGCACCACATAACCAGCTATGCTACATCACTGTTACCAAACCCTGGATTTTCTGACTACTGCTGCTCCACATAACCGGCTCTGCTACATCACTGTTACCAAACACTGGATTGCCTGACTACTTTACTGACAACTGTCTCTGTAGCCACATATCCAGCTCTGCTACACCACCGTTACCAAACCTTAGATTAGCTGACTTCTCTTCTGACAACTGCCTCTGGATAAGATACCATGCTGTGCTACATTACCAACTACCGAATCTTGGATTTCCTACTATCCTGACTACTGCCTTTGTATCTGCTACATTACCGCTACCGAACCTTAGATACTACTTCTTAACAAGCACCGCAATTTACCTCTACCGATTCCTGGATATCTTAAATATTTTTCTGACAACCTTCTCTGTACGAAATGCCAGATTCTGCTACACTGCCTTTACAGAGCGCTCACCTGCTTGGCTCTGCTACCTCATTTTCCTGGTACATATTATGGACTTTTACCACTGTTATCCATAGAAGACATATTTTAATGTTTGTTTCCTTTTCCAATGGTGCTTCCATTACCGGACAATCAAGAGGTACCAAAGTCCTGGGGCCAGCGGAGTTCCTCAAATGAAGATGTTTTTGTGAAATTGTGCTGTCTAGTTGGTTCTTTTGGGTTGAGGTATTAGCTCTGACAACCCTATAATTTCCTGTTGTCAAGAGACTAGCAAAGCCAGTATTGATGGAGATCAATAGATTGAACACTTGTGGTTAGAGTTCTCTTTCCGGTACCTGCAGGATCATTGCCTCATTCCTCACAAGGGTCTCAGCTTCGAGGTCCAGGAGAAGGTCTCTTGTCAGGTAGCACCAGTGATGAGACACGAAGAGACATCTGTAGAGATGCTTCTTCTTCACGTATCCTACAAGGAAAGAGGGAAAGTGACTGCAGACCAAACCCTGGCTGGAAGCTACCGAAATGCTGGTTTTGTACCTAGAATTTTTTTGGAGAGATGCACCGGGAGGCAGCGGATGAAGTCTTTGTATTTCCTCACACCGGATGTTGACTGGAAGGAAGTGGGCACCACCATAAGAGACGGGTCATCTTGTGTCCTGTCTCGTATTTTACCTGATTCTTTCAGCTTGGATTTTTCCTCACGTGATTCCTGAAATTCTAGAAGATCAAATATAGAAATGTGTCAATTACAGGTGACAGATGCCATCATTACTGCCAATGAGCCAACAAATGAATAACCATCGCCGCGTGTAAACACGCCGATAGTTCGGGCAGGCCAATAAATAATCTGATGGTGGCTGTAGTCAAAGAGAACTTTATAGTCTATAGGGGTATTCCCAAAACTGAAAATTCGCCCCTATCTATAGGATAAAAGATAACTTACTGATCTTAGGGGATCTGACTGCTGAAACCCTCAGTGATCCTGAGAGCGTGGCTCTGGATTCCAAAAAACACTCAACTCTCGCTCCATTTATTGTTTGAGACTTCCGGAGAAAGCCAAATACAGCACTCCGCTATTTCTAGAAGTCCCGTAGATCAAGCATACTCCTGTCCGACAATTTCAAGACAGGGCTGCAGAAACCCAATTGTCCTAGTGATCAGATAGCTTTCAAGTCTGGGAATACCCCTTTAACCCTTGGAGAAAAGGGGAGAGTCTATGAATTGGTTTAATTCTATGAATCAATCACCAGGAAAGCGAGAGGCAACAAAGTTGGGACAAGCAAAATACCTCAAAAGGAGGAAAGGAAGGTGTGATAGGGGAATTGTGCTGCCTGGTTGGTTCTTTTGGGTTTTTTTCAGTTGGCTTATTAGTTCGAACCCTGTAATTTCCTGTTGTCAAGAAGATGGAAAGCAAGGTCAGTAGAGGTAAAGATCACCAGGAATAACAACCAAGATTAACTCTTCTGGCTGGAGTTCTAATTTAAAGGGAATCTGTCACCACTTTAAAGGGAATCTGTCAGCAGGTTTTTGCTATGTAATATGACAGCAGCATGATGTAAGGATAGAGACCCTAATTCCAGCAATGTGTCACTTAGTTTACTGGGTGCAGCAGTTGTGATACAATCACAGTTTTCTTTGCTGCAGATCTAGCAGAGCTCGGACTGCTGAGCTGTACAATCCTGCCCCATCACTGATTGGCAGCTTTCCGAAAGCTGCTAATCAGTGGTGGGAGTTTGGTTGGACCAGGAGGCATGAAACATTCAGGGGCGTAATGATCACGGTCAAAGAGGGCGTGGCCAGGCCTGTGGAGTCGGGTCCTGCCAATGGCAGTGCTGTTCTCAGCTGAATTTGTGTCTTCCCACGAGCCCCCTGCTATATTGGCCGCCGAGCTATCAGAGGTTGGCAGCTGACATTGGCTTGCCCATTGTGGGCAACACATGACATCACTGCCTTTTGCTGCCTGCCCACCTGCGCTGGCTATGGAAAAGGAAGAGGACTCTGCTCGCTACTGGAACGAGGAAAGGTAAGAAGAATCGTTTATTTTTTTGTGTTTAAATGTGTTTCAGGAGAGGGAACATTATTACAGGAAGAGGCCTGGGACGGGGGATCTTATTACAGGAAGGGGCCCAGGATGGGGGACATTATTACAGGAAGGGGCCCGGGATCAGGCACTTTATAACGGGAAGGGGCCCAGGATGGGGGACCTTATTACAGGAAGGGGCCCAGGATGGGGGACATTATTACAGGAAGGGGCCCAGGATGGGGGTCCTTATTACAGGAAAGGGCCCAGGATGGAGACGTTATAACAGGAAAGGGCCCAGGATGGAGACATTATAACAGGAAGGGGCCCAAGATGGGGAACATTATTACAGGAAAGAGCCCAGGATGGGGGACCTTATTACAGGAAAAGGCTCAGGATGGGGGACCTCATTACATGAAGGGGCCCAGAATGGAGGACATTATTACAGGAAGGGGCCCAGAATGGGGGACCTTATTACAGAAAGGGGCCCAGGATGGGGGACCTCATTACAGGAAGGGGCCCAGGATGGGGGACCTTATTACAGAAAGGGGTCTAGATGGGGGACATTATTACAATAAGTGGCCCAGGATGGGGGACATTATTACAGAAATGGGCCAAGGGTGAGGGACATTATTACAGGAAAGAGCCCAGGATGGAGGACATTATTACGGGAAGGGGCCAAGGATGAGGGACATTATTACAGGAAAGAGCCCAGGATGGGGGACATTATTACAGGAAGGGGCCCAGGATGGGGGTCCTTATTACAGGAAAGGGCCCAGGATGGAGACGTTATAACAGGAAAGGGCCCAGGATGGAGACATTATAACAGGAAGGGGCCCAAGATGGGGAACATTATTACAGGAAAGAGCCCAGGATGGGGGACCTTATTACAGGAAAAGGCTCAGGATGGGGGACCTCATTACATGAAGGGGCCCAGAATGGAGGACATTATTACAGGAAGGGGCCCAGAATGGGGGACCTTATTACAGAAAGGGGCCCAGAATGGGGGACCTTATTACAGAAAGGGGCCCAGAATGGGGGACCTTATTACAGAAAGGGGCCCAGAATGGGGGACCTTATTACAGAAAGGGGCCCAGGATGGGGGACCTCATTACAGGAAGGGGTCCAGGATGGGGAACATTATTACAGGATGGGGGACCTTATTACAGAAAGGGGTCTAGATGGGGGACATTATTACAATAAGTGGCCCAGGATGGGGGACATTATTACAGAAAGGGGCCAAGGGTGAGGGACATTATTACAGGAAAGAGCCCAGGATGGAGGACATTATTACAGGAAGGGGCCAAGGGTGAGGGACATTATTACAGGAAAGAGCCCAGGATGGGGGACATTATTACAGGAGGGGGCTAAGTATGGAGGACTTTACTACAGGAAAGGGCCCAGGATGGAGGACATTATTACAGGAAGGGTCCGAGGATGGAGGACTTTATTACAGGAAGGGGTTCCGGATGAGGAACATTATTAAGGGAAAGGGCCCAGGATGAAGGACATTATTACAGGAATGGACCTAGGATGAGGAACATTATTACAGGAAAGGGCCGAGGATGGGGGACATTATTACAAGAAGGGGCCGAGGATGGGGGACTTTATTATAGGAACGGGCCCAGGAAGAGGGACATTCTTACAGGGAGGGGCCCAGGATGAGGGATATTATTACAGGAAGGGGCCCAGGACGGGGGATATTAATACAAACAGGGGACTAGGATGGGGGACATTTCAACAAAAAGGGGACCAGGATGGGGGACATTATTACAGAAAGGGGCCCGGGATGAGAGACATTATTACAGGAAGGGGCCCAGGATGGGGTACTTTATTACAGGAAGAGGCTTGGGATGAATGACATTATTATAAGAAGAGGCCCAGGATGGGGTACTTTATTACAGGAAGGGGCCCAGGATGGGGGACCTTATTACAGGAAGGGGCCCAGGATGGGGGACCTTATTACAGGAAGGGGCCCAGGATGGTGGACCTTATTACAGGAAGGGGCCCAGGATGGTGGACATTAAAACAAACAGGGGCCTAGGATGGGGAACATAACAACAAAAAGGGGACCAGTATGGGGGACAATATACTAGGAAGGGGCCCAGAATGGGGGATATTATGAAATAAAGAGCCCATGAGACATTACTACAGTCCGGGAGACATTACAGGATAAGAGCCAGGAAGTAGGACATTATGAAAGGGGCACATACATCTGACCAACATCCTGGTAGGAGCCCCAGTTCAAATTTTACATTGGGGTCCATAGGACTCTAGCTATGCCTCTGCACCTAGTCCTGTAGTGATATACTCCTGCTGACAAAACGATTGTATTGATAAAGCAAAACAAAGCCCAATAAGTGACACATCCCTGTAATCAGGATTTCTGCCTCTTACGTCATACTGCTCTCAGATTACATAGCAAAAACCTGGTGACAGATTCCCTTTAATGCCACCTATAGACAACAGTAGCCGCCTGCCAGTCTTTGGTTTCAGTTCCTGTGCCTACAGGATCATCGCCACGTTCCTCACAAGGTTCTCGGGAAGGTTCCCCTTCCAGAGAATCAATAACCGGCATTATTAGACGAGCAGAGAGCCAAGAGAAAGTCAAGTGAAACCAGGTCTACATAGAGCAACGGATTAAAGATTTATAAAGCAATTTCCTGAAGCTCTGACGGAGCTGAAAAGTCACGGGTTATAGGTAGGGAGCACGATCACTTTTCATTGCTTTTAGATCAAGTTACAAAAGGTATTTTTATTTTTGTTAAGCAAATCTAATGGCTTCCTAATTATGTCACCTACTATGGCTGAGTTCTTACTTTGTATTTCGACACATATTTACAATTTTTTTTTTTTTTAATTCTCAGAAAAATATGGCGAAAACACTCGTTTTGTTAAAGGGGATTGTCTTATCTTATTTTAATGGTTATAGAACACCTTTAATAATGTTTAATTTTACCGTTTTCTGTAAACATGATTGCCTCTCCTCTACATGGACCTGCAAGGTTGATTACCTGCTTCCTTGGCAATGAGTACATGGATTAGGTTGGCAGCACTTTGCAGCAGGTTGGCACTGCACATCTGTAGCAGAAGCAGAGCATAATTTGCTTTGGTCCAATAGGATCCATTCCTGAACCATTCCCAAGTTTCCGTCATAAACTGGCGCAACACATGCTTGTTCAGTGCGCGGTTTGAGCCGCTGGTACTGAAATCTTGCGCCAGGCTGGGGTTGATCCGTGACCGGCTGTAAGTAAAATCCTTGCCCAGAGCTGGCTCCAGCACTTTCTCCATATAGACCAGCAAGTCCAGGCTCTTGAATCTCATGATGACCCCAAATAGAAACTTTCTTTGAGCATAGTGCCCAGCCCTTGTAAAAACTTCTTTGGTGAGGGCAAGCTTGGTGGCCAGTACGCATGTCTCACATACTTGGCAAAGTGGCATTCGTGGTGACTGGTTCTCGCAGCGTAGATCTGGGGCATATTGCAGCTTCAGCTCTGATATCTCCATGGTTTTCATGGTCCAACCAAAGGATCAAAAAGTGTATGATAATTATAAACACGAAAAAAACTTGGCATGGCATTTGCTATGATAAGGCCCAGAGTTGATTGGTGCCCATTTTGCTTAATAAATCAGCTCCCGGAGCTAGCTGGTAATGTCAGATTCAATCTCTGGGCAGCTGCTGTTTGCAGATTTTTCACCCTATTGTTGACGGCTCCAAGGAGACCGCGAATACTTTAATTATCCTACAATAGGCACCCTGCCCGAGCAAGTGCTGTAAGTATTGTAGTAGAGCAGCAGCTGATTCATGGTGTTGTCATTCCTCTTATATAGTCACAGGTGTTATACTAAGTACAGCACCTTGCTACATACAAACAGGTAAGGTAATAGAGAATAATGGCGATAGGAAGGATAGGTAGATAGATTGCACATCTTTATTCCTTCCAAAAACTTTACAAAAGGACTAGGGGGCATTCATTACATGTGGAGGAAATCGATTCCGGCAGCTAAATAGGAAAGAGTTCTTTACAGTAAAGGCCCCGTCACACTTAGCGACGCTGCAACGATCCCGACAACGATATGACCTGTCAGGGATCGTTGCTGCGTCGCTATGTGGTCGCTGGTGAGCTGTCAAACAGGCAGGCTCACCAACGATCAGGGGAGCAGCGACATCGTGGAAAGAACCCGTTGTTTACCATGGTTACCACTCTGCTACAGTGAGCGGGAGGTTACCGCTCACTTTAGCAGGCTGGTAACCATGATAAACATCGGGTTACTAGGGGCACACGCGCACCTAGTAACCCGATGTTTACCATGGTTACCACTCTGCTGCAGTGAGCGGGAGGTTACCGCTCACTTTAGCAGGCTCATAACCATGATAAACATCGGGTTACTAGGGGCACACGCGCACCTAGTAACCCGATGTTTACCATCGTTACCACTCTGCTACAGTGAGCGGGAGGTTACCGCTCACTTTAGCAGGCTCGTAACCATGATAAACTACGGGTTACTAGGTGCGTGTGTGCCCCTAGTAACCCGAAGTTTATTATGGTTACCAGCCTGATCGCTGCTCCCGCTGGTCACGCCCAGCGATGTGTGCTGACCAGCGGGAGGGCAACGACCAAAAAATGGTCCAGGACACTTTGCAGCGATCAGCGACCTCACAGCAGGGGCCTGATCGCTGCAAAGTGTCACACATAGCGACATCGCTGGTGAGGTCGCTGTTGCGTCACCAAAACCGTGACACAGCAGCGATCTCGCTAGCGATCTCGCTATGTGAGACGGGGGCTTTAGAGCAGTTAGACTGTGGAATGCCTGACCGCAGGAGGTAGTAATGGCAGATACTATATCAAGATTTAAAAAAGGGGCTAGATGCTTTTGCCATAAGAAATGGCATTGTGGGTTGTAAATAATCTACCGCTAAATACTGTATATTTAATTGAGAGATGCCTAAGTTGATGGACCTACAGTATGTCTTTTTTGAGCCTATGTAACAATGTATAGAAAGATACATATAGATATGATCATTTCTATCTAGTAGTAACATAGCTATCGGAGAGGTACAGTATGCAGTTATATCAGTAGTGCAGGAGGTGTATTCTCCCTTCACTACCGCTCTCCATTCTACGGTCTACAGAACGGTAGGATGACGCACAGGGTCTTGCTAACGTCTTGCCACTGTCTGCCAGTGGACTCGCCAGTATCCAGGCTCAGGTGAGTGTATGATTTTTTATTTTAATACTTGTAGGGGGACTGTGGGGCCATCATACAGTGTGGGAACTACTGTGGAGGCCATAATATAGCTTGGGGACTACTGTGAGGTCATCATACAGTGTGAGGACTACTGTGGAGGTCATAATATAGCTTGGGGACTACTGTGAGGTCCATCATACAGTGTGGAGACTACATTGGAGACCATCATATAGTGTTGGTGCCATAATACAGTGTGGAGATTACTATGGGGCTATCATAAAGTGTGGAGACTACTGTGGGGGCCATCATACAGTATGGGCACTACTGTGGATGCCATATTATGGCGTGAGGACTACTGTGAGGTCAGTCACACAGTGTGTAGACTACTGTGGGGGCCATCATACAGTGTGGGGACTACTTTGGAGGCCATAATATAGTGTGGAGACTACTGTGGGGCCATCATAGTGTATAGGGGCTACTATATGGGCCATCACACATTGTGGGGATTACGGTGAGGGCCATCATACAGTGTAGAGACTAGTGTGGGGACCATCATATAGTATGGAGACTACTGTGGGGGCCATTATACTGTGTCAAGGGGAGTTGTGGACCCATCACACTATGTATAGGGGATCTTTGGGTGCGTCATACTGTGTATAGGGGAGCTGTGGGGGCATTATATTTTGCATAGCAGAGCTGTGGATTCATCATGCGGTGTATATGGGAGCTGTACACATAGGGAGACTCAGTGGACATTATTACTGTACATTGGAGACACGGTACATTATTAAATGTTAAGTAGGCACTTAAGAAGCATTATTGTTGTAGGGGCACTCATTTTATTGTGACCAACAGAGGTGCAAAGAAAGCATTATTTCTTTTTAGTGGGCACTGTTCTCTAGGGCACTTGTACAGGGTATTAATATTTTCTAGTGGGCAATTTTACCCTCTAGAAGGCACAGAGTGCCTGCTGTGTGGCACACAGCAGGTCCAGTAACAGGGACAAATAATGGAACAGCGGCTCAGTATTGGGGTATCAGCAGGATGAGGAGTTTGTCCAGGTTGGGAAAAAATGGGGACAGTGCTAGAAATGTGATAAGTCAAATCTGTCTTTGTTGTACGTTCTGCAGATGAATTGTGGCTGGAAGAAGTCGTCATGTCGGTCTGGGCCAGATGGAAAAGATGGGAAAAGTGAACGACTCCATAAGAAAGAACATTAGCTGTAAGTCACTATATATAACTGCTGTAATCTCTTACATGCACTGCAGCACTGGTATCTATCTACCTCTATATGGTCACCATATGCCAATTTTATCAGTGTTGGTCTTTGTATAGAGATTCATTTTCAGTAACAGCGCTGTCATCTGCTGAGGTTCCCCTATGCCCACAATTGGGGTGCACCACCATAGTTGTAAACATGGTTACCTGGTTAGGGGCAGACTCTGAAATTTCACCCTTCCCTCACCTGCGTGTCTAGCCATGCCTCTGTATCCAGTTATTCTCACTGCAATTTTGTTTGGTCTCCCGTGTCCTATCTATGCCCCATTCTCCCTCCCTTCATTATTCTCTGAATTCCTGTGTACCCTTCCCTTCTTTTTAGTTTCCTTCTTTTCTCTTTGACCTATTGTCTGTACATTTGTCCCCTCTCTTAGGCTGCGTTCACACATTGCGTATTTTGAAAAAGCGCGCGCAAAAATACGCAATGTGCCTTGTGTCTGCCAGCTAAGTGAATGGGAAATTCACTTTGCCGTTCAGACACTGATTTTACGCAGCGCGAAAGCACAGCTGCATAAAGAATTGGCATGTCAATTCTTTACGCAGCTGCGTCCCGCGCTTTCTCCTATTGTGCCCATTATAAGCGATGGAATTACGCAGCGGTGTTCACACACTGCGTAATTCCAGCGCTTTTTTATGGAGGCGCAGGAGAAACTATGGATACTCACCTATCCGATGGATGGGAGAGGCGTCCGGTCCCGCCGCTTCCAGCATCTGCCGGTGAAGCGATCAGGTGACTGTAGCTTACCGGCTTCCGGTCAGCTGATTTACAAGCTGGTCACGTGACAGTCAGCTGATCGCTTCACGGCAGATGCTGGAAGCCGCGGGACGGGACCGGACCGGACGCCTCTCCCATCCATCGGATAGGTGAGTATCCATAGTTTTTTTCTTTTAAAGCAGTGTATGTACTGTAGCCAGAAGCTGTCTGTACATACACTGCTAGGGGGACACTCACACACAGGACACATAGACACATACATTACATTACATACATACATACATACACATACATTACATTACATACAGGTGTCCATGCTCCTCACACTTCATTTTCTCCTGCACCTCCGTAAAAAAACGCAGTGTGTGAATGGAGGTGCTTTTTTTACCTGCATAAAAAAACGCAGGTAAAAAAAGCAGGAAAATATGCACGCGTAAAAAAATGCAGGGAAATACGCAATGTGTGAACGCAGACTTAATGCCTCTCCTGCCTCTCTCCTGTCTCCTTTGCCTTTTTCATTTTCTTGTATCCTGCCTTTTTCTTTTTTGCTTGACTCCTTTACCAGTTTCCTATTTTTCCTCTTGTCCTCCTTAGGGTATGTGCACACGATGCAGAAATGAAGCAGAAAATTTCTGCATCATTTCTGCATCTCCCTGGCAGAAAAAACGCATGCAGATTGTGCATGCGTTTTTCCTGCAGAATACATGCGGATCCACATGCAGATTCACATGCGTTTCCGCATGCAGATTGACAAGCGCTTTCCAGGCGATTTTAGCATCACCTGGAAAGTGCTTGACAACTAGGTCACACTATATAAATCCATGCAAACAGCATGGATTTATATAGTGTGACCCGAGAGAGTGTATATACTTACCTCCGATGGCCCGCGCTGTCCTGCTTTACAAAGTTCCCGGCTGCCGGCAACTTTGAATTGAAAGACCTGCCGACGTCAGCGTCACGTGACCCGTCACATGACTCTGACGTCAGCGCAGGTCCTACAACTCACTGCAAGTGCCGGGAACCAAGCGGGAGCGCTGCGCGGGCCGCCCGAAGGTAAGAATACATTTATTTTTTATTTTATTCTTTTTTTACAGCTTTTTTAATGGTACCTGGGTGTGGATGAGACTCTCCTCTCCTCCACACTCGGGTACCATCCGCATATTAGAACGCGCCAATAGCGCAAGTACAGATGCTGTCTTACAGAATTGGCGCGTTCTAATGCAAGTCAATGGCGGCGAAATCGCCGCGTTTCCACAGAATTAATTGACATGCTGCGGATTTTTGACCGCAGCGTTCACGCTGCGGAAAAATCCGCATCATGGGCACAGCACATGCGGATTTCCATTGGGTAACATTGCTGCCCTTCTACCATGCGTTTTTCATGCGTTTCCGCGGCGTTTACGCAACTGCAAAAACGCCGCAGAAACGCATGAAATACGCATCGTGTGAACTCAGCCTTACGCAACTGCAAAAACGCCGCGGAAACGCATGAAAAACGCATGGTAGAAGGGCAGCAATGTTACCCAATGGAAATCCGCATGTGCTGTGCCCATGATGCGGATTTTTCCGCAGCGTGAACGCTGCGGTCAAAAATCCGCAGCATGTCAATTAATTTTGCGGAAACGCGGCGATTTCGCCGCCATTGACTTGCATTAGAATGCGCCAATTCCGCAAGACAGCATCTGTACTTGCGCTATTGGCGCGTTCTAATATGCGGATGGTACCCGAGTGTGGAGGAGAGGAGAGTCTCATCCACACCCAGGTACCATTAAAAAAGCTGTAAAAAAAGAATAAAATAAAAAATAAATGTATTCTTACCTTCGGGCGGCCTGCGCAGCGCTCCCGCTTGGTTCCCGGCACTTGCAGTGAGTTGTAGGACCTGCGCTGACGTCAGAGTCATGTGACGGGTCACGTGACGCTGACGTCGGCAGGTCTTTCAATTCAAAGTTGCCGGCAGCCGGGAACTTTGTAAAGCAGGACAGCGCGGGCCATCGGAGGTAAGTATATACACTCTCTCGGGTCACACTATATAAATCCATGCTGTTTGCATGGATTTATATAGTGTGACCTAGTTGTCAAGCACTTTCCAGGTGATGCTAAAATCGCCTGGAAAGCGCTTGTCAATCTGCATGCGGAAACGCATGTGAATCTGCATGTGGATCCGCATGTATTCTGCAGGAAAAACGCGTGCACAATCTGCATGCGTTTTTTCTGCCAGGGAGATGCAGAAATTTTCTGCTTCATTTCTGCATCGTGTGCACATACCCTAACTCTTTCTTTTTTCTCATTTGCCCTGACTTAGGCTGTGTGCCCACGTAGCGTTTTTCAAGCGTATATGCTGCGGAATTTCCGCAGTGTAAACGCTTGAAAAACGCATGTATATCCGCACCCCATGGTCCCCAATGGCATTCCGCAATGTCAATGCCCATGCTGCGGATTTTTCCGCAGCGTATATGTTGCGGTCAAAAATCCGCAGCATGTTCATTAATTTTGCGGAAGCGCTGCGGAATCAATGTGCGGATGGTACCCAAGTCTGGATGAGAGGAGACTCTCATCCAGACCTGGGTACCAAAGAACCTGTAAAAAAAAGAATAAAATAAAGTTTATACTTATCTTCTGATGTTTTCCCTCCGTCGCGCTGTTGTCTGAAGGACCTGCCACGTCATTGAGTCATGTGACCCACCACATGACTCAATGACGTCACCGCAGGTCCTGCACACAACAGCGTGAGCCGCTCAAGCCTCCGGACGGGGCAGAGAATGCATCTGAAGGTGAGTATAAAGTTTATTTTTTTATTTTTTACCATTCTGAACAAGTTGTCAAGCACTTTTCCAAGTGATGCTTGGAGAAGTGCTTGATAACCCGCATGCGGAAATGCATGCAAAGACGCCTCACAAACGCTTCTACCTGGCGGGAAAACCGCATGTAATATCCGCATGCGATTTTCCCGCCAGGGAGAAGCGTAAAAAATATGCTTCAGGTCCGCAACGTGGGCACATAGCCATTCTTTTTGTCTGGTCTTCTAGCCATTTTTTTTGTGTCTCCCCTGCGTCCTTTTTTTCAGGTGTTTCCTGCATTTTTCTTTTTCTCGTCTCCATTGATTTTTTTTTCCCTCTTGTCCCCCAACTTTTTTTATTTGTCTTTCTCACCTTTTTCTTTTGTCCTTACCACCTTTTTATTTTATTCCCCACCCACATTTTTCATTTTTACTTTTCTCGTGCGTGTCCCTCCCCAGTATTGCATGTTAAATGTGAAGTACAGCTCACTGCTCTTTCACTAGCTCTGATGTTTCAGCACCCTCATTCTAGGACTGATTTTACCTCCTATGGCTAATAATGGATCTCTTCATTACTGCATTTACAGATAATGTGTTTTCTCACTCCCTGCCACTATGAAGTGCTATATTATCTCTTTACACAGCCAATGTGAGTCACTCTTCCTCCTCTTCTTACCCTCAGCTGGTCCAAGCATTGCTTGCGAGTTCAACCTAACACTGCGAGAATGGAGGGAGAGTAGAGAGTCAACTTGGCTGAGACCAGTGGGCTGTTGGATCTGTGCAATATTCAGCAAGGCAGCCAGCTATGTGAGGGAGTTGCACAGACTCTGCAGCAGAAAAATCGTCAGAAAACTTTAAGGAACACTATTTCAAAATTTGTACAATTTTACATTTAGGAAGCAAAAGTTGGTCAAGTGCAATAATCGCTTAGTCTAATAAGCGAAGCAGCTAAACAAAACTAATTAATCAAAAACACAATCAATAATTATCTGATTTATCGTTTCTGCAAACCTTTTCTTATGTAAATATTACATTGTCGAATGTATTGATGACATGTGGCACTGCTAAATAGGCACTTCTGTAAGTGAGCCTTTCTATGCTTTACCCCATCCTCATTTCCAATCATAAGTGATTCTTGTCCATTTTCTGCCTACTTTTTTCCATGAAAATTACTATAAATGACACAATCAGTATTATATATATTTTATTTAATAGAAAACTAATAATTTTGATGAAATACATGAAAATATAGTTTGCTATGGATGCGTTGGAAGTTGATATTTGGTCAAAGCTTTTCACAAGCGCCATTTTTGGAGTACTCTTAAACACTACTCCAAAAGAGTATCTCGAAAAATGCCTTTCTCTTTCCCAACACTTAGCGAGATCGGCCAGCCCAGGACCACCAATCCTACAACTCTTCTGCACCTCGGGCTTTCAATCGACCCAGCCTTTTGGCTTCAATCAGGAGTGTCTGGATAACCCAACAGGTGACGAAAGTCAGAAAACTTTTCAACAAACTTTCACTACTTGTGCATTCATGTGCCCATTTCCATACCATCAGCCCATGCCAAAGCCATCCATAAGAGATGATACTAAACTTAATAATGGTTTTAGTTTGGCTTTTCAACCGTGTCTTGTAGCAGGGCTTGGCAAAGGGTCTTTCTTATAGGGTAGCTACATCCACTTGTCACAAGTAATATATTTATATATGTTATTACTTGTGACAAGTAATACTCAAGTTTAGTATCTTTTCTTATGGAAGGCTTTGGCATGGGCTGCTGGTATGGAAATTGGCACATGAATAATATATATGTATATATTTTCATTGTGGGAAAGTGATTTGTATAGTTATATAGAGCAAAGCATCATGGGATGAGTCTGCGTGCCCCCACCAATCATTGTACAAAAAGTTCTAACAACAAATCACTAAAAAATAATTAATTTAAAACACATATAAATGTCCATATATAGAGAAAAAAATTACAACAATTAAAAAATATATAAAAAAATATTCATTATATTCATGTAAAATCTAAAAGAGGTTGTCTTATTTTAGAAAACATTTGCCTGTCATTTTTTATTTACTCTCCATGGGCCCAGCTAACTGTGCTTGCAGGGAAAAGTTTTCTAAAAGAGGACAACCCCTTTTAACTCTACCCAAAGGCAATTTGAAGAGATTAAATGGCCACATTACTAAAATCAACATGGAATGAAATATAAAAAAATGTCCCTTTCTAATCATTTCTTTAGTTTTTGGAGTATTATTTGGCATCTGACTTCACACAGCTTTAAAAGCATTTCAGGGCTTAATGGCGCCATTCAGCACAGATGTTAAAAGTCTCCGGATCACGGGTCCCTCCCTGAATTAAACCAATCGGTCCTCGTTCCCCCGGTGGAAATTTCAAGTTGAATTTTTGCAGAAAACTGACCAAATAGATGAAAATCTCAGTTTTTGCTAAAGCTTCGCCAATACATGACCTTTTACCTGCAAGAAAAGTACTTTGTTAGAATCCAACATGACGTGCAACTTTTTTAAAGGGATTGTTTTTAGTTAGCATGCAGGGATACATGATCATATTCTGTCTGTAGCCATCACTAGACGGAGCTTCCTGTATACAAAGATACGTGAACAGATTCTGTCTGCAGCCACCACTAGGGGGAGCTCCCTGTATACACAGATACATGATAAAATTCTGTTTGTCTGCAGACACCACAAGGGGGAGATCCCTATGTACAGAGATACATGATGAAATTCTGTCTAGCCACCACTAGGTGGAGCTTCCTGAATACAGAGATACATGATCAGAGATTCTGTCTCCAGCAACCAATAGGGGGAGCTCACTGCATACTGAAATACATGAACAGATTCTGTCTGTCTACAGCCACCACTAGGGGGAGCTCCCCGTATACAGAGATACATGATCAGATTCTGTCTGCTGCCACCACTAGGTGGATCCCCCTGTATACAGATTAACGTGATAAGAATCTGTTTGCAGCCACCACTAGGGGGAGCTCCCTGTATACATGATAAGATTCTGTCTTTTCCGACTCTCGCATACATATTAGTGCTCAACTCTGTTGAGCATTCATGTGTTTTCAATTGGGAAAAGGGAGAAAGCTGCTGCCAAACACCTGTGGTATCTGCTTATCTTCCCTGAAAATAAAAAGGATCTGGCATTTAAATTCAGCATGCCTGAGCTTGATCTCCTGAAGAGATTATTATTAGGGTTATTAGAAGGGTCCCCCATACACAGTACATAATCAGTGTGTTCTGCCGACTTAATTCTAATGTGTATGAGGGTCTAGAAAGTAAGGATAACCTCTTAGTGGCACAAAAGTGGTAATGGCCAACCTGACAGATACGCATTATAGGTGAATTTCCCTTTGAAGTACAAATTAGTTACTTTACCTGCTCCAAACGGGATGTGAGCATCATTCTTCACAAATTTCCCGTTCTCATCTAGGAAACGATCAGGGTTGAACACTTCAGGTTTATCCCAGTATTTTTTGTCGTACAGAGCAGAGTGTAAAAATGTAATAATTTGAGTGTCCTACAAAAAAAAAACATGTTTGCAGACACAGAGGCTTTAATTAAATGAACGGTTGACATAAATTGATGACCTATTTTACCATGAATATCAGATCGTTGGTTGATCCCCACCGATCAGCTGTTTGTAGCTGCGGATGTGGGCTCTGGAGCAGCTCAGCTCTGTGCACCACGTAGTGACCGTTATCTGTTACTGCAGCTTGGATCACATTCACTTTGATTGGAGCCAAGAACGGCCACTATACAATGATCAACACCATACACTGTTACATCTGACAGCAGTGGGAACTGCCAATAGCTGATCGATGGAGGTGCAAAGTGTCGGACCACCGTTGATCACATATTGATGACCTATTCCTTGGCCTTTGCAGCCATTTTTTTTTTTTTTGTCCCACTGCATCTAAAAAAATAGGTAAATTTACTATAAGTGTTGAATTAAGATGTTCTACCATTTGGTTATACACCTCCTATGCAAATGTATGTATCTCCATGGTAACAGACAACAAAGAAACTCTTTGTAGTCTGATCCTGTAGGTCATATATTATTCCAATAGTCTCCTACTTCCTGATAATGGGCTGGATGTAGGTGAGCAGAAAGTTGGAAACTGGTGGATCATCTTTACCTTTGGTATTGTGTATCCTTTAAATTTTATATCATTCAAGGCAGAATGGGGAAGACCATTGGGAACGATGCTGGCGTATCGCTGCACCTCGTGGATCACGGCGTCGGTATATGGCAGAGACACGCGATGCTCTAAGGAAGGCCATTTCTCCGAGCCAATAACATGATCTATTTCGGCCTGTACCTTTTCTGCAATAAAAAAGCAAATAAACTATTTCAACACCGTAAAAAGGAAGATCAAAGGTAGCAATATTGCTATTACATACTCTGGATTTCTGGATATTCCAACATGAATTTAATGGCCCAGCGGATGGTGGAAGAAGTCGTTCCAGTCCCGGCAATAAACAGGTTGAAGGTCGTCATGGTCAAGCTCTCCATTGTAAAGTGTGAACTTGGGTTATTGGCTTCCTAAGGAAAAGAAACATGGCAAAATGTAAGAAGAAGTGGGATATGAATGTAACGCTCTAGATGTCGGATTCACGTTAATTTACTGTAAGGGAAATCATAGTTCACTACCGCTACTTGAAGAATACAGTTTGCTATCGGCCTGGGATTCTCATGTCAGTCTTTACTAAGCTGTAAGATGCTCAAGTGATGCAGAGCCGGATTTGGGGAGGGGTTGAACCCATGTGAAGGTGGCAAACTTCACTGATACTCATAAATTGTGGCACATTTCTAAAATGGTTTCTTTGATAATGTTAGGCGCAAGGCTAAGTGATTTTCCATGGTGGCTTAGTCTCTTAATTGTGGAAATGGCAATGAAAGACTCAGATATCCTCTCCACCACTCCCGCCGACCGTGATCAATACCATTGCTAGCACAGGTCACACCACCTAACATGGTCAACCTTGTAACCGGCAGCAATTGATCGGTTTCAGGAACACTCTTCAGCAAGGAGAAGCCTTCATTGTCCCATGCTGGGTCTAGGGACATCCATACTTTAGAAATATTGTACTGCAGCTAATCAGTGACCTTCTACTGTCTCCTTTCAGGCCCAACTCTTCTCCAATGGCCCAAAAACAGACAGTGTTTCAATTTGTTTGGCTGTCTTCGTTCTCCTACCAGTCTCTGCTCAATCTCACTTCTCCTTGGCATCTCTCAATTTACCTCCTTTCTGCTGCATCTCATCCAGGTCCTGAAGCTCACGGTCAAGACTACCCTCATACCTCTCTCTCTTTCAGGTTAGGCTTCAACACATTACTAACAGCTTTCATTGGAATGGCCTAGACCTCACTCAAACTTCCACTCTGGCCAGCGACTACTCAAGCCATCTCCTTAGGGCCTAAAATTTGTCATCTGGGCTACACAGACTCCCCTGGCGCTCCATGTGGTTTCAGCCACACACTTACTATCTATCTGGTCACAGCTCAGTTTATAGCCTGTAGTCTCACAGTAACATCTAGTGTCCATGAGTAACATTGCAGGTGTATGTTCATACATCCAGCCATTTTTGGAGTGTCAAGAAGTAATCACAATTTTTGTGGTGTAACTATATGAAATGGGTATGAAGTCACACTCAGATCCTGAGAGAGCCTAAAGGGTCCCCATTAACACAAGACAGTAGGCAATAATATTTCCACAAAGTTGGTAAGACTGTATCTAGATGTGATGTTCTGACTTCAGTAAGACATCTGTAAGAACCAGGGATATCTACAGCTGAAGAAAATGTGTACGTACCTCATCTATTTTATTTAGGAAACAGTCCACGTAATCTCGGGGACAGTTGGCGTCACGTGTCAGAACGTGATGGTCAATGAGACCTCTGAGGAATGTCTGCAGCATGGCGGCATTCTGGAAGATCTTGTTGTGTTCTCCAGGGAGCCATCTCAGAATTTCAGGAAAGGCATTGTAAAGCTGTAGAATATGAGCACACCACAATAAGTCAAAGTTATGCTTTCTCTACCCAAGTGAAAAATAATCTGAAACGTGGAGTTCTAACAAAGTGCACAAAGATGAGGTCCATCACAAACCCGTTCCCCAAGGATAAAGTTCCCCACAAAACCTTTCCTCCACCCTCTATTCAGACAGCAAGGATTGGGGATAGGTTGCCTCACCTAACAAACTTGGGGAGAACTCGTCTTTCGTTAAACTCCTACCTGTGCTACAACCCCCATAAGACCAAGAGTTTTGTCTACTACCATCCTTCTGCAGAAAAAGAGCTAATGGGTGGCAACCGGGTGCGGAAACTGGTGGCCACACACATACAGTTGAAACCAGAAGTTTACATACACTATATAAAAAGACACATATACATGTTTTTCTCAATATCTGACATGAAATCAGAATAAACCTTTCCCGTGTTAGGTCAATTAAGATTACAGAGAGAGAATGTTTTAAGGCATTTTTATTACTCACTGCAAAGTCAAAAGTTTACATACACTAATATTACTATGCCTTTAAACAATTCTGGACTGCCCATATGATGATGTCATGTGTTTGGAAGCTTCTGATAGTTTATTTGGCAACATCTGACTTAATTAGAGATACACCTGTGGATGTATTTTAATGCACACCCAAAACACACTGCTTCTTTGTGAGGCATCATGGGAAAGTCTAAAGAAATCAGCCAAGATATCAGATATTTGAACAAGTCTGGCTCATCTTTGGGTACAATTTCAAGATACCTGAAGGTGCCTCGTTCATCTGTACAAACAATTATGCGCAAGTACAAACAAGATGGGAATGTCCAGCTTTCATACCGCTCAGGAAGGACACGGGTTCTGTGTCCTAGAGATGAATGTGCTTTGGTCCAACATGTGCATATCAACCCAAGGACAAAAGTAAAAGAACTTGTGAAGGTGATGGCAGAAACTGGTAAGATTGTGTCAATAACCACAGTGAAATGAGTACTGTAGCAACATGGGCTGAAATGCCACTCTGCCAGGAAGAAGCCATTACTCCAAAATAAACATAAAAAAAACTGATCAATGTTTTCAAATGCACACAAGAACACAGACCTTCATTTTTGGAGACATGTCTTGGTGTGATAAAACTAAAATTTAACTTTTTTGGGCATAATGACCATCGTTATGTTTGGAGGAAAAAAGGGAGAAGCTTGGAAGCCTAAGAACACCATCCCAACTGTGAAACATGGGGGTGGCAGAATCATGTTATGGGGTTGTTTTTCTGCAGGAGGGACTGGTGCACTTCACAAAATAGATGTCATCATGAGAAAAGAAGATTATGTGGCAATACTGAAGCAACATCTCAAGACATGAGCCAGAAAGTGAAAGCTTGGGCAGAAATGTGTCTTCCAAATGGACTATGACCCGAAGCATACTGCCAAAATGGTAACAAAGTGGCTTAAGGATAACGAAGTCAATGTTTTTTGTAGTGGCCATCACAAAGCCCTGATCTCAATCCTATTGAAAATTTATGGGCAAAGCTGAAAAGGCAGGGGCGAGCAAGGCGATCTACAAACCCGGATCAGTTACACGAGTTGCCCAAATTCCGACCAACTATTGTGAGAAGCTTGTGGAAGGATATCCCAAACGTTTGACCCAAGTCATTCAGTTTAAGGGCAATGGTACCTAATACTGATGAAATGTATGTAAACTTTTGACTTTGCAGTAAGTAATAAAAATGCCTTAAAACATTCTCTCTCATTAGTCTGGCATTTGGCAAATATTAAACATTATGGTAATCTTAATGGACCTAAAACGGGAAAGGTTTATTCTGATTTCATGTCAGATATTGAGTGTATGTAAACTTCTGGTTTCAACTGTACCTCTGGGACCATAGTATAAGGGCACCACATTCCAAGAAGTCTTTGTCTCAAAACACAAGTGCAAAAGTGTTCACACAAGTGACAAAAAAGTAAATCAATGTATTCACTGTGTAATACAACCCAGACATTCAGATGGCAATTAAAAAATTCCTCTACCTGAGGGCATGGAATAGAAGTGGGATCACACATCCAGCGAGATACAGCACCCCAGGGTCTCTACTCATGGCGCACCTCCATACAACCCCTATTGCAAGAAATCATACATCACCCTGGGAGCATTGTGTTACTTTGGACAACCACAAGGAGAACGTGGACCTAGGGGCGGACATATTGGTGCAACCACAAAGGGGCCCAAGAGGTAAAGGAGCCCACATCCACACAGGCGCATTAGGGGGGTGTAATATGACGTGCTAATCGACTGGAAAGGGCCACATGCTATTATTACACAACGACTGTCTTCTGTCATTTTCCACCCCTACAGGGTTATGGCAGGGAGTTCATTCATGCAGATGATTTGATTTGCTCTTCTTACCTGGAAACCCCGCTTTCCCAGGAAGGTGAGGTTCTCGTTGATCATTTTATGCAAGGTCTGGAAGGTTTTATCACATGTGTCGAACCGATCTCCAAAGACGATGGAGCAGATCGCATTGGAAACAGCAGCCGTCACCTCAGGACTTGGATTGAAAGGTTTCCCTGGAGGAAGAAGACCAAAAATATAGGGATAAAAGCAAACACACATACAAATAGTAAATGAATGGTCAGGACAACGCGGCTGGATGACCACATAAACATTCATGTTTTGACAGTGTGTTTTCTGATGCATATTGCTTAGCAATAGTGTCTTAAATTGCTTAAAGTTACATTTACGCAAGTTTTTTGGTGTGAATATCTCTCAATTAGTGACTTTTTGCAACAAATTCATCAAACCATTTGTGCTTTTTATTCAAGTTTTGTGATTTAGTTAGTTTTCTGATTTCTACATCATTGTGGCTTTTCCAAATGTTTTAGATAGATCCATGAAATGTGACTTTTTTTAAAAAAAAAATTTGCAACTCCAGTCCCTTCCGGAGTGATTTTATGTATGATATTTTGGTGCATTTTTTCCAACATTTTGTGAAAATGTCCCACTAAAAAGTCGCAATACCAATTAAAGACAGAAAATAAAGACAATTTTGGGCTTTGTTCCAAATTAATGAATTGTCTGCACCATTTGGATTAATTTAGCACAAAAAAACGTCAGGGGAAACCTACAAGTCAAAAGCAAAAAGTTTCTTAAAAAAAACCCCACAAATTATGAAGCAGGCCCTTGGTTCTTGACGCCACCTTCTCAGAGCTTTACGTTTCTTTGTAATTTTTCCATTGATTGAGCTATTTTGGAACTGTAGTATATATTGGTACCTTTTGAGGGTACCTTTTCTTTTTTTTTTATACAGCGTTCACTATGCAAGATGTGTGGACTTTTATGGATGTGGCAATATCCATTTGTCCATTTATTTATTTATTTTAGATTTTTGGGGGCAAAAAAAGGGATTGAAATTATTGAAAAAGAATTTGAAACATTTTTTAAACTGATTGACATTCTTAAGTCTCTTCCCCCACCCCCTTAGAAGACATGTATTTGCAGTTATCTATACAATACACTGCAGTTCTGTTGCAGTGCAGTGTTGCAATTTTTGTTCTGTGCACCCCGTACCCCAACTAGGGGATTTAATTGCTGCAATTTGGGACAGCCCCTGCCGTGGCAGATACAGGCAGATAGAATACAGCTGGCTCCAGCCAGATTTAGCTCATGAACCTTCTGGGAAGAGGTTAAAGGGGTTCCTGGTCTTGGAAAACTTCTTTCCCCCAGCTGCAGTTTGTTTAAGATAAAAAACAAACTGTGCTTTTTTCACCCTTCCCAGGTCCAGTGATGAGTCTCTGCTGCTGCTCCCCGGTGTCTTTTTGGCAATGCTGACATCACAACAACAACGCTGCAGCCAATCAGCGGATTAAGCAGCTCGTGCTGTAAACTTGGGCAGAGCTGATGAGCTCAGTTATTAGCTGCAGAGATGTCAACGTGACGGTACATCAGTTCTGTCAACAATAGCAGACACCGGGAGCATTGTCTGATGCTCGACAGTGGACCTGAGGAGCGTGAGTAAAGTATTCTTGTTTTTGTTTTTTTTTGTTAACAAAATGCAGTTGCAGGACAAGGGTTTTTGGAAAAAAGACCTTTAAAATGTAAATTGGTGGGGGGGGGGGGTGGCCAGTGAGCCACATCTAGTTCTCTAGGCTAGACCAAATACTAGTAAGAAGTAGGTTGGACATTGTCAGTAAGCATCAGTGTCCAGTTAGGACTATTGGGGGGACTAAAAAGCATTTTAGCACTCAAGAGTGGTTGAAGAATAAAGTCCATGGATACACCGTGTATCGGGAGCCTTTCTTTTTTTGCAATCGGGATACAACACAATTTTGTTTTGAGGGCAGAGCCTCCGAGATAATAGGAACCTGAAGTTTGTTGTGGTCACGCCATTGTCTAGGGGTTTCTACGCTTGAACCCCAGTCTCGTATGGTATCCAGTGAACGCTATCACAGGTTCTGACCCTCTCTCGCTATTCTAGTCTTTCCCAAAAAAGCTTTGTGCTGCCATGAAAAAGTATAAAATACTTTACCGTTGCGCTCCTTAAAAAATTCAACCAGAAACTTGGCCTCCTCGATCACTCTTTCTTCAATGCTCCTCTTGCCCATTCCAAAATTCTTCAAGGTGGCCAAGGAGAACCTTCTCTGGTGGAACCAGTGCGGCCCATTAGAAAAGACCAAACCTAAAATGCATGCGACAAAAATACAAAATTAGAATTAAAGGACAATTATCAGTTTCTGGAAAAGTTATGGCCAACATTTCACCTAACCCATGGCACAACCTAACGAGATCGACACTAAGGCCCTGCTTCATCATTGTGGTTTCTCCAGTTTTCTGGGGTTATTTGTTCTATTTTAGTGGCTTCATTATTTGCACCTTATTCTTTATAAATGTTTTCTGCTATTTTTTCAATTTTCTTCCTCTTTTAAGTCTTTTTTTTATGTTACCTCAACAATTTTGCTTATCCAAATATTTTAGTTATGTTCGCACTGTACTTTTTTGCAGCTTTTGTTTTTCTGCATGAAAAACGCAGATTTTTGCAGCAGTTTTTTTCTGCATGGAAAACACCAAATGTTGGCAGCAAAAATGCTGCATACATTATGCATTTTTATGCCTTTATCATGTGTTTTTTAATGCGTTTTTTTATGCATTCAATAAAAATAGTAATTAAATGAATGCAATGATTTATTTATTTTTATTAAAATTAAGAAAAATCCTGAAATAATTGACATAATGTGGTTTAAAAAATAATTCTACAGCTCAAAAACCGTAAGGAAAAAACGCCCATAACATATGAATTGAATGAGATTTTAAAAACCTTATTAATTTTGCCACTACTGTAAAACACTGCTTTTTTTCCACACGGGGAAAAAAATAAATGCAAAGACGCTATGTGTGAGCAAGAACTTGGACAGATTCATGAAATGAGACTTTTTAATATGTCGCATTTGTTTTTGCCTCATCTCTGCCCGGAGTAAAGTTTATGGCGGATTTTTCTCTTTTTGATGACTTTTATCTAAAAAAAAAAGTATAAAAAAAAAAATAATAATGTTTTGTTTTGGGCAAAATGTATTACTCCCTTGCGGCAATTAGAACCACATGACAAAAAAAATAAGGGCCTAAACAAAAAAAAAAGCAAAATGATGAATGGGGCCATAAGTTTCTCATTATACCATCACTATAAATGGTAAAACAATTTGCTGCCAACAATTTTGGCAGAGGTTTCACCATCATAAGACGTTCTGCCGTCATTTTGAACCACGTTGATAAGTTTTCAAGACGAGATTTTCACAAATGACGAATCCTAATGAGTTTTCACCTTTTTTCCGAGCAATTCTTTCAAAAACTGGCAAAATCGCCCTCCCACTGAAATCGTCCGCCTGTCCCACCAGAGCCTCCTTCAGTGTATCGTAGCCATACAGAACCACAGTCGGCTTCCAACCAAAGAAGATGGTGTAGACGCTTCCGTACTTCTTCCCGAGCTGGAACGACACCAGAATAATAACATAAGGTGATAGTCGCTGCCCACTCGCCGGTTACTAATTGACTACTACAACTCTCAATGGACACACCCGGTACTGTAAACAAGGTACAGGTAGTAGTGGGTGGTAATATGGGCTGTGGCACATGACCAGTATTACTCATTGTAGAATATAAATGTTACTAATTAGTCAAGTTATTCACTTGTCAAGACACAGTTTTTTTGCCATAATTAGCAATATTAGAAACAATATAGTCTATAAGAAAATTTCACAACTTCTTATTACACAAGTTTTTATCTAGGTGAAACTGGTTGGCCTCCATCCCTCTGTTACGACATTTGGACATCACACAGCTAAGGCTCTGGCTTCAGAACCCAATTAGGGGGTGTCATAAATGAAGTTATGAGTTATACAGATCAGAGGCTGGGCGCATTGGATCACTGCCTGCACCCCATTGAAGCAGGTTATCTGATGGAGAGCAGACATGGAGTGTGTATACAGAATAATTAATAAGTAGCTGAAGATTGAAAGGGCAAACTGTGACTGTGTACATCCTTATTACCAAAGAGGTGCTAATCAATGCAAGGTGAAGATACCTGCCCTAAGGCAGACGGTATGGCTCCATATCCAAGACCTCACTTGGCAATGGAAGTACAGTATTTTCCATGCCATATCAATAAAAATCTGAGTTTGAAACAATCCATGGATATATCCATGATCAGGGAGTATAATTGCAATTGCGGGTAAAATTTGAAAAGTGTTGGTAGTTCGTAACCCACAGGAGCGCAAGATCTCCCCAAATTCTGGATATATCATATTCATGTGTTGTATGTATGGAATGCTTGAAGGAGGTTGGGTAAGATGATGGGCAGATAGTTTCTTTAGGAGGTTCCTGGGGGAAATATGACCCTGAGCAGAAATGAGGGCTTAAACTGGATTAGAATGGCATCTAATCAGCTGTCCCCCCTGACCTCAATGGAGAAAGGAGTGAGGGGTCTGGTGAGACCCTTTATAACATGTCATCTACCTAATATCAGTGTCAGACCCTCATACTTTTTTTTGGATAGTCCCTCGTTGCTCTGACGTACCTGCGATCTCGAAAACAGCTTAGCTGTGTTACCTTGTAGCCAGAGTACAAATAGTGAACCGTTCTGGAGCTTGGGAAAGTTGGGTGTGTATGTGTACCAGTGTGTGACCAAGAATTGGCTGTTGGGGGCGCTTACCTCGACGTCAGCCTATTGAGATAGGGGAGTGAATGAGTGAGTGACAAGCAGAGTCTCCCTTTACAGTAGCATCTGCGGCACGTGTGTTGCGATCGAATGGTGTCCGAGACAAATTAATACAAACATGACAACTCTGGCCCGTGGGCCAAATCTGGCCACAAGGTGGTTTTATTTGGCCCGCGACACCAGAACTGCCACCCCTATGTGGGGCCATTATTCTGTACGGAGGACTATGTGGAGCCCATTATTCTGTATGGAGGACTATGTGGAGCCCATTATTCTGTATGGAGGACTATGTGGGGCCCATTATTCTGTATGGAGGACTATGTGGGGCCCATAATACTGTATGGAGGACTATGTGGTGCCCATAATACTGTATGGAGTTCTGTGTAGAGATGAGCGTTGTTCTACTCGAACTGTTCGCCAATCTCAAATTCGAGCTGTTTTGGGCGGTGTTCGAGCCGTTCGGCGAACACGAACAATTTGAGAAAAATTCGGCTGTTCGAGGTTATGTTCGATAACTGTTTGTGCACCAAAATCATAACTGGATTTTTTCTCAGTAATGATGAAAATTAATGTTAATACGCAGTTTGAGTGTACAGCGGGGTGGGGGGAGGGGCAGGGGATGGATCTCTGCAGGAACAATGAAGATCTCCATTTTTTTTTCTCTTTCCCGCATTTGCAGTGGGGAGGTGCAATCTGTCAGCCTATCAGCAGCGCACACACGGAGCGAAGTGCTTTTTTTCACACAAGCAAGGGCATGTGTCATTGGCAGTGTATGTCACATGTCCTTGCCCTATAAGACCAAGCCATTTTCCCCGTCGCCACCATTTTCTCACTGCTGCAGCTGCGTGTTAGACGGCACCGCTGTTGCTGTGTGCGCTATACCTTGTTAATTTCAAGCCAATTTTCGCACAAATATACAGATAGCTTGGGAGTAGGGAATAGTTGTGATTGCAGTCCTTTTAAGGACTAGGTTACAGCATTTCCTACGACTTTTATCAGGCAGGTCTGTGCTCTTAAATAGATAGGTTGTGGGAGTAAAGACTAATTGTAATTGGAGTCCTTTTCAGGACTAGGTTACATCAGTTCCTATCAGTTTTTGCCAGGCAGGTCTGTGCCAGTGCTGTGCAAGTTTTTTTCACAGCATTTGGCTGAATCTAGCAAAGCTAATCCTTTTTGGCCTATTGCAGAGTGACGCGCCCCCTGGGACATATTCCTTTTTGAGGGGAATACCCGGCACCGGATCAGATGGGGGGGGGTTGTAGTCTCCGAGCGGCTGTGACCCGGTCCCGTGCCCAGGGCGTCAAGCTCAGTGTTATGTGGCAGTCCTACAGATGTTATTAAAGTTCTTTTGTGTCGACTACGCCACCCGTTGTGATGCGGTCACTGTGGCCGCCGCTGCAGCAGGGTCCGCTGAGGCTGATGGTGGATGCGCAGCTTCGTGGGATAACCCCCAACGGGAGGGGTATAGCCTCAGAGGGGACAGGCGCAGAGGATGGGGGTTGTGGTGGTGCGGTGCAGCCGGCAATGAAGACAGACTCGGGTTGTGCAGTTAAGGGTGTTTACTTACTGCTGATGTTGTACTGGTCACTCCAGCTGCTAGTGACCACCCGAGCCGTGCTGCGTCCACCAGGTCCTGGATCCGGTCAACCCCCAAACAAGTCCAGAGCGTGGCCCTGAGCTCTCCCTCGGTCCTTTCTTCAGCCGTCCCCACCAGTGATTCACCTAGGTCCAGCTCCCTCGGGCCTTCTTTTGGGACACCCTTGGCCCTGGGTTCCCTGACCCTTCATGTGGTTTGCCTTCAGGGTGAATGTGGTGGGTGACCGTGGCAAACGCTGCCCACGATCTCCGGTCTCTGGCTGGGGATTGTTTTTGCCCCCACCAGCTTGGGTTCCGGTACCCTCTTGCTGACTCCTCACCCGGTGCTCTAATTTGGGTTCTTGGGTCCCTTCAGTCTTCCCCCTCTGGGTCTTTCTCTGCTCCACTCTCTCTCTCTCCAGGGCTGCTGTTTCCTGCTCTCTCCTCTCCAACTGACTTGTTCTCAGCGTCTGACCCTGATCTAAGTTGGTGCCCTCCTTATATATCCCTCTATGTGTGAGCTCAGGTGACCAGCACCCAATGAGCTCCTATCACTACCCAGACTGCTCCCCCTATCTGCCCCTACACTACATGGGATGTACCACCCCCCTCCCACTCCAGCCAGGAACAGGCTCGGTTGTACCTGCACATTTCTAAGTGGGAGTACCGTCGGCCTGCTCCTCTGGAATGGGATGTATGTAGTGCATGCAGTCTATCTGAGCTCAGTTCCACACTCCTTCCTTACCCGGGAGTGGAATATCACACCTCTGGGTTGAGGTGCAATACCCCTGTAGCAGCCGAATCCTCAGGGTGCTACATTCCCCCCTGGTAAATCACAGCACGTCCTCGGGCTGTAAGACATAAAACACCAAAAACATACAAAATTTTCATATAAACATAATAAAACATATAAAACATTATATATATATAAAACTTTTTATATAAACATTCTCGTAGACTTCTCTTGTCTCTGGTTCCTCCTCCGGACACTGTGCAACGTGTGTCCGGGAAAAGTGCGACAGTCTCTTAGAAAAATGGTTTTCCTATAAAACCGGTAGGGGGCGCTTTAGGAAGCGCAACTATTTACAGGGGAAGTTGGAAGTTGGCCGCTCTCAGTCCTCGGCCAGGTAGAGGGAAGGGAATGGCTGCTCACAGTCCTCAGCCTGTAGGATGAAGGGGTTAACGGGTAACAGTTCACTGGTCCCAACGGGGACTATTTTAGCAGCAACAGTTTCAGTTTCTTTATACCCCCATGGGGTAACTTATTTACAGCACCTGCTCTGCCGCACTCAACGGCGTCTTCCTCCTGCACTTTGCTTATAGCTGGTTGTTACTTCAGACCCGTCCGGGTCCTCTGGCTCCTCCTCCTCGCACCGCAACTCCTCCTCCGTCAAGCGGTGTACGTGGAGGGCGTAAGGTCCTTTGGCACACTTGTGCCGGGTGAAAGTGACCTCGTCTCCGACGTAGAGGTCACGGCCTTTGTGACCTTCCGGCAGGTGGGACTCGACGTCTCTGCGAGTCACAAAAACGTCACCGCGGTTGTTACGGTCCCGAATAAAGCCCCACCCATGCTGCGGGTTGAACTTTATCACTGTCCCGATGGTGCGGGGACAATGCGCTGCACGGGGGTTCCTCCTAGTCCGGCTCTTCTGCTCCGCGCTCTGGATTTGGGCCTGTTGTTCTCTGACCCGCCTCTCCTCCCGTTCTCTCTTAAACTCTGCCAGCTGTTGACGGCAACACTCTGTACGTTCAGCTGCGGCTGCCCGAGTTTCTCCGGTGAACCCCATCAAATCTTCTCCCGTGGGGTCCCACACGAATTGGGCTTCTGCTAGAGGAGGCGAGACCCGAGCCACGGGCTTCGGAGCCGGGATTAGGGGCTCACACAAGGGCCCTAGTCTTTGCTGCCGCTCCAGCTCAGGGTACCCTTCGGGCCAGATGAAGGGCCGCCCGTCCGGCCATGTGAGCTGGCCGAAGAGGTCCTCCCCCAGGTGTGGCACCCTAGGTATTGCGGGCGCGGGCGCGGTGGTGGTGGCGCCCGGGTTGCCCAGGCCTTGCGGCCAGGCCTGGGGCACCTGGAAGGTGAAGGGCACCGTTAGGACGGCGGCGCCCTGGGCTACCTGGCCTTGCGGCCAGGCCGGAGGCTCCGCGGAGGTAGGGGGCGCTGTTGGTGGTGCGGCGCCCGGAGGTACTAGGCCTTGCGACCAGGCTGGTGGTACTTCCTGCTTTGTCACGCTCCGGGTCGGGGCGCGTGACGTCACAGGGGTCGCTGCGGCGGCTTCCGGTCGGGGCCTAGTCCATGGCGGTGACCTGGCGGCTACGGGCACAGCAGGGGGACTTTCGGGCTCTGCGACGGGGAGCTGGGGCAGGTGAGCGGTGTCACGGCTTGGGGTATAGGCGTCCCCTTTACCTGCCTCCATGCGTTCGGCTCCCTCCTCGGCGCCGTCTCCGGCCTTGGGTCCTCCTGCGCCATCCTCAGAGGCGGTCTGCTTCCTCTTCCAGGGTAGCGTGCTCCGCTGACTGGTCTCTGCGTGCTGAGCCATCTCCCGGCTCCACTCCGCCAGTATCTCCCGCTGCACCCGGGCCATCCTCCGTGCGAGGCCCTCCAGGGCTGTTTGTGCACACTCCCGGTCTCGGGGGAGCTGCGCTAGGATCTCCGCTAGACCTAGCGGGGTTGTGGACTCCAGCAGGCTCCTGACCATCGGGTCGGTGCTGCTCTGCTCGGCTTCCGGCAGGCTCCTGGCCAGCGGGCCGGTGCTGCTCTGCCCTCCTTCCTCGGTCTCTAGCAGACTCCTGGCCAGCGGGCCGGTGCTGTTCTGCTCTCTGGACATCTCCGGGTGAGCTTTTCTGCTGCTCCTTTCCAGGCTTCCTGCCTCCGGGTGCGCTCGCTCCAGACTGCTCCAAGCGACACCCATCTTTTCTCTTCTCTTTCGTCTCCTCCCACTTCGAGGGCGGTCCCGGGGCAACTCGGTGACTGTCAGCTCCAGGGGGAGTTCTTTCACGCTGACAGACACCTCCAGCATCACAGTCTCTGTTGGTGGGGGCGGTTTCCACTTTTGGCGCCATTTTCTGTCCTGGCCCACGATGGGAGGTGGCCTCTTGCCCTCCTTTGGCACGCCCATAATGGCGTCCGCTGCTCTTCCAAGGCGGGAAATCTGCGGTTTTGGCGGGAATCGCTTCCCAGTGGCGGGAAACTCTGCAGATGGCGGGAACAAGCTGGAAATGGCGGACAATCGGCGGGAAACGACTGGTGATGGAGTCCGATGGCGTGGACCCTCCGGAACCGGCGGGAGACTTCTTTCTGAGGTAAACTTGCACTTTTCTTCAGGCACGCAGTACCCGGGTGTTGCGGGCACGTAATCCTGCCGACTACGCCAAAGTTGACGCGCCCCCTGGGACATATTCCTTTTTGAGGGGAATACCCGGCACCGGATCAGATGGGGGGGGGTTGTAGTCTCCGAGCGGCTGTGACCCGGTCCCGTGCCCAGGGCGTCAAGCTCAGTGTTATGTGGCAGTCCTACAGATGTTATTAAAGTTCTTTTGTGTCGACTACGCCACCCGAAGTGATGCGGTCACTGTGGCCGCCGCTGCAGCAGGGTCCGCTGAGGCTGATGGTGGATGCGCAGCTTCGTGGGATAACCCCCAACGGGAGGGGTATAGCCTCAGAGGGGACAGGCGCAGAGGATGGGGGTTGTGGTGGTGCGGTGCAGCCGGCAATGAAGACAGACTCGGGTTGTGCAGTTAAGGGTGTTTACTTACTGCTGATGTTGTACTGGTCACTCCAGCTGCTAGTGACCACCCGAGCCGTGCTGCGTCCACCAGGTCCTGGATCCGGTCAACCCCCAAACAAGTCCAGAGCGTGGCCCTGAGCTCTCCCTCGGTCCTTTCTTCAGCCGTCCCCACCAGTGATTCACCTAGGTCCAGCTCCCTCGGGCCTTCTTTTGGGACACCCTTGGCCCTGGGTTCCCTGACCCTTCATGTGGTTTGCCTTCAGGGTGAATGTGGTGGGTGACCGTGGCAAACGCTGCCCACGATCTCCGGTCTCTGGCTGGGGATTGTTTTTGCCCCCACCAGCTTGGGTTCCGGTACCCTCTTGCTGACTCCTCACCCGGTGCTCTAATTTGGGTTCTTGGGTCCCTTCAGTCTTCCCCCTCTGGGTCTTTCTCTGCTCCACTCTCTCTCTCTCCAGGGCTGCTGTTTCCTGCTCTCTCCTCTCCAACTGACTTGTTCTCAGCGTCTGACCCTGATCTAAGTTGGTGCCCTCCTTATATATCCCTCTATGTGTGAGCTCAGGTGACCAGCACCCAATGAGCTCCTATCACTACCCAGACTGCTCCCCCTATCTGCCCCTACACTACATGGGATGTACCACCCCCCTCCCACTCCAGCCAGGAACAGGCTCGGTTGTACCTGCACATTTCTAAGTGGGAGTACCGTCGGCCTGCTCCTCTGGAATGGGATGTATGTAGTGCATGCAGTCTATCTGAGCTCAGTTCCACACTCCTTCCTTACCCGGGAGTGGAATATCACACCTCTGGGTTGAGGTGCAATACCCCTGTAGCAGCCGAATCCTCAGGGTGCTACACAGAGTGTGTTAGTCAGTGGAGTAGCCTATCTGTGTTGCAAGATATACCACCTGTGTATAGAATACCAATTTTTTTTACTGCACCTAGTGAAGTAAAATCTTTTGGGCATAGCATCATTCTATTAGTCCATCTATACTGACCTCCATCAGGTTGCAAACTGAATCTAATTTTTTTCTGCATCTAGCTCTGAAAAAATATTGGGCTTCTAGCTGTGTGTGGGTCTTGTTCTATTAATCCATCTATACTGACCTCCATGAGGTTGCAAACTGAATATAATTTTTTTCTGCATCTAGCTCTGAAAAAATATTGGGCTTCTAGCTGTGTGTGGGTCTTGTTCTATTAATCCATCTATACTGACCTCCATCAGGTTGCAAACTGAATATATTTTTTTCTGCATCTACCTCTGAAAAAATATTGGGCTTCTAGCTGTGTGTGGGACTTGTTGTATTAGTCCATCTATACTGACCTCCATCAGGTTGCAAACTGAATATATTTTTTTCTGCATCTACCTCTGAAAAAATATTGGGCTTCTAGCTGTGTGTGGGTCTTGTTCTATTAATCCATCTATACTGACCTCCATCAGGTTGCAAACTGAATATAATTTTTTTCTGCATCTAGCTCTGAAAAAATATTTGGCCTTCTAGTAGTGTGTCGGACTTTCTCTATTAGTCCATCTATACTGACCTCCATCAGGTTGCAAATTAAAAATAATTTTTATCTGCATCTACAGTACCTCTGAAAAAATATTTGGGCTTCTAGCTGTGTGTGGGACTTGTTGTATTAGTCCATCTATACTGACCTCCATCAGGTTGCAAACTGAATATATTTTTTTCTGCATCTACCTCTGAAAAAATATTGGGCTTCTAGCTGTGTGTGGGACTTGTTGTATTAGTCCATCTATACTGACCTCCATCAGGTTGCAAACTGAATATATTTTTTTCTGCATCTACCTCTGAAAAAATATTGGGCTTCTAGCTGTGTGTGGGACTTGTTGTATTAGTCCATCTATACTGACCTCCATCAGGTTGCAAACTGAATATATTTTTTTCTGCATCTACCTCTGAAAAAATATTGGGCTTCTAGCTGTGTGTGGGTCTTGTTCTATTAATCCATCTATACTGACCTCCATCAGGTTGCAAACTGAATATAATTTTTTTCCGCATCTACCTCTGAAAAAATATTGGGCTTCTAGCTGTGTGTGGGTCTTGTTCTATTAATCCATCTATACTGACCTCCATCAGGTTGCAAACTGAATATAATTTTTTTCTGCATCTAGCTCTGAAAAAATATTTGGCCTTCTAGCAGTGTGTGGGACTTGTTCTATTAGTCCACCTATACTGACCTCCATCAGGTTGCAAACTGAATATATTTTTTTCTGCATCTACCTCTGAAAAAATATTGGGCTTCTAGCTGTGTGTGGGACTTGTTGTATTAGTCCATCTATACTGACCTCCATCAGGTTGCAAACTGAATATAATTTTTTTCTGCATCTAGCTCTGAAAAAATATTTGGCCTTCTAGTAGTGTGTCGGACTTTCTCTATTAGTCCATCTATACTGACCTCCATCAGGTTGCAAATTAAAAATAATTTTTATCTGCATCTACAGTACCTCTGAAAAAATATTTGGGCTTCTAGCTGTGTGTGGGACTTGTTGTATTAGTCCATCTATACTGACCTCCATCAGGTTGCAAACTGAATATATTTTTTTCTGCATCTACCTCTGAAAAAATATTGGGCTTCTAGCTGTGTGTGGGACTTGTTGTATTAGTCCATCTATACTGACCTCCATCAGGTTGCAAACTGAATATATTTTTTTCTGCATCTACCTCTGAAAAAATATTGGGCTTCTAGCTGTGTGTGGGACTTGTTGTATTAGTCCATCTATACTGACCTCCATCAGGTTGCAAACTGAATATATTTTTTTCTGCATCTACCTCTGAAAAAATATTGGGCTTCTAGCTGTGTGTGGGACTTGTTGTATTAGTCCATCTATACTGACCTCCATCAGGTTGCAAACTGAATATATTTTTTTCTGCATCTACCTCTGAAAAAATATTGGACTTCTAGCTGTGTGTGGGTCTTGTTCTATTAATCCATCTATACTGACCTCCATCAGGTTGCAAACTGAATATAATTTTTTTCTGCATCTAGCTCTGAAAAAATATTGGGCTTCTAGCTGTGTGTGGGACTTGTTGTATTAGTCCATCTATACTGACCTCCATCAGGTTGCAAACTGAATATAATTTTTTTCTGCATCTACCTCTGAAAAAATATTGGGCTTCTAGCTGTGTGTGGGTCTTGTTCTATTAATCCATCTATACTGACCTCCATCAGGTTGCAAACTGAATATAATTTTTTTCTGCATCTAGCTCTGAAAAAATATTTGGCCTTCTAGCAGTGTGTGGGACTTGTTCTATTAGTCCACCTATACTGACCTCCATCAGGTTGCAAACTGAATATATTTTTTTCTGCATCTACCTCTGAAAAAATATTGGGCTTCTAGCTGTGTGTGGGTCTTGTTGTATTAGTCCATCTATACTGACCTCCATCAGGTTGCAAACTGAATATAATTTTTTTCTGCATCTAGCTCTGAAAAAATATTTGGCCTTCTAGTAGTGTGTCGGACTTTCTCTATTAGTCCATCTATACTGACCTCCATCAGGTTGCAAATTAAAAATAATTTTTATCTGCATCTACAGTACCTCTGAAAAAATATTTGGGCTTCTAGCTGTGTGTGGGACTTGTTGTATTAGTCCATCTATACTGACCTCCATCAGGTTGCAAACTGAATATATTTTTTTCTGCATCTACCTCTGAAAAAATATTGGGCTTCTAGCTGTGTGTGGGACTTGTTGTATTAGTCCATCTATACTGACCTCCATCAGGTTGCAAACTGAATATATTTTTTTCTGCATCTACCTCTGAAAAAATATTGGGCTTCTAGCTGTGTGTGGGACTTGTTGTATTAGTCCATCTATACTGACCTCCATCAGGTTGAAAACTGAATATATTTTTTTCTGCATCTACCTCTGAAAAAATATTGGGCTTCTAGCTGTGTGTGGGTCTTGTTCTATTAATCCATCTATACTGACCTCCATCAGGTTGCAAACTGAATATAATTTTTTTCTGCATCTACCTCTGAAAAAATATTGGGCTTCTAGCTGTGTGTGGGTCTTGTTCTATTAATCCATCTATACTGACCTCCATCAGGTTGCAAACTGAATATAATTTTTTTCTGCATCTAGCTCTGAAAAAATATTTGGCCTTCTAGCAGTGTGTGGGACTTGTTCTATTAGTCCACCTATACTGACCTCCATCAGGTTGCAAACTGAATATATTTTTTTCTGCATCTACCTCTGAAAAAATATTGGGCTTCTAGCTGTGTGTGGGACTTGTTGTATTAGTCCATCTATACTGACCTCCATCAGGTTGCAAATTGAATATAATTTTTTTCTGCATCTAACCCAGCCAATAGCTTTGGCCTAATACCACAGTTTGGCCACTCAGCTCTGCTCGGTTACCATCCATTGTTTTTTTGTGCAAACAACTCCAGAGTTGTGAATTAGTTAACCACCAAAATGAGTGGAAAAAGGCCTGCTGCTGGTGGAAAGGGGAATAGGCGTGTTGGGAAGGGGAAAAAAGGTTGTGTCCCTGGGGTAGGTGCTAAAGCAACAGTAACATCTGCAGAAGAAAGACCATCTTCCAGCCAAACTAAAATGTCTACTTCTTTTAGCGGACAATGTGATAAGATCCCTTTCTTACGGCCACGCCAATCGCTACAAATTCCAGATGAGGCACAAAAACAGCAGGTGCTTCAACGGATATCAAGTGCTCCTTTAAGTGGGCTCTCCTCCACATCAACTTCAACATCACAAATACTCCAGTCCTCAAAGGTGTCACCCAAATCGCACTTGCTTCCTCACAGCTCCCAAATCTCCAGCTGCCCGTCTGAGTATGAGGTAGAACAGATGGTTGAGTCTGCAGAGCTGTTTACTCATACTATAGCCTGGGAATCAGAGGTCGACTCCAGCGCTTCTGTGAATCCAGACGAGGAAATGATCTGCACTGATGCCCAGAATCTTTATGAGTCGGATCCAGGACCAGACGCAGAAGGTTCTGACCATAATGTAGACCCTCATTCCCAAACTGTAACTCCTGTTGGTGGAGACAATGAGGAAGACGATGATAAGACTCAAATACCTGATTGGAGCGACAACTTTAGTTTTTTGTCAGGGCAGGAACAGGTTGGCTCTGAGGACGACGGGTGTGATATCACACAGGGTGATGATGATGAGGTTGGAGATCCCACTTACTGTCAACCCACAGTCAGCCAAGAGATGAGGTCAGCAGAGGAGGTGGAGGAAGATGCTAGTGACGACGAGGTCAGGTTGCGCCTTCCTGGACAGAGACGTAGTACTGGAAGCACGTCCACAACTGCATCCTCAAACACAACTCTGCCTCTCACCACAAGTCGTGGTGGCTCTTCAGGTCGCATGGGTGCTAAGCCTTGCATAGCCTGGGCATTTTTTCAGATCGATAAAGATGACCCAACTCGTGTTATCTGTAACATTTGTCAGCAAAAGCTAAGTAGAGGCCAAAAAATACATAGTTTGAGTACTTCATGCATGAACCGGCACATGGACATGAAGCATAAGTTGCAGTGGGAAGCTCAGTGTGCTACAATGCGGCCTAGCCGGCCGGGCCAACCACCGTCTGCCATATCTTGTGCATCCGCGGCCTCTTCATCCTCTGTGACTGGGGGGACAGCAGTCACACCTGTTTTGGGGCGCAGACCTGCCACCTCTTTACCCGCAACAGCCAGCGTGATTGGCAGGTCATCATTTTCTTTGGAGGTGGGAACACCAGCTGGTGTTGAGCGCTGTCCGACATCGATAGCACCACCTTTGGATCAAGGCAACCTAACATGTCCGCCTGCATCTTCCTCACAGACCGGCAGTTTGCCGGGGACACCCTTATCAACCCCGTCTAAGCACAATAGCCAGCCCTCGGTCCCTCAGATGTGGACAAGTAAAAGACCATTTCCTCCTAGCCATGAGAAAGCTAAGAGGTTGAATTTCACCATCTGCAAGCTCTTGGCTACAGAAATGCTGCCTTTCCGCCTGGTGGACACAGAGGATTTTCGAGACCTTATGTCCGTCGCAGTGCCCCAGTACCAGATGCCCAGTCGGCACTACTTCTCAAAGAAAGGTGTGCCTGCGCTCCACCAGCATGTCGCACACAACATCACCGCTTCTTTGAGAAACTCTGTGTGTGACAGGGTGCATTTCACCACAGACACTTGGACGAGTAGGCATGGAAAGGGGTGTTACATGTCGCTGACTGGGCACTGGGTAACTATGGTGACAGCAGGACAAGGGGCTGTTGTCCAAGTCTTGCCGTCCCCACGAGTTGTGCGTCAATCCTCTTTATGTCAAAGTTCCTCCACTGCTTCTGCCTCCTCAACCTCCTCTCGGTCTTCCACCTGCACCCAAAGCCTGTCTGGTCATGCCACAAGCTTTCTAACTGCGCAGAAGGGATCCTGCACACCTCCTTACTATACTGGCAGTAGGGCTCAACGTCATCAGGCGGTTTTTACATTGAAATGTCTGGGAAATGTGAGTCACACAGCTGAGGAGTTGTGGTCAGCTCTGGAGAACCAATTTCATGAATGGTTGTCTCCACTGGACCTGAAACCAGGGAAGGCCGTGTGCGACAATGCTGCAAACCTGGGTGCGGCCCTTCGCCGGGGCAATGTCACACACGTGCCTTGTATGGCTCACGTGTTGAACCTGGTTGTCCAGCAATTTTTAGCCCACTATCCCAGACTAGATGGCCTTCTGCAGAGGGCACGGTCGCTGTGTGCTCACTTCCGCCGTTCGCATCCCGCAGCTCAGCGACTTACATCTCTACAGAAGTCGTTGGGCCTGCCACTTCACCGGCTAAAATGCGATGTGCCTACCCGGTGGAATTCAACTCTGCACATGTTGCAGCGACTGTGGCAGCACCGACAAGCCCTGGTGCAATACGTTCTGACGTATAGCCTGGGCCAACGAGATTCAGAGGTGGGGCAAATCACGCTGGAGGAGTGGTCTCAGATCAGGGACCTATGCACCCTTCTGCACAGTTTTGAAATGGCGACGAAGATGTTTAGTGCTGACGATGCCATTATCAGCATGACTATTCCGGTGATTTACATGCTGGAGCACATGTTAAACAGAATTCGGAGTCAGGTGGTGGCACAAGAGGAGGTGGAGGAAGTAGAGGAGGAGGAGTTGTATGCGGAAGGGCTAACATCTGCAAGGTCCAGACGGTTGGCAGCACCAAGGCGGCAGGCATGTGAGGGTGGGGGAGATGGTTTTACCAGGGCGCATGGTAGCAGCCAAACTAGTGAGGAAGGTGCAGGAGCCCAGGAAGAAGTGGAGGACGAACTGATGGAAGACTCATCAGATGAGGGACACCTTGATCACATTTCTGTTGTGCGAGGTTGGGGGGAGAGGACAGAGGAAGGAAGCATGATTGTTACCTCGCCACCAACATAACAGGGACTTGGTGCTCCTGGATGCGCAACACACATGAGTGCCTTCTTGCTGCACTACCTGCAACATGACCCTCGAATTGTGAGAATTAGAAATAATCCTGACTACTGGGTTGCCACACTGTTAGATCCCCGGTACAAAAGTAAATTTGCAGAAATTATTCCTGCCATAGAAAGGGATGCACGCATGCAGGAGTATCAGCAGAGACTGTTGCAGAATCTTACATGTGCTTTTCCACAAAATACCAGTGGTGCACGTAGTGAATCTCACAGTTCCAACTTGCCAACCGTGGGACCGTCAAGTGTTCAGCACTCAAACCGTAACAGAACCACAGTATCTGCTGGTAACATCAATTTTGCGGAATCATTTCACCACTTTTTTAGCCCATCCTTTGCAAGGCCACAGGAGACAAGAAGTCTGACACATAGTCAACGCCTAGAGACGATGGTACAGGAGTATCTCCAAGTAAACATTGAAGCCACGACTGTGTCACTGGACCCTTGCTCTTTTTGGGCTTCCTATCTGGATAAATGGCCGGAGCTAGCCACTTACGCCTTGGAGATCTTGTCATGCCCCGCAGCCAGCGTTCTGTCTGAACGTGTGTTCAGCGCTGCTGGTGGTGTGCTGACAGATAAGCGCACGCGGCTCTCCACTGATAATGTAGACAGACTCACGTTCATAAAGATGAACAAATCATGGATCCGAAACGACTTTTCTACCCCTGTGTCATCCTGGGGAGAGTAAAAGCTTGATGATTGGTTAAAATCACCCTACCAACCGTTTTAAGCTTTCAAATTACTAATCATGTTTATCTGTATCTTGACTGGAAAATAATTTTGGCTTTGTAGCAGTGTGCAGCACTGATCCTATTAGGCCATCTATACTAAAGCTTCACCAGATTTAAAATTAAAAATAATTTTTAGCTGCATCTAGCCCGGAAAATAATTTTGGGGCTCCGAGATGCGCAAGACACATAAGTGCCTTCTTGCTGCACTACCTGCAGCATGACCCTCATATTGTCAGAATTCGAAGTAATCATGACTACTGGGTTGCCACACTCTTAGATCCCCCAAACTTTTCGATCAACCTTTTCATTTTAATAAAGACCAAAAAAATGGTCATTTTTGAAATTATAAGCATTAGCAGGTTATTAGAAACTGAAATCAAACAGTTTTCAACTCAAAACTTTATTCTAGGTGATGTTACATTTTCACATAGGACCCCTTGTTCGAAAGGAGCTTCTGAACTCTCTCGTCCATTGAATTTGTAAGGTTTTGGATGGTTTCTGCTTCAATTGTTTTGCATGAGGACAGAATACCCTCCCAGAGCTGTTGCTTAGATGTGAACTGCCTCCCGCCATCATAGACACTCCTTTTAATGATGCTCCAAAGGTTCTGAATGGGGTAGAGGTCAGGGGAGCATGGGGGTCACACCATAAGTTTGTCCCCTTTTATGCCCATATCAGCCAGAGATGCAGATGTTTTATGTGCAGCATGAGATGGTGCATTATCATGCAGAAAAATGATCTTGCTGTGAAATACACGGTTCTTCTTCTTGAACCATGGCAGGAAGTGCTGTTTGAGAAAATCCACATACATTATGGAGTTCATCTTTAGCGCCTTCAGGGATCCTAAAGGGGCCGACAATCTCTCTCCCCATGATTCCAGCCCAAAACATTACTCCACCTCCTCCTTGTTGGCGCTGTAGCCGTGTTTGCGTGGGGTGTCCATCAACCAGCCATCCTCCACTCCATCCATCTGGACCATCGAGCGCTGCACGGCACTCATCCGTGAACAAAACTGTTTTGAAATCAGTCTTCATGTAATGTTTGGCCCACTGGAGCCGTTTCTGCTTGTGTGAAGTGGATAGAGGAGGTCGACAGGATGGCGTATGCACAGCTGCAAACCTCTGAAGGACCCTGCATCTTGTTTTTCGGGGGACGTTGGAGGCACAAGCAGCTTCAAAAACTTGTCTGCTGCTATGACAAGGCTTTTTTGCCGCTGCTCTTTCAACCTGACGTAATTGCCTGTAGGAAAGAGTCCTCAATTTGCCCTTATCAGCACGCACACGTGTGTACTGTGAATCAGCTACATACTTCTTGATTGCCAAGACACTTCATCCTGATCATCGCACAATGTTGATTGTAGTCATGCCTTGACCTAAACACTCCACAATTTGTTGCTTCTCAGCAGCCGACACATCCTTTTTCTTTCCCATTTTGGCAGAAAATGTAGGCTGCTTAATAATGTGAGACAGCCTTCTTAAGTAGTCTTGCCTTTCATTGGACACACCTGCCAAACTAATTAGCACAGGTGTCTGCAATTGCTTACAGTGATATAAAGAGCCCTGACACACATCACCATCAATGAGTTTAACTGACAAACAAACAAATTCTTCCCTTATCACTCCTAAACACTTTTTGCATAATAATTTGGAACGCGGTGTACATGTGCTTTTCCACAAAACACCAGCGGTTCACGTAGTGAATCTTACAGTTCTAACTTGCCAACCGTGGTCTGTATGGAGTTGTTCAATAAAGGGCCCAAAATTAAGATAACATAGATGGGAAAGGTCTCTATGAATAGGAATTCCTAAGTATTTGATACCCTGTGAGGGACAGGCAAAGGGAAAGTTGGACTGGATGGAATCCTATATGGATTTGGGGAGGGAGACATCGAGGGCCTCAGACTTCGCTGCATTGATTTTAAAATTTGACCATGTAACAAAGTGATCTATTTCAGCCATAACAGCAGGGATGGATATATGTGATTGAGTGATATATACTAGGACATCATCAGCAAATAGAGAGCACTTGTACTCGGTGCCTCCCACCTCAATCCACCTAATATTGGGGTTATGGCGAATTGATGAGAGCAGGTGCTCCGTCACTAGGATGTATAAGAGAGGGGACAGAGGACATCCCTGCCTTGTCCCATTGGTGATTGTGAAAGGTGATGAAAATGTTCTGACGCACCCCCTGGGCCTTGGGACACCCGGAGCCGGACCCTTTTTGGTGGATGCTGGTGGTTGTAGTCTTCGTGGCGGCGACCCGGTTCCGTGGCTCAGGGCGGTCAAACCAGTGGCGGAACTATTTATGTGGTTTTGATGTTTAAATGTCCGACTACGCCACCCGTGGATTGCGGTCAGAGTGAACCGCCGCTGCAGGGCAGACCGCTGAGGCTGGTGTTGTGGGTGCAGCAGAGCGTAGCATAACTCCCCACGGGAGGAGTATAGCCTCAGGGCAGTGTATGCGGAGGATGGGGGTGATGGTGCAGGGCAGCAGCAGTAACGACACGGAGTCAGTGATGCAGTCCAGGGCCTTTACTCACAGTTCTTATTATCCAGACCACGTCTGCAGGTAACGGCTGCCCACGTCGTACTGTGCTCACCAGGTGAGGGGCTCAGACAACTCCCAGATAACTTTGGAGCACTTCACAGGACCCCCTTTGTGTGTCCTTTGTCTGGCCTTTCTTACCAACACTTCTGTCCGGCTGCCTCGGGCCTCCTCTTGGTAAACTTGGCGCCAGTTTCCCTGACCCTATGTGGTGCCTTCCTAGCGGGTGTAGCGAGGGGCTGCGCCACATAAAATGTCAGAGCCTCCGGTTTCTAGCTGAGGGTCGTTTCCTGCCTCCACTAGTTCGGGGACCGGTCTCCCCCTTTGGCCTGACCCCTCCACGCAGGTGGATTCGGGCGTGCGGTGGCGACTCGCCCGTCCGCACCCCTGGGTTCCCTTCATTCCTCGTTCCTGGAGCCTTCTCCGCTCCTCTTCCTTCCTTCTCCCTCTTCCAGGCCTGGGCCTCTGTTACTAGGCCCGCCTCCGGAGCAGAGCTCATGCAGAGCCCCTGCTCCCTGCCACTTCTGCTCAGACTTCTCTGCACTGAACTAAGATGGTGCCCACCTTTTATACTCCCTTCTCAATGCACCCAGGAACTGCTTCCTCCCTGCTCCTGCACTACAGGGTTCCCCTTCCTCAGTGTTCCCTCCCCCCACTCCAGCCAGGGACAGGGACTGTCGTGCCCATCTCAGGGGCATATTGGTCGCCCTGCCCCACGGCAATGTGGTGTAATGCATGCAGGTGTCGGGTCCTGATTCACACTCCATCCTTACCTGAGAGTGAGATATCACACCTCTGGGTGAGGTGCAATACGTCTGTAGCAACCGAGCCCTCAGGGTGCTACAGTTCCATTTATCTTCAGCCTAGGTGATGTATTGCGATACAGGGCCGTGATTTTGGCTATAAAAGGGTCCCCTAGACCCCTACCCCAAGCTTTTTAAGAGAATCATATATGGTGTGCCAGGAGACTCTATGGAATGCTTTCTCAGCATCCAACGAGAGTATCTAATTACAAATTTTTAACTGCATCTAGCCCAGGAAATACTTTGTGCCTAGTAGCAGTGTCTGCTAGTCAGCGGATTATCCCGGCTGTTAACCAAGCTACACCACCTGTAGTTTAGACACTTAATTTTTTCAAAGGAAATGATTCGGGACCATGGGATACTTAGTGAAGAGCATCAGGAGGCACCCCAAGGCATAGGGGCTGGGACTGGCAGTAGGATGCCTTGCGGTGGACAGCCGAGCTCGATCCTTATAAAAGCTTTTTAACTGCAGCAGCTTTAGTGGACGCTACTGGAGCTGGAATTACGCGGCTGCTGGCATGAGACTTGCCCTCCAATAGATCCTTGTAAATGGATTTAAAGTGTATTCATTCAAATTAGAGAGACAATTTAAATTAAAAAGCTTAGAGCTGCCTCCACCACAGGGGGGCTCGGTCGACCCACCAGCGGACAGGCACCAGTATTGGGAGAGGGGGGCTGGCCGTCAGGGTTCACCGCGGCTCTGGCACAAACCCGGCGACACGGAGGTGGCACGGGCAGGAGCGGACTGGCCGTGTCGGCTTCTCACTTTTTGGATTTTAGAAGGGCATGACATGCCTATATCTGTGTCTCCCCCTCCTTTTACTCCTCCACCTCTTTTATTTTCGCATGACTATATGTACTTGTCACTTTTCCATGTGTTAGTTATGTCTTCTGAGCAGTTTGTCAGCTTTTGGACACCTTTGAAGGTGTTTTCTATGTGTTTCTATGTGTTTTTGTTTGCCTGCCATTGGTTTTAACGGTGTTCGAAGGTGTTCGACGAACAGTTCGACGAACAGTTCGGCGAACACACGGGTGTTCGACGAACCGAACTGAACTCGAACACTACGGGGGTGGCTCAACACTAGTTCTGTGTGGGGCCCATTATTCTGTATGGAGTCCTTTGTGGGGCACATTATTCTGTATGGAGTCTTTTGTGGGGCCCATTATTCTGTATGGAGTCCTTTGTGGGGCCCATTATTCTGTATGGAGTACTGTGTGGGGCCCATTATACTATATGGAGGACTATATGAGGCCCATTATTCTGTGTGGAGGACTATGTGGGGCCCATTGTTCTGTATGGAGTCCTTTGTGTGGCCCATTATTCTGTGTGGAGTACTGTGTGGGGCTCATTATACTGTATAGAGGACTACATGAGGCCCATTATACTGTATGGAGGACTATATGAGGTCCATTATACTGTATGGAGGACTATATGAGGCCCATTATACTGTATGGAGGACTATATGAGGCCCATTATACTGTATGGAGGACTATATGAGGCCCATTATTCTGTGAGGACTATGTGGGGCCCATTATTCTGTGAGGAGGACTATGTGGGGCCCATTATTCTGTGAGGAGGACTATGTAGGGCCCATTGTTCTGTGAGGAGGACTATGTGAGGCCCACAATACGGTATGGAGCACTATGTGGTGTCCATAATACTGTATGGAGGACTATGTGGGGCCCATAATACTGAATGGAGGACTATGTGGGTGCCATTATCCTGTATGGGGGACTATGTGGGGCCCATTATACTGTATACTGGTTGTCCCGAGACTTTGTCCAAGTTTTTCATTTTGGCCCTCTGTGTGTTTGAGTTTGACATCCCTGTGATAGACTCTATAAATCCCTGTGCGGCAGCTCTATATCTCTTTTTATAGGCTCCGCTGTCCTTTGTCCTGACTAAGAATAATGACGGCACTTTTATCCAGTTCATTCATCGCCCTGTGCAGCTCGCCTTGTCTGACAGGTCTGCACCCGCTGCACCGGCCCACGTTGTGCTCTCATGTTACACTTGTGAGACTAATTTTTTAGAAAATGCTGCAAATTCTTCATCCTACATATTATACTTCCTCATGGCGGACTACATTTTTGGGAGGTCTGCAGTACTTCTCAAAGTATGAGGTGGTCCCCATCTCCAAGGGTCAGGCATCGGCGCACCACAGAGACGGGCTGCAGAATCTGCTGACACCAAGCTCTGGTTTAGCAGCGTCATGGATTCCTTTTGTCACATACTTTGACCACAAAGGAGGGTAGGGCACAGGCACTGCCTTATTCTGGATGGTGAGGCACCACAAAAAAAACAAAAGTTTGAGAAGTCGCAGTCTTGTGACACAAGCATTTATGAAGGGCTTGGGACGACCACCAAATCTGCACATATGCACAAGAATATTCAGATGTGCAGCGCGTATGTTGGTAGGTAGTCACCCAAATTTATTAGGGCATTGCCATGGAAAATATGACTGATTAGAAAGACTGGGCCCGGCCATTATGCAGAGGTCACAAGTAGACCTGGGCACTGCTCTGGTCAACTGACCACTGCAGCCAATAACATGTCCAAGTGGTTATGCCGCTGGTGAGAATGGGGGAGCATGGGTGACACACCATAAGTTTGTCCCCTTTTATGCCCATAGCCGCCAGAGATGCAGATGTGTTATGTGAAGCATGAGACGGGGCATTATCATGCATGAAATGATCTCGATGGTCCAGATGGATGGAGTGGAGGATGGCTGGTTGATGGACACCCCATGCAAACACGGCTACGGCGCTAACAAGGAGCAGGTGGAGTAATGTTTTGGGCTGGAATCATGGGGAGAGAGATTGTCGGCCCTTTTAGGATCCCTGAAGGGGTAAAGATGAACTCCATAATGTATGTTGAGTTTCTCAAACAGCACTTCCTTCCATGGTTCAAGAAGAAGAACCGTGTATTCCACAGCAAGATCATTTTCATGCATGATAATGCCCCGTCTCATGCTGCACAAAACACATCTGCATCTCTGGCTGCTATGGGCATAAAAGGGGACAAACTTATGGTGTGGCACCCATGCTCCCCTGACCTCAACCCCATTGAGAACCTCTGGCGCATCATCAAAAGGAGTGTCTATGATGGCGGGAGGCAGTTCACATCTAAGCAACAGCTCTGGGAGGGTATTCTGTCCTCATGCAAAACAATTGAAGCAGAAACCATCCAAAACCTGACAAATTCAATGGACGAGAGAGTTCAGAAGCTCCTTTCGAACAAGGGGTCCTATGTGCAAATGTAACATCACCTAGAATAAAGTTTTGAGTTGAATACTGTTTGATTTCAGTTTGTAATAACCTGCTAATGCTTATAATTTCAAAAATGACCATTTTTTTGTTCTTTATTAAAATGAAAAGGTTGAAAACTCTGCTGTGCATAATAATTTGGAACATGCATTTTGAGTGCAGTTTGAGTTTTTTATTTTTTAAAAAATATACTGTTATCATAGGCAGTTTGTACAAAAACCTTTCAGTTGTACTCAAATAGTTATTTGACTGGAAAATTACAATGACTGCAATTCATATAGGTAATTTGGGAAAATCTGAGAAATTATTATATGCATAATAATTTGGAACACAGTGTATATCCACTTCACTCAAAAGAAGAGGATGAGAATCTAGTCGGCACATATGCAGATAGCACATTGGCGATTACGTGGCTCAATCTGTCAATTGAGGAGAATCCTGACAGTCTGCATATTGCACGCTGTCAGGATTAACCAATCTGCAGTCACTTTCTGCATTAATTTACCTCAACCTGAAAAAAGCCCTTTAAGGCATTATGCTCCCAAAACACTAGGGAACAAGCTGAACAATGGAGATTATTTAGGAAGGGACCCGATCATAGACATATGCAGCAGCCTAGCTTGATATTTTCTGATTGCAAACCGTGGCGTAAATTGATGCTCGTGGGCCCCAGTGCAAAATCTCCAACACAGCCCCCAACTATGATGTCTTCAATAGTAATAGTCTTTTCCTATGGGGCAAAGGAATCTTTTGGGCTCCCCCTTAGGCCCGAGGGCCCAGATGTGATTGCAACCCCTGCACCTTTTATAGTTATGCCCCTAATTGCAAATGTGCCTGCCATAGCACACTATATATTTACACATATAGAATTAAATTGGTATTCCAATCTCCAAGATCCTATCCCGATATTTAGTAGGTGTAATAATAATAATATTAGCAATTACCTCCAATTAGAAATGTAGTATAGTTCTTCTGATTAGCTATGTCGCTTACCCCATATGCAGGGCATTTCTGTAGCTTAGGTATCCATGGTTTCGACCACTCATGTAGTGACAGTTAGTTAGCTACATAGCTGTTAGTGATCATAACCATAGATACCTAAGCTACTAACAGCTAGCTAACTGTCACTATATGAGTGGTTGTAACCATGGATACCTAGCTACTGCAATGCCCTGTACATGGGGTAAGCGACATAGCTAATCAGGAGAACTATTCTACATTTCTAATGGGAGGTATTTGCTAATATTATTATAATTACACCTACTACATATTGGGATAGGATCTTGGAGATGGGAATACCCCTTTTATATAGATTGTATAATAATAAATCGGCCTTAATATTTTTAGCCACACCTTTTTTTATATAAACCACATCACTCAAAAAAAGGCAGTGACGGCTTCTCAATATTCTCCCTAAGCCGGACACTCCCTCAGCATAGCAGCTGCTATATGGGATCGATTGGCCATACCTGCTAAGGGTCTGTCCATACAGGACAGACATGACCAATCAATCATTCAAGCTGCAAGCTACAGAAAACAGAACCTCCTGCAAACACAACCTCAGGATCAGCGTCCGGGGTCCAGATTCAACACGTACTAGTTAGCTGCAGGGTTATATAGGATCAGTAGAAATCCCCTTTAAGTGACTTACCTCTGTGAGAGTGTCATAAGGTGCAGATTTGTCTATCTGGTGCAGGTTACCGATGACAGGCCAGGGAGTCGGCCCCGGAGGTAAATGTTGCCTTTTCCTCCTCGCGGATATAAAGAGATAGATGAGGAGCGTGAAGAGTCCGATGAGCAGGACGGACAGCATGTTCCTGTATACCTGAGCGTCTCGCTGTGTCGTGCAGCCGCCCCGGGGCTCAGGGTCTAATACTCTGCTGCCAAGTGACTCCTCCTCTGAACTTTCCTCTACTGATGTAAACGAATGCAATCGAGGCGCAGTGCGGGTGCTGCGTGCACATTACTCCCTCCTTTCCGGTTTCAAGTTTTGCAAAGTTTTAACATATTATTTACCGTTTTGAAGATCTCTGCTTGCTATAAGTCAATGGGAACTTTCTTATTCAGTCCCAGACACTGAAAACCCATATGTCCGACTGACATCGGTGCATGGTTCGTTACAGTGTATCAGAAATCTCGAGCACTCGTGTCGGCCACGGAGGGTACAGAGCGGTCGGTCAAGGTGCGAGCCGTCCCGATGGTCACGTCGGCTGACATTTTTTAATTTTTCTTCCACCCACCGCCCCCCCCCCCCCCAAGAGCCATAATTTTTTTTACATTTTTCCGTCAGTATGAGAGCTTATTTTTTTGCAGTTTGGAATGACGCTGTTAATTTTACCATAGAAAGTACTGAAAAATGGGGGGAAAAAAACTCCAAGCGCGACGAAATGGGGGGAAAAAAACTCCATTTCGCCATTGTTTTTTTTTTTTAGGAGGTTTATTTTTCCGTCTTTCATTGTGCGGTAAAAATGACCTTTATAATGTGATTCTCCAGGTCACTACGATCACAGCGATACCAAACTTGTATCATTTTTGTATTTATATTTTTAGTTTTTTTTGCTTTTTTTTTTAAATTCTGAGCTTTATATAAAAAATAAAAAATCGGCTTTGTGTAATTTTTCTGAGACCTGTAACTTTATTTTTTTATTTTTCCATCACGGGTTGTTTTTTTTTATATTTTTATTGGTACCATTTTGGGGTACATTAAATGTTTTTATCATTTTTATTGTATTTTTTGGGGGGAGACAATGATGTGACCAAAAAAATGTTAATTCTGGTGTTTGTTTCTTTTTCTTGTCAGTGTTTTACTACATGGATTAATTTAATTTTATATTTTCACGGGTTGAACTTTTACAGATGCGGCGATACCAAATGAAGGAGGATGGTTTAAAATTTTATTTTTTTAATATTTTGAAAAACTTTTTTTTTTTTTTTTTTTTTTTAATTCCTTTTCATTCATTTCTTCAGGGTGTCCTGATTAAACCAACTAAATGCCAGTGTCGATGCTCGTCTGCCGCATCTAAATGGTTAAACAGCAGAGATCGGAGCTAGAGGCCACTGCTGGCTGTATAACACAGCTGTGATGTGACCATCTCTAGAAGTACACCAGCCCCCTCAGGTATAGTCTTGTGACTTGTTGTGTAGTAGTCAGTGAGTGGGGTGTGTTACTGATTATCAGGGCAGAGGTAACACCTGACCCTATGTGCATGGGTGTGACAGACATCCTGCCTCTGCCACTGTGTAACTTTGAGTCTAAAGGCCCCGTCACACTTAGCGACATCGCTGGTGAGGTCGCTGTTGCGTCACCAAAACCGTGACACAGCAGCGATCTCGCTATGTGAGACGGGGGCTTTAGGCTCTGCTCTCTGGAAACAATGAACGCTACAGAGTGGAGGAAGCAGGGCTCTCAGCAGCACAGAGTGTTTCAGGAGAGGAGTGTGCTGATCTTTCGAGTGGCTCCACACTAAATGTTTCACAGTAGAAGGAATAGAGCCGTCAGCAGCACAGAGTGTTTCAGGAGTGAGTGGAGTGTGCTGGTCATGTGGAATGACATAGTAGAAGAAGCAGGGCTTTCAGCAGCACAGATTGTTTCAAGAGAGGAGAGTGATGGTCGTGTGTGTCGGTAGTCAGACTGGAAGTTGCACAGGGGAAGAAGCTGCATCCCTCAGCAGCACAGAGCGTTTCAGGAGAGGAATGTGCTGTTCTTGTGAGTGGTGACAGACTGAGTTACATAGTGAAAGAAGCAGGGTCCTCAGCAGCAGTCTGTGGTCTCCCACAAGATCAATACACTAGTCTCCTGAAACACTCTGTGCTGCTGAGGACCCTGCTTCTTGACTTTTAGTCTCCGTCCCCCACGAGATCATCAACCTCCTATCTTGAAACACTCTGTACTTCTCGGAGATGTGGAGTCTTCTCCCACCATGTAGCTTTCAGTCTGTCACCTCCCACAAGACCAGAACGCTCCTCTCCTGAAATGCTCTGTGCTGCTGAGGACACTTCCACTATGCATCTTTCAGTCCGACTGCCCCACGCGATCATCGTCACACACCTCTCCTGAAACACTCTGTGCTGCTGAGGACCCTTCTCCTTCCTCTAGGTAACACTTGATCTTTAACCTCCCCCTTAGGTCAGCACACATTTTTCCTGAAATACTCAGTGCTGCTGGTGGATCCATTTTTTCCCACTTTGTGGAAACATATTAACCATCCGTGTACCAAACAGACAGCACAAGGACCAATGTGTGTCAATGTGGCGTTTTATGCCTGGCGCGATGGTCTGCGTGTAAAAAATCGCAGCGTGCATGACTTTTTTGGGATGAAAAATAGCTGATTTTTCATACGTTAGTCTGAACCCAGCCTAAAGCCACTCATCCGTTTTTCGCTGTCAATGTAAAGAGCGTGATTTTTGGACCGGCTGTGGGTCTCCTAACCTGAAATTGACAGCTTCGTCTATGCGAAGATCAGCGCAGTCCTCTCCTGAAACACTCTGTGCTGCGTGGTGAACTAAATTGGGCATGTGCATGCAACTTGAAGAAAACCTAACACAGAGCTATCCATCCCAGGAGCATCCCATGAGATAGCTGGGCTTCTTTACCCACTACTTATCTTTTGCTGACATCCTCTGTGCTGCTGTTCACTTAATGTATCGCACCCATTAGTCCATTTTGCTGCAGAACTCGGACAATTGAGATCCTGGGTGGTCGGGTAACCTGAGCATGTTCTGAATGTTTGTGGTTTCCTCCCACACAAACATAAGAAGAGCAAGCAGATGTCTGTGCGGAACACAACCCGTGCCCTGAACACGCCATGTAGCAGTGCCGAACCATAATCATACCCAACATGTAAAAATGGGATCTCTAATTGATGACCTCCACACACCCCCATCCGCCTGACATCCAGATCCAGCAGGATCAGATCCCAAAAGATTGTCTAGACTGGATGCAAATGTAACAAACCCTCAGCTGTGAGAAGTGTTAGGTAAATAAGAATTTTACCATTCATTATTGAGTTTTCACCATTTTTGTCTAGCTTTTGATGTTTTTCGTTTGCACCTTTTTTTTTTGTCTATATTATGTGTGTTTGGCGTTTGAGTGTTTTAGATGTTTTTCGGCCTATTCATTGTTGAAATTTATTTTTTTGGGTAAATGTACTCTAGTCCCCCACCCTGCCTCCTCCTTGCAGGGGTTTTACGTACACCTGTACATTTTGAATACAAGTTTTGCAACATTTTAAGTGTAACATTGCACTACAAAAATATTTGTAAAGAACTTGGTGCAAAAAAATCAACAAATGCCAAAAGGTACAAAAAAAGAATAGAAAAATGACTTAAAAGAAGAAAAATCAAATACAAAAACATGAAAAAAATTGCAAAAAAAATTGCAAATCATGAATTGGGGCCAAAGAATTTTAGAAAGTTTATAGGTGAAGTTTTTGGGGTGTGAAAATCCTGGAGTTGAGGACTGGGTGTAATAATATATGGTGCCACTAGGGGAAGGAAGCTGAATACAGATTTGCACTGGTTTATTTATAATGAGTAAAATTGCTGTTCGATTTTACCCACAATTATGAGGATTTATTATTTTCCTATAAACCCACATGTTTAACATTTTTACTGTTTCTTAACTCCTGCTTTTGCAATGCTTAAAGTTACTTTTTGTCAAAAACTTTAATTTTGTCCAGTGCTGTAATAAAACAGTTTACCAGCAGGGGGCAGTGTTGTATGTGAAATCCTTATTTGACGAGGGCCAAATGAAAGTAAGCTCACATAAAGTAGTTATGGCGCATGTGGCAAGACTCCAGGTGACTTTTTTTTTTTGCCTACTGACACTTCAAGAATGTGTTTATATTTTTTTTATTGCTTATGTTTTGTGATATATATAGTATATATCACAGAATTTAGCTTTTCAGATTTTTTTTTAGTCATCACTTCTGCCATTCCTACAGTGGGTATGGAAAGTATTCAGACCCCTTTAAATTTTTCAATCTTTGTTCCATTGCAGCCATTTGGTAAATTCTAAAAAGTTCATTTTTTTACCATTAAAGTACACTCTGCACCCCATCTTGACTGAAAAAAACAGAAATGTAGAAATTTTTGTAAATTTATTAAAAAAGAAAAACTGAAATATCACATGGTCATAAGTATTCAGACCCTTTGCTCAGACACTCATATTTAAGTCACATGCTGTCCATTTCCTTGTGATCCTCCTTGAGATGGTTCTACTCCTTCATTGGAGTCCAGCTGTGTTTAATTAAACTGATAGGACTTGATTTGGAAACGCACACACTTGTCTATATAAGACTTCACAGCTCACAGTGCATGTCAGACCAAATGAGAATCATGAGCTCAAAGGAACTGCCCAAGGAGCTCAGAGACAGAATTGTGGCAAGGCACAGATCTGGCCAAGGTTACAAAAGAATTTCTGCATTACTCAAGGTTCCTAAGAGCACAGTGGCTTCCATAATCCTTAAATGGAAGAAGTTTGGGACCACCAGAAGTCTTCCTAGACCTGGCCATCCAGCCAAACTGAGCAATCGTGGGAGAAGAGCCTTGGTGAGAGAGGTAAAGAAGAACCCCAAGATCACTGTGGCTGAGCTCCAGAGATGCAGTAGGGAGATGGGAGAAAGTTCCACAAAGTCAACTATCACTGCAGCCCTCCACCAGTCGGGCCTTTGTGGCAGAGTGGCCCAACGGAAGCCTCTCCTCGGTGCAAGACATATGAAAGCCTGCATAGAGATTGCTCAAAAACACATGAAGGACTCCCAGACTATGAGAAATAAGATTCTCTGGTCTGATGAGCCGAAGATAGAACTTTTTGGTGATAATCCTAAGCGTTATGTGTGGAGAAAACCAGGCACTGCTCATCACCTGCCCAATACAATCCCAACAGTGAAACATGGTGGTGGCAGCATCATGCTATGGGGCTGTTTTTCAGCTGCAGGGACAGGACGACTGGTTGCAATTGAAGGAAACATGAATGCGGCCAAGTACAGAGATATCCTGGATGCAAACTTCTTCCAGAGTGCTCTGGACCTCAGACTTGGCCGAAGGCTCACCTTCCAACAAGACACTGACCCTAAGCACACAGCTAAAATAACAAAGAAGTGGCTTCAGAACAACTCTGTGACCATTCTTGTCTGGCCCAGCCAGAGCCCTGACCTAAACCCAATTGAGCATCTCTGGAGAGACCTGAAAATGGCTGTCCACCAATGTTCACTATCCAACCTGACGGAACTGGAGATGATCTGCAAGGAAGAATGGCAGAGGATCCCCGATCCAGGTGTGAAAAACTTGTTGCATCGTTCCCAAGAAGACTCATGGCTGTAGTAGCTCAAAAGGGTGCTTCTACTTTTTAGAATTTACCAAATGGCTGCAATGAAACAAAGAGTGAAAAATTTAAAGAGGTCAGAATACTTTCCGTACCCATTGTATATTTTATTATGTTAATTTCATGTTATTGAAATGTTAAAAAAAAAAATCTGACATTTGGCATGTGACAACAATGATAGAAATGGGTGCCTGATATATTGTAATACTGGGTTGTAGGATGTGACCAGTTACTTGACTATAATGTCCGTTGTCCCCACATTTGCTTATGTATCCATCTGTGTTCAATGAGTCTTTGCTGGCACATCCACCATGGGAGATTGAGATAATTGCTTCCAGTTTTTTTTCTCCTTCATTTCAGAAGTAATCGATGGGACCTTCCTGCAAGAAGAAGCCTATAATAGACAAATGAAGACATCCCTTGTAAAAAAAGTGGTATTGTTTGCACCAGCTCTCTATTTTATCTCAAAGAGAGGGGGTCCTGTATGGACAGGGGTTGTCACACCAGGACCAGTCATGACATAGAAGTAAGATTGTGATTGCTTGGAGATAAAATTAAATTAATTAACCTGTTTGTTGTGATCAACATTAGTAAAACCTATAAAGGAGAGGGAGAGAGGGAAGCCCCCGTCTCACATAGCGATATCGCTGCTGAGTCACGGTTTTGGTGACTCACCAGCGACCTCACCAGCGATGTCGCTATGTGTGACACTTTGCAACGATCAGGCCCCTGCTGTGAGGTCGCTGATCGTTGCAAAGTGTCCTGGATCATTTTTTGGTCGTAGGCCTCCCGCTGGCCAGCACACATCGCTGTGTGTGACCAGCGGGACCAACGATCTGGCTGGTAACTATGGTAAACATCGGGTTACTAGGGGCACGCGCGCACTTAGTAACCCGCTGTTTACCATGGATACCACTCTGCTACGGTAAGCGGAGGCTCCCGCGCACCGTAACAGAGTGGTATCCATGGTAAACAGCGGGTTACTAGGGGCACACGCGCACTTAGTAACCCGATGTTTACCATAGTTACCAGCCTGCTCCTGCTTGCAGCAGGCTGGTAACGGGAGCAGGACATCGTGGAACGATTCTTTCCACGATATCGCTGCTCCCCTGATCGCTGGTGAGCCTGCCTGTTTGACAGCTCACCAGCGATGTATTAGCGATGCAGCAACGATCCCTGACAGGTCGTATCGTTGTCGGGATCGCTGCTGCATCGCTTAGTGTGACGGGGCCTTAACAGAGAGAAATCCCTAATGAGGGCATATTGAAAAGTAGTGTCCTATTAGGGCCAGTCATAGCACATGGTTGGCCAGGTGGTTGCTTGGAGAGAAAAAAAAAATGCATAAGCTTGTTGTGATCAGCCTTAGCAAAAATCATAAAGCACAGGGAGAGAGGGAAGCTGCGGATCTACACTGTATCTAATAGAGAGGAGATCTCTATTAAGGGCATATGGGCAAAGAGTGTCCTTTCAGGGCCAGCCATGGTGTAGAGGTGTTCATGTGATTGGTTGGATTATTGGAGCCAAAATTAATGTACCAGCTTGTTGTATTCAACCTTATCAATAACGGGAAGGGAGAAAGGGAAGCTGCAACTCTGTACTTTATCTAAGAGACCCACCTCTTCCAACAAGCATACAACCTGCAGTAACCACCGCTGCACGACCAGCTCTACCTTCCCCTACTGTATCCTCACCCATCCCTTGTAGATTGTGAGCCCTCGAGGGCAGGGTCCTCGCTCCTCCTGTACCAGTCGCCGTCACGTTTTGTTCAAGATTATTGAACGGTAATTGTTTTTGTGTGTATACCCTTATTCACATGTAAAGCGCCATGGAATAAGTGGCACTATAACAATAAATAATAATAAGAGAAGAGATACTTAGTTTGCATGAATAAGGGGTGTCCCATAAGGGTTATGTGGCACCCCAGGGGTCCGGTTGCCACAGTGGCATTGCCTCCCTCACAAGGGGTGATGCCATGCCTGGAAGCAAGCAGGGGTCCCCTAGTCAGGTTTTACTAAGCATGCAACACTTTCCTGGCTACAGACCAGCAAGAGGAGTTCCTCCCCTTAGCAACTGGGATCTGGTGGAGGGGTTAGTTAGTTTAAGTGTGAGGAGTTGAAGTCAGGACGTTGAGGAGAGAGGAGCTGGGGACTGGAGCTGCGCGGCAGCTCACCCCAGAAGGAGCCAACACAGAAGAACCGGACACCGGAGTCCGAGGCAGTGGGGCACTGAAGGCCCAGCCGCAGAAACCGGAGGGCAGGAGACTGCAGGTCTCCTGGCCCCATCAGACGCCCGGAGGCTCAGCTGCACAGAGGGCCCAGCACCGCCACGTGGGAGCGATGCACCAGCAAGGCCCGAGCTGCCTGCCATACGGGTGAGCACAGAAACGTTGCACTCAGGGACAAGGGCCATCGCACAGCTACAAGCAGCAGGGCCAAAGAGTTTAGTGGAAAGGGAAGGCCTCCAACTTCACCTGGCAAGGAGGATTCTTTACTTGCTTCCAGGCTGCACGGACTTCCACTTCTAGCCAGTACCCTAGTGCCGGCTTGTCTAATCACCACCAGTAAAGCTAAGAGGAAACCGCCATTAAGTTGTGGACTGATTATTGCTGCGCCATCAATCCCTGCACTACAACGCCCAGCACAACCTATCCCATCTACACTGCCCTCGAGCTAAGTTCTACCTGTGGACAGCCACACCAGCTTTGCTGCACTGACATCAGCTCCAGAGGACCTGCTCCGCAGCGGCGGCTCCACATAGCCGCATACCACCGGTGGCGTCACGAACTGTATACAAACACTATAAATCCCCTATAAATAAACCCCTTTTTATTGACCGCCCTGGGTCACGGACCGGGTCACCGCCACTGTGACATCCCCCAGTATCTACCGGTACCACGAACAGGATTCACGAAGCCCGGTATAACCGGGTCCTGTGTGCCATAGACTTTATTGAACTCTGTCATCACGTGGTTTGCCGCCGTCCGTTGGGGACGAAAGAAGCCCCGATCCGGAACCACCGGGTAAGAGATCCCTCCGCCTGCAGAGCAGCATACTGGTACGTCAGCTGACACCCAGGACCTGGCTGAGGTTCACTAGGGGGGAGGAAGATGCCCAACATGGAGGAGGGTTCAGCCGCAGGCGCGGCCGCTGCCACTGTGATGCCGTTATCAATGCTATATATACCGGGGGCGGCGTGGTTGCCCCAGTACTCAGGAGAGTCGCACACCCTGAACGACTTTGATGAGAGACTGCGCAGTTTAACCCCTTAACAACATCTGACGTACTAATACGCGTCTGTGCCCTGGGACTTAAGAGCCAGACCCGTATTAGTACGTCATGGCGATCGCGCGCGCACACAGGCTGTGCGGGCGCGATCGCCGCCGGGTGTCAGCTGATTGTCACAGCTGACACCCGATACTATGTGCAGGGAGCGGTCCTGCACCGCTCCCAGCACATTAACCCCCGCGATGCTGCAATCGAAGTCGATCGCAGCATTGCGGGGGCAAGGGGAGGTGATCGCAGATACTCACCTCCTCTTCCGGCTTCCAGCGCTGTCTGCAAAGGCTTCTCGGGTGTTGCCATGACGACCCGATGTCGTCATGACAACATCCGGGTCACCAGACAGCAGGAAGATTGTTTGGACATGCGCAGTGCATCTCCAAACAATCTTCTCCCTGTCCAGCGCTGACACCCTGAATGGCACAGGGATGGTGCTGCATTCCTGTGCCATGCAGGCGATCAGAGAAAAAAAAGTGAAAGTCCCAGAGTGGGACAAAGTAATAAACTATATAAGTTTCCAGAAAGTGAAAAAAAAAAAAAAAAAATAATCCACCAAAAATAAAAATATAATGTACCCATCAATAAATATTATTATAAAAAAAAACAAACAATAAAAGTACACACATTTGGTATCGCCGCGTCCGGAACAACCTGACCTATAAAACTGTCCCACTAGTTAACCCCTTCAGTGACCACGGTACAAAAAAAAACGAAGCAAAAAACAATGCTTTATCACCATACCGCCAAACAAAAAATGGAATAACACGCGATCAAAAAGACAAATATAAATAAAAATGGTACCGCTGAAAACGTCATCTCGTCCCGCAAAAAACAAGCTGACATACAGCTCCATCAGCCGAAAAATAAAAAAGTTATAGCTCTCAGAATAAAGCGATGCTAAAAAATATTTTTTTCTATAAAATTGCTTTTATTATGTAAAAGCGCCAAAACCATAGAAAAACAATATTAATGTGGTACCGCTGTAAACGTACTGACCCGAAGAATAAAGCTGCCTTATCAATTTTACCACACGTGGAGCAGAATAAAAAAAATAAAATAAAAAAAACAATTCCTGAATTGTTGGTTTTTGTTTATTCTGCCTCCCAAAAATCGGAATAGAAAGCGATCAAAAAATGTCATGTGCCTGAAAATGGCACCAATAACAACGTCAAGTCATCCCGCAAAAAACGAGCCGTCACATGACTGTCTGCCAAAATCTGGAAAAATTATAGCTCTCAAAATATGGCGAAGCAAAAACTAGATTTTACAAAAAATGCGTCTTTTAGTGTGTGACAGCTGTCAGTCATAAAAACCCCATATGATTCTGGTATTGCTGTAATCACACCGACCCGAAGAATAAAGTCGTCTAATCACTTATACCGCAAAAGGAACGGCGTCAAAAATAAACTCTTGGGTTAGGATTGGGCTAGGGTTAGGGCTGGGTTTGGGGTTAGGGTTGTGCTAGGGTTAGGGTTGTGCTAGGGATAGGGTTGTGCTAGGGTTAGGGCTGGGGTTGGGTTTAGGGTTGGGGTTAGGGTTGTGATGGGGTTGTGATTTTTTTCAAAAGTAAGAAAAAAAGATGACGATATGGCGACTAGTGTTGAGCGCAAGTGCTCGCTACTTGAGTTTGCATCGGGTGCTCTGGTATGCATTGAGTATCGTGGGTATTTGAGTGACATGCTCGAGTCTCTGCCCCATATGCTTCACGGCCAAAAAAACTTTACGGGGATTGCCTGCCATGCACGAGCGATCCCAGCATGTTTTTTTTTTGGTGTCTAATAACCGTGAAACATGCGGAGCAGGGACTCGAGCATGTCACTCGAGCACACGCTGTACATGGTGCATACCTGAGTACCCGATGCAAACTCAACATGGTGTCCGCTAACAAATTGAATGGAAAATCGTCTCAAATTGTTAGCGGACGCCATGTTGCGTTTGGAGAGCCCCTGCGTGATTTTTACGAATCAATTTGTGAAGCACCTGGGGGTTCCAAGTGCTCACTATGCATCTAGATAGGTGCCTTGGGGGGTCTAGTTTCAAAAATGGGGTCACTTGTGGGGGAGCTCCAATGTTTGGGCACACAGGGGCTTTCCAAACGCAACATGGTGTCCGCTAACAATTTGAGCCGACAATTTGTTAGCGGATATCATGTTCCATTTGGAGAGTCCCTGTGTGCCCAAACATTGGAGCTCCCCCACAAGTGACCCCATTTTGGAAACTAGACCCCCCAAGGCACCTATCTAGATGCATAGTGAGCACTTGGAAACCCCAGGTGCTTCACAAATTGATTCATAAAAATGAAAAAGTGTTTTTTTTTTCACTTTTTCATTTTTACGAATCAATTTGTGAAGCACCTGGGGGTTCCAAGTGCTCACTATGCATCTAGATAGGTGCTTTGGGAGGTCTAGATTCCAAAATGGGGTCACTTATGGGGGAGCTCCAATGTTTGGGCACACAGGGGCTCTCCAAACACAACATGGCGTCCGCTAATTATTCAAGCAAATTTTACAATCAAAAAGTCAAATGGCGCTCCTTCCCTTCCGAGCCCTGCCGTGCACCCAAACAGTGTTTTTTCCCCAAATATTGGGTATCTGCGTGCCCAGGGGAAATTGCACAACAAATTTTGGGGTCCATTTTTTCTTGTTACCCCTGTGAAAATAAAAAAAATTGGGTCTAAAGTAACATTTTTGTGAAAAAAGTTAAATGTTCATTTTTTTCTTCCACATTCAAAAAATTCCTGTGAAGCACCTGAAGGGTTAATAAAGTTCTTGAATGTGGTTTTGAGCACCTTGAGGGGTGTAGTTTTTAGAATGGTGTCACTTTTGGGTATTTTCTGTCATAAAGACCTCTCAAAGTGACTTCAAATGTGATGTGGTCCCTAAAAAAATGGTTTTGTAAATTTTGTTGGAAAAATGAGAAATCGCTTGTCAACTTTTAACCCTTATAGCTCCCTAACAAAAAAAAATTTTGTTCCACAATTGTGCTGATGTAAAGTAGACATGTGGGAAATGTTATTTATTAACTCTTTTGTGTGACATATCTCTCTGATTTAAGGGCATAAAAATTCAAATTTTCAAAATTGCAAAATTTTCAACATTTTCGCCAAATTTCCGTTTTTTTCACAAATAAACGCAAGTGATATCGAAGAAATTTTACCACAATCATGAAGTACAATATGTCACGAAAAAACATTCTCAGAATCAGGGGGATCCGTTGAAGTGTTCCAGAGTAATTACCTCATAAAGTGACAGTGGTCAGAATTGTAAAAATTGGCCTGGTCATTAACGTGCAAACCACCCTCGGGGCTTAAGGGGTTAAAGTGTACCACCTGTCTGAGGAGCAAAAAGTCAGCATCCTCATAGGCCAGGTAATCAGTGCAGCCCGGACCGCAGCAGAAATTAAAATGAAGTTTTACGGGTGCAAACAAAGAATGCAGGACAGTGTACGGGACTATGCTCTAAACCTGCAGGAGGCGCTGCGGGCCATCAAACAGGTAGACCCCGACAGTGTGCATGATGAGGACAGATTGCTAACTGAGCAGTTTATTGAGGGGCTCCTGTCCAGCGCTCACAGGACACAGCTGCGCATTATGGCTCTGCAAAACCCTGATCTGGACTTTGCGCAATTTAAAGACAGAGCCATCCGGGTGCTGCGAGAATCAATCCCAAGTGGCACTGCATCCCTCCGGCGTCCAGCTATCACATACCACCAGGAGGTGGCGTCCTTTCCCCCAGCACCTGTGGAGGCTGACGCGCAGACCCTAGATAATGATCCATCTGCAGACCTATGCCTTCAGGTCCAGGAGCTGACCAAAAGTGTGGCTACACTAACCAAAACCGTGCAGGCCATGCAAGTGTCTCCTAAGGAAAACATCCAGCTGGCTTCCAGTCCAGATGACGTCCCGTGGCGACGACAGAGAAGAATTCGACCTATCAGAGGGAGGAACAGCGATCCCTTCGACCAGGACGGACAACCCATCTGCCGCCGCTGTCAAAAGGCTTGACACTACGCAAGATTCTGCAATTTAAACGAGCAACACCTGGGGCAGAGGGCCAACCCCCAGGAGTAAGATGACCAGGCCCACAAAGCTGGCGAGACAAGTACGTGGGAGGACGACCGGTCCTACCTGTCGTGCTTGATGGCATCCCAATGAACGCGTTGCTGGACACTGGGTCCCAGGTGACCACGATGCCGCATATCCTTTATAAACAATACTGGACTGATTCAGACGTTACCCGCCGTCCAGATGAACATCTTAGTATCTATGCCAGCAATGGTCAGCCCTTGCCTCAGGTGGGGTGTAAAGAGGTGACCATAAAAGTTGGCAAAGTAGAATTGCCATCACAAGGAATGATTATTGTTGATATTGATCTCTGAGAAAGTCATCCCATGATAACCTTAGGCACCAATGTGATAGAAAATTGTCTTGGAGAAATTATTGTTTTGTTGCAACAGGTCGAAGAGACTGCCAGTTCCAGTCAGCAGCGAGTTCTGCAGAAGGAGATCAGAGCCCTGATGAAAAGACAACAGGTAGAGCTGTCTGGTGGGGAAATTAGCAGTGTCAGGATGAGTGATACATTCCCCATTGCAATGCCCCCTAGGAGCGAAATGTTAATATGGTGTCGAGCAGCAATCGGTCTCAGGGGTCAAGATTATCAGGCCCTGGTAGAACCTGTGTACTCTGACAGTAGGCCCACCATCTTGACAGCCAGGGGGGTGGTCGATGTCCGCAAGGGGAGAGTACCGATACGCATCCTGAATTGTGAGGAGAAAGAGGTCCATTTACCCCAGTATGCTACCCTTGCTAAGCTGTTCACTGTCAGTAACAATTTTATAGGGACAGTGGAACCATTGCCTCCATCCAAACCGGCGGAGGATAATGGCTCCAAGGGACAGGTGGAGGATTGGTGTCAGAAGCTATAAGTGGGCACTGACTCCACCCCGTTGCACCAAAAGCATGGAGTATACCGGGTGGTCCGAGAGTATGAGTGGGTCTTCAGCAAACACCCACTAGATTTTGGGCAGGTAAAAGGGGTCCAACATCATATCCCCATGGGAGATCATCCGCCCATTAAAGAGAGGTACAGGCCTGTACCCCCAGCTCACTATCAATGTGCCAAAGGAATGCTACGGGAGATGAAGGAGGCTGGGGTGATCAGAGATAGTTGTAGCCCCTGGGCAGCTCCATTAGTTCTCGTTAGAAAGAAGGATGGTTCAATGAGGATGTGTGTTGATTACAGACAGATTAACCGCATTACACATAAGGATGCCTACCCATTACCCAGGATTGAGGAGTCATTAGCTGCACTAAGATCTGCTAATTATTTCTCCACTTTGGATCTCACCAGTGGGTACTGACAGGTTCCTGTGGCAGAGGCGGACAAAGAAAAGACCACGTTTACAACACCAATGGGCCTCAGCGAGTTCAACTGCATGCCATTCGGGCTCTGCAACGCCCCAGGAACCTTCCAGCGGTTAATGGAGTTCTGCCTAGGACACAAGAACTTCGAAACTGTCCTGCTGTACCTGGACGACATAATTGTCTACTCGAAAACATATGAAGACCACCTGGAGCACCTGGCCGAGGTGTTCGAATCCCTATCTGGTTTTGGCCTGAAGGTGAAGCCGTCCAAATGCCACCTGTTGAAGCCCAAGGTGCAATACCTAGGTCATGTGGTAAGCGCCGAGGTTGTAGCACCAGACCCTAAAAAGTCACCGTGATCAAGGACTGGCCAAGACCCTCCACTATTAAGGAAGTGCAGCAGTTCCTCGGGCTGGTAGGCTACTACAGAAGATTTATCAAGGGTTTCACCAAGATAGCAGCACCCATGCAGGACCTCCTAGTAGGCCAGTCCAAGAATGCCAAGAACCCGAAACCTCCGTTCAAATGGGGTAAACCAGAAGCCGAATCCTTCACCCGACTGAAAATGGCTCTCACCAGAGACGAAGTCCTGGCCTGCCCCGACTATGGCCAACCCTTTATACTTCATACAGATGCCAGAAATGTGGGATTAGGAGCGGTGCTTTCCCAGGTACAGCAAGGCAGAGAGAGAGTGATTGCCTACGCCAGCAGGAAGCTCGGTCCTACGGAAAGGAACCCTGATAACTACAGTTCCTTCAAGTTGGAGTTTCTCGCCATAGTCTGGGCTGTAACAGAGCGCTTCAAGCTCTATCTCGCCTCCTCCAAATTTACAGTCTTCACGGACAATAACCCGCTGATGCACCTGGAGACTGCGAAGCTTGGTGCCCTAGAACAACAATGGATGGCCCAACTGTCTAACTACAAGTTTACCATCAAGTATCAGGCGGGGCATAAAAATGAAAATGCTGATGCGCTGTCCAGGATGCCCAACTTGCCAGATGGGGGAGAAGAGCCGGAAGAGCTGGAGGAGATAGAGATACCCGCTTTCCATCATCATGGGGTGACCCAGTGTTCCCACTGTGTGAGGGACAAGCGCTCCACCAACAGAGAGGCCACGTTCAACCCATTGCCCCACCATGGATGGGCAGAGACGCAGGATAGCGACCCGCCTGTCCGCCTAGTCAAGGAGTTGCTGACACAAGCTGACTCGCACCCTGATCCAGATGCTCCACAGGAGACCCAACAGTTGTGGAAGGAGAAGGGTAAGCTGTTCATCTACGAGGGAAAGCTGTGTCGGAGAAGCATCAACTCCCGGACACACGAACTGGTCTGGCAGGTTGTAGTCCCGAGGCGGGATGCGCCAATGGTCTTAGAAGCGTACCACGATGGAGCAGGACACTTCGGGTGGAAGAAGTTGGAAGTCCTGCTACGTGAGCGATTCTACTGGGTTGGCATGAGGAAAGCAATCGAGAGATGGTGTTGAGAATGTGGTCCATGCAACCTGAGACGAAAAGACCGTGACAGCCAGAGGGCTCCCCTGCAGCCCATAATCACCAAACAACCACTTGAACTGGTAGCCTTGGACCACGTGAAGCTAGCCCCAAGCAGGTCAGGCTATGTCTACGCTCTAACCATAGTAGACCTCTACTCCCGGTTCTTGGTAGTAGTGCCAGTGAAAGACCAGATGGCTCAGACGGCAGCCAAAGCGTTCCAACAGCACTTTTGTCGCCCGCACAGTTACCCTGAATGGGTGCTTACCGATCAAGGTCCAGCCTTTGAAGCAGAGGTGTTCCAGGAATTCTGTAACTTGTACGGCTGCAAGAAAATCAGGACAACACCCTATCATCCCCAGACCAACGGGTTGTGTGAAAAGATGAACCAGGTGGTGATAGACCTGTTGAAGACCTTGCCCCTTGAAGAACATAGCCTGTGGCCAGAGAAGTTACCAGATTTGGTGGACCTATATAACCACATCCCGGTGAACTCCACCAACTGTACACCCGCTTACCTGATGAGAGCAAGACCTGGTAAGCTACCCATTGACTTGGACATGGGAGTCCTAACACCAGAGACGACTTCACCAGATGCGGATTGGGATACCGAGCAGCAGCAACAATATCGCAAGGTGCAAGAACGTGTTGAGAGAAGTTTGTCCCAGGCGAGACAGAAGCAAGAGAAAACTTACAATCAGCACGCACCTGCCGTTCCCTTATCACCTGGAGAACAGGTACTTAAGAGTAAGAGACGAGTCCACAAGTTAGATGACCAGTGGGAGGTTGAGCCATACACCGTCCTAACCTCAAATTACGACAACACCAAAGTGTGCCTCATCAGCAAAGATGGAGGGGAAACTTCAGCGGCAGTCTCAAGAGATTACTTGAAGATATATCCTGAACAGTTGAAACACACAGAAGAAGATCAAGACAACTCTCGGCCCACAGAAGGAGTGGAGGAAGTGGTCCAAACAGTACTCAGAGAATTTCCCCGGTCTTGGACGCATGTGAACAGTGCAATTGCAGTACCGGTCCCTACCTTTCTCCAAGCGGCCTCACCGGAAGCTGCAGAAGTCCCAGAACAGCTGAAAGACCAGTCGGCCCCAGGGAGAGAGGTTTCATCATCAGCAGACCAGAAGAATCGACCCTCTGCTAGCAGTGAACCTGTCATACCCATGGTGAGCCAAAGAATTCGTAGGAGATTACCCAGCCTACCGGTGTTACCTCAGGCTGCCTGTAGTGTAGTTCACACTGAACCCACCGCACCAGGGGTAGACACTAGGGACCAGGGTAGGGCAGTGACAACTAATGTACTACTTAGATCGACCAGGAGTACAAAAGATCAGCTCCCTGCTCGCTGGAGGAACTAAAGTATAAAGTATAAGAGAACTAAAGTGTATGTTGTTTATAGTTGTACCCGTTAAATAGTCTTGGAAAAGTATAATTGTTGAATTTATGGACAATTGGACCACAGGACTAGGTGTGGTCAGGACAATATTGAATATAGTTACTAATTGGCCTACAAAATAAACCGCAGGCGTGGCTGAAGACCAGGCCCACCGAAAGAGTGCCCTGAAGCCAAGCCCAGGGACGATCCACAAAGTGGGTTGATGCGGTTCCCACCAGCCAAATTACAGTTACCAGGATTGTGGCGTAAGGACTAAGTGCTGCAGTGACTGATTTCAATTTTTGTTGGGTTTTTGTAACTTTTGACTTTGTAACCTGTTTGTAATGTGAATTGTTATTTGTTAATTTTAAAAGGTACCCTCAGTCCGGGAGTACTGAAGTTAACTAGGAGGGAATGTGGCACCCCAGGGGTCCTGTTGCCACAGTGGCATTGCCTCCCTCACAAGAGGTGATGCCATGCCTGGAAGCAAGCAGGGGTCCCCTAGTCAGGTTTTACTAAGCATGCTACACTTTCCTGGCTCCAGACCAGCAAGGGGAGTTCCTCCCCTTAGCAACTGGGATCTGGGGGCGGGGTTAGTTAGTCTTAGGCTATGTGCCCACGATGCAGAAATGCTGCATATTTTTTACGCTTCTCCCTCGCAGGAAAAACGCATGCGTTTTTTTACATGCGTTTTTCCCGCCAGGTAGTAGCGTTTGTCAAGCGTCTTTGCATGCATTTCTGCATGCGGGTTATCAAGCGCTTTTCCAAGTGATTTTAGCATCACTTGGAAAAGTGCTTGACAACTTGTTCACACTATATAAATCCATGCAACCGGCATGAATTTATAGTAGTGTGACCAAGTTAGTTAAAAAAAAGAATAAAATGGTAAAAAATGAAAAAATGAAGTTTATACGTACCTTCCGGTGTCCTCCCGGTGTTCTCTCTGCCGCGTCCGGTGTGTTGGGCGGCTCGCGGTGGTGTGAAGGACCAGCGGTGACGTCATTGAGCCATGTGATGGGTCACATGAATCAGTGACGTCATGGCAGTTTCTTCACAACAGCGGGAGCATCGCAATAGACCAGACGGAGCAGACAAAACACCGGGAGCACATCGGAACTTTATTTTTTATTTTAAATTCTTTTTTTTACAGTTTCTATGGTACCCGGGTCTGGATGAGAGTCTCCTCTCCTCCAGACTTGGGTACCATCCGCACATAGAAACGCATAATATCCGTGTGTACAAATGTACTGACACGGATATTATGCATTTCAATGCAAGTCAATGGTGGCGATTACGCTGCGTGTCCGCAAAATTAATGGACATCCTGCAGATTTTTGAGTGCAGCATAAACGCTGCGGAAAAATCCGCAGCATGGGCATTGACATTGCAGCTTGTCATTGGGGACCATGGGGGGCGGATTACCAAGCATTTATGCTGCGGAAATTCCGCAGCATATACGCTTGTAAAACGCTAAGTGGGCACATAACCTTAGTGTGAGGAGTTGAAGTCAGGACGTCGAGGAGAGAGGAGCTGGGGACTGGAGCTGCGCGGCAGCTCACCCCAGAAGGAGCCAACACAGAACAACCGGACACCGGAGTCCGAGGCTGTGGGGCACTGAAGGCCCAGCCGCAGAAACCGGAGGGCAGGAGACTGCAGATCTCCTGGCCCCATCAGACGCCCGGAGGCTCAGCAGCACAGAGGGCCCAGCACCGCCACGTGGGAGCGATGCACCAGCAAGGCCCGAGCAGCCTGCCATACGGGTGAGCACAAGGACGTTGCACTCAGGGACGAGGGCCACAGCAAAGCTACAAGCAGCAGGGCCAAAGAGTTTAGTGGAAAGGGAAGGCCTCCAACTTCACCTGGCAAGGAGGATTCTTTACTTGCTTCCAGGCTGCCCGGACTTCCACTTCTAGCCAGTACCCTAGTGCCGGCTTGTCTAATCACCACCAGTAAAGCTAAGAGGAAACCGCCATTAAGTTGTGGACTGATTATTGATGCGCCATCAATCCCTGCACTACAACCCCCAGCACAACCTATCCCATCTACACTGCCCTGGAGCTAAGCTCTACCTGTGGAGAGCCACACCAGCTGCTGCACTGACATCAGCTCCAGAGGACCTGCTCCGCAGCGGCGGCTCCACATAGCCGCATACCACAGGTGGCGTCACGAACTGTATACAAACACTATAAATCCCCTATAAATAAACCCCTTTTTATTGACCGCCCTGGGTCACGGACCGGGTCACCGCCACTGTGACATCCCCCAGTATCTACCGGCCCGGCACTAGGTACCCCACGGCCCAGGGGGTGTAAGTTAGCCATAACATTGAGGTGACCATGTGATTGTTGGGGACAAAATTAATGCAGCAGCTTGTGATCGACCTTAGAAAAAAAACATAGAGGACAGGAAGAGAGGGAAGCTGCAGATCTGCACTTTATGTAATAGAGAGAAGATCTCTATTGAGGGCATATAGGCAAAGAGTGTCCTGTCATGGCCGGCCATGGTGTAGAGGTGTCCATGTGATTGCTTGGAGACAAAACTAATCCACCAGCTTGTTGTACTCGACTTTAGCAAAAACAATAATGGGGAGAAAGGGAAGATGCAGATTTGCACTTTATCAAATAGTGATGAGATACCTAGTTTGGGTATATGGATTAGGGGTGTCCCATAAGGGCGTAAAGGTGATCATGTGATTGTTGGATAAAAAATTAATGCAACAGTCTGTTGTGACCGACACTACCAAAAACAAGAAAGGGGATGGAGAGTGGGAAGCTGCAGATCTCCATTTTATCCAGTAAAATAGGGATGCATAGTGAGGACATGTGGATGGGAATGTGCCATCAGGGCCAACCATTGCATAGAGATAGCTTTGGAGGCAAAATCAACATTACCAAAAAAGAAAAACAAAGTGAAGGGTGAAAGTTAAGCTCCAGATCTATATTTTATCTAATCTTATCTAATATAATGGGGGCCCTGAATGGAAACACATGGACAAGGGGTGTCCACTTGTGTCAAGGCATGGCGTAGAAAAGTCTATGTCATTGCTTGGGGATAAAATTAATGTGTGGTGCTCCTAAGGGTTCAGTCACCACAGAGGTACTGCACCTCACCCAGAGGTGTGGTGTTTCCTTCTCTCAGGCAGGGAGGGAGTGCTGCCCGGAACCCCAACACCTGCATCCAACACTACACTGCTCCAGGCCGGCTGGAAGTACAAGATGCAATGTGTTTTCCTGCTGAGCCCTGTCCCTGGCTGGAGTGGGGGGAACCAAAGGTAGGGGGAACCAGTAGTGGGTGTGGGTGGAGGAAGCAGTTTAGGGGAGCACTATAGAGTGAGATATATAAAGGGAAGCCATCTTAGGAGAGGAGTTCAGTAAGTGCAGTAAGTGGGAGAAGTCAGTCAGGGAGCAGAGTCTCTTTAGGAGCTCTGCTCCGCAAATAGGGCCCAGTCCTAGAGGCCCAGGTGGGGAGCAGAGGAGTAGGCTCCGATCTAAAGAAGGGATCCCAGGGGATACGGCGAGTGCGAGACGGCACCCATACGCCCCGAATCTGCCAGATGACAGAGGGATCGTAGGCCGCAAGAAGGGGACCGGCCCCTGGGCCAGCCGTGTTACTTCAAGTCTCGTCAGGGAAAACCGGAGGCTTCTGGCTTATATAGTCAGTTGCCGAAGCCTCGTTCTAATCTCCGTGAGGGTCAAGCAGGTCTGGGAACTCCGACAAGACAGGAGGGACTTCAAAGCACCCGAGCCGGATTGAGAGTGGGGAAGAGCAGGGCAGGTGGGAGAAAGACCCAGCGTGAAGACGGTCTAGCTAGGAACACAAGAAAGTGGGGTTCTGTCAGGTACTCCTGATCTGCCTGAGGAAGAGCTGAACCCCTGCCTGGTGAACGCAGCACGACGTGGGAGGCAGGCACCCGTACAGTGCACCAGTGGAACTGTCATAAAGAACTGTGAGTAAAAACTCGGATGACTGCACCGTACTGCCTCCGTCCATTCTTTCATCTGCGCCCTCCTGCCTCCTGACACTAAAACGCCCAGCGCAAATTACACTTCCTACACTGCCCTGGAGCTAGCTCTACCTGTGGAGAGCCACACCATCCCTGCTGCTGTAACACCGGCTCCAGAGGACTGCTCCTCAGCGGCGGCTCCCTTTGGCCGCATACCACAGGTGGCTTCACAAACTTTCCAAATCCCCTATAGATAATCCCCCCTTTTACTGACCGCCCTGGGTCACGGACCGGGTCACCGCTACTGTGACATCACCCCCAGCATCTACCGGCCCGGCACCGGGTACACCACGGCCCAGGGGGCGCGTCAAATGCACCGGTTTGTTAAGGGAAAGAGGGAAGCAGCAGATGATACAAAAATTAGATTGATTCATTTAGAATATTTAAGGTCCCTACACCCCTATCACATTAGATTGTGTTTTTTTCCTAACACATATAACCTGATTAGACAATCCCCTAAAGGGACAGAACCATCCCTGCAGTCCCTGGCCAAGATGTGACTGTACCAATAACCGAATAAAACATCTTACCTGTATATAAGAGACACTATGACCGCCCCAGAGGCAGGGCCCACCCAGTACACCCAGTGGTAATCCCAGTAACCAGCTACGACTGCTGGGCCCAAAGCCCGTGATGGGTTCAAGCAGGAACCTGATATGGAGCCTCTGTAAGACATGAGAACAGGGTCACGGACACATTAGATCCTACTGACGTCCATATTCATCATAAATGCTGTCCAATTCATTACTTCTCACAATATGGAGCATGAAAGTAATAAATCAGGACCCTCACCCTGCCAAAATTCCAGTTACGACAGTGAATCCAATAGAATAAGGTGCTAGAGGGGTTCGGCTACGCTCTCCCACCGCTCCCATCACTACAGCAAAAACCAGGAAAAAACTGAAGACTATCTCCACTCCCACTGCTTTGCCCAGTGATGTCTCGCTGTCCAACATGCAGACCGCCCCTGTTCGATTTGAATATGATGAGTCATCTACCAATCCCTGGAAGAAGCAAGGAAACAATCAGCAAGAGAATTGGAAACAGTAATGAAAGCAGGTCAAACAAAAATATTACAAGATGCAAAAAACATGTCTGTACCTTGGCCAACAAAGCTCCCAGCATTCCTCCCACTAGTTGGCACACCCAGTAGGGCACTAGCAAAATGGGAGTCAGTCCTCCAGAAATTACTACTCCTAGAGTCACAGCAGGATTGAAGTGTCCACCACTAGATAAAAAAGGAAAATATAAAATTAGACTATTATCTATAGAGTACACTTATACAGTATATACTGTATGTATGTATGTATGTATGTATATATATATATATATATATATATATGTATATATATATATATATATATATATATATATATATATATATATATATACAGTACAGACCAAAGGTTTGGACACACCTCATTTAAAGATTTTTCTGTATTTTCATGACTATGAAAATTGTACATTCACACTGAAGGCATCAAAACTATGAATTAACACATGTGGAATTATATACTTAACAAAAAAGTGTGAAACAACTGAAAATATGTCTTATATTCTAGGTTCTTCAAAGTAGCCACCTTTTGCTTTGATGTCTGCTTTGCACACTCTTGGCATTCTCTTGATGAGCTTCAAGAGGTAGTCACCGGAAATGGTCTTCCAACAATCTTGAAGGAGTTCCCAGAGATGTTGGCCCTTTTGCCTTCACTCTGCGGTCCAGCTCACCCCAAACCATCTCGATTGAGTTCAGGTCTGGTGACTGTGGAGGCCAGGTCATCTGGCGTAGCACCCCATCACTCTACCTCTTGGTCAAATAGCCCTTACACATGTGTGTAGAAATGCTGCCCTACTCCTCCTATATAGAAGGACACCAGTGATGTAATTTCATAGACTATTTATACACCTCGTTAGTATTTGTGATATACAAATATGTCCTTCTTTACGATTTCTATTGTCTCAAGATAGCCATAGACGGTGGCCAGGTACGTAACTATTGTGGTTGCGTAGGGTGCAATTGAGCCAACGCCAGCACCTATTTCAGATGGATGTGCGTCAGAGGACACATATTCAACTGAAATGTATTGCGGTGCAAAGACCTTCCGGCTCCCTGTACTCCAATACATGCCGCCGGCCAATCAGAGGCTGGCAGCGGATGTCAGCATGCCAGTGACAGGGGCGGCGCATGGCCGTGATGTCATGCGGCATTCATGGCTGGCACACTGAAGTCACCTGCCAGTCTCTGCTTCGGCTATGAAAGAGGACGCAGCACGTCATGGGAGCAGAGGAAGGTAAGAATTGTTTGTGTTTTTTTTTTTAAAATGTGTTGGTGAAGAGCAGCAGAGCGGGGGACATTATACCAGAAATGGGTCCAGAATAGGGGAGTCATTATACCAGGAACGGGCCTAGGATGAAGGACATTATTACTGTAAGGAGCCCAGGATGGGAGATATACCAGAAAGGGGCCCAGGATGGGGGTTATTATACCAGGACGGGGCCCGGGATGGAGGATATTATAAAAAGAAGATACCTTTGATGGGGGACATTATACCAGGAAGGAGCTTAGGATGGGGGACATTATTATTGGAAAGGGTCCAGGATGGAGGACATATCAGTAAGGGGCGCAGGATGGAGGACATTATTGAAGGAACATACCTAGCATGGGTTACCTTATACTAAGAAGAGGCTCAGGATGGAAGACATCATTACAGAAAGGGGCCTAGGATGTGGGACATTACTACAGGAAGGCTAGAGCGCTACAAGGGTCTATACACCTGACTAACATGCATGTGGGGGCCCAGGTCCAAATTTTGCACTGGGGCCTATTGGACTCTAGCTATGCCACTGTGAGTGGCACAAGATGACCCGTTTTGAAAAAAAAAACTTCAGTCAGGCGTTCTTTATGCTGTATGGCTCTGAAACGGTTAGACACGTCTGTTAGATACAACATCTTCTCCTTTCCATCTTACTATTGCGTCATTGGTAGATTTTAAAGGCATCGTTGTTACTTATTTCTTGGCTTGCCATTTGGCACTGCCAAACTTGCCTTATGTTGCCAAGAACAGAAATGACGACGGCTAACGCAAGACCATGGGCAAGAGCCGGTAGCAGAGGTCCAGCCCCAGTAGGATTGACCAGCACTGAGAGACATCCGATGGAAATGAAGAGAACGCATCCTAGAAGCTCCACTAGACATGGCTGGATAAACTTCTCGAACACGTTGAGTTCATCCTTCTCTTTATCCTTTTCTGTCAAAGCCTCCTTTGATGTAGAGTCCATGTTCTTCAGCTCTGTCTCAAGGGTATACGATTTAGCCATATCAGCACCTTACATCAGCTGCTGAGAAAATAGATGAAAAATAGATCATGAAGGTAATCACAGAAGGTTCAGTCTTCCTACTCCCAACTTTTGAACAAGTCCAACGTCCCCCTATACACATTAGACTAATGAGAGCCCTGGACAATTTATTGTCGGGGGACATATTGGTCCCGAATGTCCGATTTTGAACTGCTGATCATTTTGTTCTTTCGGAGATATGCGTCAGCTCTTTCATAGAAAACACAGGAGCGCTTAGCCAAATCTTTAGCTTGTATATACCTGGTCCTACCAACCAGATTTGAAGTTCTTGGCCAAATCTTGTATATCAAGTATATCAGAACATTTGGCATTGTCATAGCCATATCAGCAATCGTGGCCTTTAGTCATGATGACTTCAGACAAAAAGTTTAGACAAACTTCCATTATCTCATATTTCGGGTACTTGTGGTCGAACGTAGGGTGGCCATGGTGGCCGAACACTCACCTGTTTTGCTGTCAGCTGTTACTCAGTATGCATGCTCAGATTGGCTGAGCGTGCCTGTGTTTTCAATGGGAAGAGGAGAAGAAGTGACCTCCTGACACTTTTGATGTGACTATTATCTCCCGCAAGAACAAGGAATCAGACAGGGTGAAATTCAACATACCCAATTCTTTTTTCACCCAACAACTTCTACTGGGAGAGAGTTGAGACACCTCCATACACTTTAGTGGTTGAGTTTGGCTGACCCAAAAAAAGGAATTCGGGCAAGCAGGTACTAAAACAACTCAGTTGTTAGCTATAAATTAGAAATGTCTCTGAACTAAGACAGTGGTTCCCAATCTTTTTACCATAGTATTTCCTTTGTCTTCTCACGGAACCTGTCCTCCAACGTCAGGCAAACTTGCTCTTCTGGGGTGGGCAAAGCGTTCTATAATGCTCATTTTGGAATCTTCAGTAATCAACCCTAGTCTTCTCGATAACCCATGAACAAGTTCTAGGAAACTTCATATTTCTAAAAACCAAAGTCCTCGTTGGGTAACATTGGTGGATGGAAAAAAAAGGTCTTCCCTAGATTAAAATTCTACTGCTAACAAAAGGTAGAACTTGAAATAAAAACTTATGAAGTGATCATGTTCCTGGCTACAAGGATGAGCTATATAAACCATCTTTATGTAGATAAATTACCTCTACGGATAGTGCCGTATTCTTATGTGTTTTAGATGTTTGGCCAAAAGGGATGGTCTTAATTGAAATGGATCATGCATCTTGAATGTTAACATGCCCAATCCTTTTGATCTAAGGGGAGATATTGGAAGAGTACAGTCGTGTCCACCAACACAGTAGTAGATCTAAGGGTCCAATGTTATTCATTGGAGGAAGCCCTTCTAGATTAAAACAGATCTTCCCCTGAATGAATAATACATTGGTCCTCAAACTTGGTCCTCAAGACCCTCCTAAAGAACGCTTTTCCATACCACCTGGGATATGCGCAGTAATGTATCCATTACCTGCTTAGAGCTCTGTCAATATCCCATAGGTCATGTAAGGTAAGTATTAATTATACCCCTAGGAAATGGTCTTTCTGCCCCCAAAACCGGGGCAAAAGATCATCATTTATTGAGAAAATAACTATATTCCAGGCTTGGAGAAACAGCAGATACTGTGTGTGGGACCTCATGCCGCTTTTGTACACAAGTGGTTTTGTCACAATGTAGCATTTCCACCTCCCATGAATTAAAATTGCCAAAAATAGGGAATCTTCCAAGAACAAAAGGTGCATAGAAATCCATTAGACTATACTTCTTTATTGGCTCCAATGCCCTCCCCAAAATGCGAGTACTTTTCATGACACAGCTTTTGGTCTGTGACCACAACAGGATTGTAACTCTCCATAAATATAGAGCGATGATTAATTTACCTGTATGATCCACAGCGGCTCCTTTGCTCTACTGTGACAGCTCTGACTGTTGCCGATTCTGAATTTTGAGTTTGGTTTTCCAAAGTTCAACACAGAGGTAAAGGACAATGACCTCAAAAGCATCCGGACTTGAAAATGACCTCAGAAAAATCATTTATTTGTTTTCCACTTTGACACCAGTTGGAGAATGTAAGATGGCACTGGTTGGTGAAAACTGTATACTGGCAACAACATTATTTAGGATTAATGTATTTATGCACTTCCAGATCTGCAGTCAAGTATGGAGTATTATAGTAGTTATATTCTTGTATATTGGGGCAGTATTATAGTAGTTATATTCTTGTACATAGGGGCAGTATTATAGTAGTTATATTCTAGTATATTGGGGCAGTATTATAGTAGCTATATTCTTGTACATAGAGGTAGTATTATAGTAGTTATATTCTTGTACATAGGAGCAGTATTATAGTAGTGATATTCTTGTACATAGGGACAGTATTGTAGTAGTTATATTCTTGTACATAGAGGTAGTATTATAGTAGTTATATTCTTGTACATAGGGAGCAGTATTATAGTAGTGATATTCTTGTACATAGGGGCAGTATTATAGTAGTTATATTCTTGTACATAGGGGCAGTATTATAGTAGTTACATTCTTGTACATAGGGACAGTATTATAGTAGTTATATTCTTGTACATAGGGGCAGTATTATAGTAGTTATTGTAGCGTCGGCGTCCCTGCCTCCTGCTAGGCAGGGACGTTGTTCCCCTCACCTCTCCACTCCGTGCCTGGCGTCCTCCTCCCGCTCTGCTGGCAGCGCGCGCTGCTTCCCGGCCACTGTGCTTAGGGCGGGAAGGGGCCGCGCGCGCCGTCCTAAGGAGTCCCCGGCCAATGGCCGGAGGACCTCACCATATATAAGGCACCTCCTCCAAAATGGAGGTGCCCGAGCAATGTTGTTGCAAAGCCTTCACTCTGCTTCAGCCCTCAGGTCCCGTTACCAGTTACCTGCCAGTCACCTGCCAGATTCCTGCCTGTTACCTGCCAGTCACCTGCCAGATTCCTGCTTGATACCTGCCTGATATCCGTTTACCTGCTTGCAAGCCTGCGGTCCGGCGGTCTGCCTTCCGACACCTGTCAGTCTGTCTATGGACCAGCCTGCCCGCTCACCTGGGAGCGCTCATCTGCTACCTGCCTGCTAGCCTACCTGGAGGCTCCGCCGTCACTTGCCGTGACCACCTGCCTGTCCAGAGACTCTTGCCTGCTCACCTGGGAGCGCTCACCTGCTACCTGTCTGCTAGCCTACCCGGAGGCTCTGCCGTCACTTGCCGTGACCACCTGCCTGTCCAGAGACTCTTGCCTGCTCACCTGGGAGCGCTCACCTGCTACCTGTCTGCTAGCCTACCTGGAGGCTCTGCCGTCACTTGCCGTGACCACCTGCCCATCCAGAGACTCTTGCCCGCTCACCTGGGAGCGCTCACCTGCTACCTGCCTGCTAGCCTACCTGGAGGCTCTGCCGTCACTTGCCGTGACCACCTGCCTGTCCAAAGACTCTCACCCGCTCACCTGGGAGCGCTCACCAGCCACCTGCCTGCTGTCCTTCTTCCCAGAGACTGTCCCTGTCACTTGCCGTGAGTACCCGTCCTTCTACCCAGAGACTGTCCCTGTCACTTGCCGTGAGTACCCGTCCTTCTACCCAGAGACTGTCCCTGTCACTTGCCGTGACTACCTGCCTTTCTACCCAGAGACTGTCCCTGTCACTTGCCGTGACTACCTGCCCGTCTTCCCTGGGAGCCACCCGCTTCCTTACAAGGACCGCCCCCTTGTATAGTTGCTCAGAGGTTCCGCCTCCCAGACCCGTTACAGTTTGCTCGGGCCATGGAACCCGGTGGCACCCAAGCTCCCTCGCTCTCGGACCTATGTCATGAACTGTCCCGTCAGAGGTCCCAACAGGAGTCCATCCTGAGTCATCTGCGGAATGTCAACTCTCGCCTGGACACTCTGACTGCTCCACCAGCAACCACCGCTAGTGTCATGACTCGCAGCCCGGCAGCGCCGCTGCCCACCAATACCATGGCATCCTGCCCCGGACCCCGGCTTTCTGCACCTCCATGCTTCGGAGGCAACCCCGCTCAAGCTCGGGGCTTCATAAACCAGTGCACCCTGCACTTTGAACTCCTGTCCCACCAGTTTATCTCCGACCGGGCCAAAGTAGCCTTCATCATGTCCCATCTCACGGGGGAGGCACTGGCTTGGCTAAATCCTCTATGGGAGAGAGGAGACCCCCTGGTGTCCAACCTGACAGCCTTTCTCACGGCTTTCCGGAAAGTCTTCGACGAACCCGGACGGAAGACCTCATCCGCATCATCTCTGCTACGCCTCCATCAAGGAAATCTCACCGTGGGCCAATATGCCATACGGTTCCGTACCCTTGCTTCGGAGCTGGCCTGGGATAACGACGCCCTGGTGTCTGTCTTTTGGGAGGGTCTGTCCGGCCGTATTAAAGATGAACTCGCCGGTCGGGACATACCTACCACTCTCGACGACTTAATAACTCTTGCCACCCGGATTGACATCCGGTTCCAGGAACGCGCCAAAGAGGTTACCCGTGAGAGGAGGTTTCCACGTCTAGCCTCTACCTTTCAGAAACCTGTCACTTCTCCCGCTACTCCCCAGGCGCACTCACCCGAGCCTATGCAGGTCGACCAGACCAAGATGGTCAAAACCCGTCAAGAGTTACGCCGTGCCGAGGGGAGCTGCTTCTACTGTGGCAGTAAGGAGCACCGGATCCGTTCCTGCCCGGAGAGGTCGGGAAACGCCTATGTCTAGGATGGCTCAGAGAGGTCGTCCTAGACAAGAGTAAACCCTCTCCATCTCTGTTGCTGTCGGTCTCTATCATCTGCGGGGAGAACTGTTATTTTGAACTAGCCCAACTTGACTCTGGAGCTGCCGGAAATCTCATTTCTCAGTCTCTGGTAGAGAAATACCGCGTTCCCACCAAACCTCTAGCTGTACCCTTATCTGTCGCTGCCGTGGATGGGGGCCTCTTACCACATCCCATCCAACTCATCACCGAATCCATAACCCTGCAGGTGGGAATGCTGCACTCTGAGAGCATCTTTTTTCATGTTCTGCCCGGACTCTCTCACGCCCTCTTACTAGGCCTACCTTGGCTTCAGAGACATGCACCCGTGCTTGATTGGCAGACCGGAGAAGTCCTTCGCTGGGGACAGGACTGCCATAAGACTTGTTTAGTTCCCGTCCATCCTGTCCGTCCTTCTCCTACTCCAGCCAATCTACCTGGTCTTCCGGCTCCTTATTGGTCGTATGCGGACGTCTTTAATAAAAAGGAGGCAGAGACATTACCCCCTCATAGACCATACGACTGCCCAATCGACCTGATGCCCGGCGCTACTCCTCCCCGTGGGCGCATTTACCCTTTGTCCGCTGCTGAGACCCGATCCATGTCAGAATATATTGAGGAGAATCTGGCCCGGGGATTCATCCGGAAATCTACTTCCCCGGCGGGAGCAGGCTTCTTCTTCGTCAAAAAGAAGGATGGCTCACTCCGTCCCTGTATAGACTATAGAGGCCTTAACCAGATCACGGTGAAGAATAAATACCCCCTTCCGCTCATTCCGGAATTATTTGACCGTCTGAGGGGGGCTAGAATCTTCACCAAGCTGGACCTCCGTGGGGCGTATAACCTGGTCCGTATCCGTCAGGGGGATGAATGGAAGACGGCATTCAACACCCGGGACGGCCACTATGAATACCTGGTAATGCCCTTCGGTCTCTGTAACGCTCCCGCCGTCTTTCAAGAGTTGGTCAATGACATCTTCCGGGACCTTCTCTACTCCTGCGTAGTGGTGTACCTGGACGACATCTTGGTCTTCTCTCCGGATCTCCCCACACACCGGAGGGATGTTCGTCAGGTTCTGCTCAGGCTCAGGCAGAACCACCTCTACGCTAAATATGAGAAGTGCCTCTTTGAGCAGACCTCGCTTCCGTTTTTGGGCTACATAATTTCTCAGACCGGCCTACGAATGGATCCTGAGAAACTGTCTGCCATCGAGAAGTGGCCTCGACCAGAGGGGTTGAAGGCTATTCAGCGGTTCCTGGGCTTCGCCAACTACTACCGCCTCTTCATACCGCACTTCTCTTCCCGGACTGCCCCAATCTCTGCGCTCACCCGTAAGGGTACTAATCCCAAAGAGTGGCCGCCCGAAGCAGAGGAGGCCTTTCTTTCCCTAAAACAGGCCTTCTCTTCCGCCCCGGTGCTGCATCGCCCGGACGACAACAAGCAATTCTTCCTGGAAGTTGACGCCTCCTCCTCTGGAGCCGGAGCGGTACTTACCCAAAAATCGTCTTCCGGGAGAATGGTAACTTGCGGCTTCTTCTCCAAACTCTTCTCCAAACTCTTCTCCTCTTCTGAGCGCAACTATTCTATAGGAGACCGAGAGTTATTGGCCATTAAGCTGGCATTGGAGGAGTGGCGTTACCTGCTCGAGGGGGCTCTTCACCCGGTAATAATTTACACGGACCACAAGAACTTGGCTTACCTCCAGAGTGCCCAGAGACTTAACCCGTGCCAAGCCCGGTGGTCCTTGTTTTTTGCTCGCTTTGATTTTGTTCTTCATTTTCGCCCGGCTGACAAAAACATCAAAGCTGACGCCTTGTCCCGATCCTTCCTGGTGTCTGATCTTGAGGAGGAACCTAAACACATCATCGATTCCGCCAGAGTAATGCAGGTGGCCCCCGTGAGTCTAAATCGTCTCCCTCCCGGTAAGACGTTCGTAACGGTACCTGATCGGGAGAAGATCCTACACTGGGGTCACTCGTCTAAGCTTGCTGGCCATGCCGGTCAGAAAAAGACCCTCCAGCTTATCACCCGACACTACTGGTGGCCTACCCTGCACAAGGACGTAATAGACTTTGTTTCTGCCTGTGTGTCCTGCGCCCGCAACAAGGTTCCGAGACAGCTGCCAGCCGGTCGCCTCCTTCCTCTTCCAGTACCTGCTGCCCCCTGGCAGCATATAGCTATGGACTTCATAACAGATCTCCCTGTCTCTGCCGGTTGTACGGTCATTTGGGTGGTCGCTGACCGCTTTTCCAAACTGGCTCATTTCATTCCCCTGCCAGGCCTCCCGTCTGCACCCAAGCTGGCTAAAGACTTTATCCGCCACATCTTCCGTCTCCATGGCCTGCCCCTCCACATCGTGTCGGATCGTGGGGTTCACTTCACCTCACGCTTCTGGAGAGCCACATGTAAGCTGCTAGACATCACCCTGGACTTCTCCTCCGCATACCATCCACAGTCTAATGGTCAAGTGGAGCGGATCAATCAGATCCTGACCAGTTACCTCCGGCACTTCGTTAATGCCCACCATTCAGACTGGGTGGATCTCCTGCCATGGGCCGAATTCTCTTACAATAATCATGAGAGCGAATCTTCCTCCAAATCCCCGTTTTTTGTAGTCTTCGGTCAGCATCCTCGGATCCCATTTCCTGTCTCCACCTCGGTGGACAATCCGGCTGCGGAATCTCTCGTTAGCAAATTTTCCTCCATTTGGGAGAGTACCCGATCCGCACTCCTCCAGTCGTCCGAGCGGATGAAAAAACACGCTGACAAAAAACGCCTGGATCCTCCACAATTCCGTCCTGGAGATAAAGTCTGGCTCTTGTCCAAGTATGTCCGGCTCAAGATTCCTTCCTACAAGTTAGGGCCTCGGTTCATCGGCCTACTAGAAGTTATCAAACAAATCAACCCAGTGGCCTATAAATTGAAACTCCCGGCCAACTTGCTTATCCCTAACTCCTTTCATGTATCTCTCCTCAAACCCGTGGTACTTAACTCTTTTTCCAAGTCTACAGGTACACCTCCTGCTCCGGTTTCCGCTGAAAACGAGTTTGAGGTAGAGAACATTCTGGCCACCAAAAGGGTAAGAGGAAAAACCTTTTTTCTGGTAGATTGGAAGGGGTTTGGTCCTGAGGAGAGAACGTGGGAGCCCCGGGAGAACATCCATGCCCCTCTCATCCTTGATAAATTTCTGTCTGGCCTAAAAAAGGGGGGGCCTAAAGGGGGGGTACTGTAGCGTCGGCGTCCCTGCCTCCTGCTAGGCAGGGACGCTGTTCCCCTCACCTCTCCACTCCGTGCCCAGCGTCCTCCTCCCGCTCTGCTGGCAGCGCGCGCTGCTTCCCGGCCACTGTGCTTAGGGCGCGCGCGCTCCCCCTCTCTTAAAGGGGCCGCGCGCGCCGTCCTAAGGAGTCCCCGGCCAATGGCCGGAGGACCTCACCATATATAAGGCACCTCCTCCAAAATGGAGGTGCCCGAGCAATGTTGTTGCAAAGCCTTCACTCTGCTTCAGCCCTCAGGTCCCGTTACCAGTTACCTGCCAGTCACCTGCCAGATTCCTGCCTGTTACCTGCCAGTCACCTGCCAGATTCCTGCTTGATACCTGCCTGATATCCGTTTACCTGCTTGCAAGCCTGCGGTCCGACGGTCTGCCTTCCGACACCTGTCAGTCTGTCTATGGACCAGCCTGCCCGCTCACCTGGGAGCGCTCATCTGCTACCTGCCTGCTAGCCTACCTGGAGGCTCCGCCGTCACTTGCCGTGACCACCTGCCTGTACAGAGACTCTTGCTTGCTCACCTGGGAGCGCTCACCTGCTACCTGTCTACTAGCCTACCCGGAGGCTCTGCCGTCACTTGCCGTGACCACCTGCCTGTCCAGAGACTCTTGCCTGCTCACCTGGGATCGCTCACCTGCTACCTGTCTGCTAGCCTACCTGGAGGCTCTGCCGTCACTTGCCGTGACCACCTGCCCGTCCAGAGACTCTTGCCCGCTCACCTGGGAACGCTCACCTGCTACGTGCCTGCTAGCCTACCTGGAGGCTCTGCCTGTCACTTGCCGTGACCACCTGCCTGTCCAAAGACTCTCACCCGCTCACCTGGGAGCGCTCACCAGCCACCTGCCTGCTGTCCTTCTTCCCAGAGACTGTCCCTGTCACTTGCCGTGAGTACCCGTCCTTCTACTCAGAGACTGTCCCTGTCACTTGCCGTGACTACCTGCCCTTCTACCCAGAGACTGTCCCTGTCACTTGCCGTGACTACCTGCCTTTCTACCCAGAGACTGTCCCTGTCACTTGCCGTGACTACCTGCCCGTCTTCCCTGGGAGCCACCCGCTTCCTTACAAGGACCGCCCCCTTGTATAGTTGCTCAGAGGTTCCGCCTCCCAGACCCGTTACAGTTATATTCTTGTACATAGGGGCAATATTATAGTAGTTATATTCTTGTACATAGGAGCAGTATTATAGTAGTTACATTCTTTTACATAGGGACAGTATTATAGTAGTTATATTCTTGTACATAGGGGCAGTATTATAGTAGTTCTATTCTTGTACATAGGGACAGTATTATAGTAGTTATATTCTTGTACATAGGAGCAGTATTATAGTAGTTACATTCTTTTACATAGGGACAGTATTATAGTAGTTATATTCTTGTACATAGGGGCAGTATTATAGTAATTATTCTTGTACATAGGGGCAGTATTATAGTAGTGATATTCTTGTACATAGGGACAGTATTGTAGTAGTTATAGTCTTGTACATATAGGGCAGTATTATAGTAGTTATATTCTTGTACATAGGGAGCAGTATTATAGTAGTGATATTCTTGTACATAGAGGCAGTATTATAGTAGTTATATTTTTGTACATAGGGACAGTATTATAGTAGTTATATTCTTGTACATAGGGAGCAGTATTATAGTAGTGATATTCTTGTACATAGGGGCAGTATTATAGTAGTTATATTCTTGTACATAGGGACAGTATTATAGTAGTTATATTCTTGTACATAGGGGGCAGTATTATAGTAGTTATATTCTTGTACAAAGGAGCAGTAGTATAGTAGTTATATTCTTGTACATAGGAGCAGTATTATAGGGGGCAGTATTATAGTAGTTTTATTCTTTTCAAAGGAGCAGTAGTATAGTAGTTATATTCTTGTACATAGGAGCAGTATAATAGCAGTTATATTCTTGTCCATAGGGGCAGTATTATAGTAGTTATATTCTTGTACATAGGGGGCAGTATTATAGTAGTTATATTCATGTACATAGGGGCAGTATTATAGTAGTGATATTCTTGTACATAGGGAGCAGTATTATAGTAGTGATATTCTTGTACATAGGGACAGTATTATAGTAGTTATATTCTTGTACATAGGGAGCAGTATTATAGTAGTGATATTCTTGTACATAGGGAGCAGTATTATAGTAGTGATATTCTTGTACATAGGGAGCAGTATTATAGTAGTTATATTCTTGTACATAGGGACAGTATTATAGTAGTGATATTCTTGTACACAGGGAGCAGTATTATAGTAGTGATATTCTTGTACATAGGGACAGTATTATAGTAGTTATATTTTTGTACATAGGGACAGTATTATAGTAGTTATATTCTTGTACATAGGGGGCAGTATTATAGTAGTTATATTCTTGTACATAGGAGCAGTAGTATAGTAGTTATACTCTTGTACATAGGAGCAGTATTATAGTTGTTATTTTCTTGTCCATAGGGGCAGTATTATAGTAGTTATATTCTTGTACATAGGGGGCAGTATTATAGTAATTATATTCATGTACATAGGGGCAGTATTATAGTAGTTATATTCTTGTACATAGGGAGCAGTATTATAGTAGTGATATTCTTGTACATAGAGGCAGTATTATAGTAGTGATATTCTTGTACATAGGGACAGTATTTTAGTAGTTATATTCTTGTACATAGGGGGCAGTATTATAGTAGTTATATTCTTGTGCATAGGAGCAGTAGTATAGTAGTTATATTCTTGTACATAGGAGCAGTATTATAGTAGTTATATTCTTGTCCATAGGGGCAGTATTATAGTAGTTATATTCTAGTACATAGGGGGCACTATTATAGTAGTTATATTCTTGTACATGGGAGCAGAATGATTGTAGTTATATTCTTGTACATAGGGGCAGTATTATAGTAGTTATATTCTAGTACATAGGGGGCAGTATTATAGTAGTTATATTCTTGTATATAGGGAGCAGTATTATAGTAGTGATATTCTTGTACATAGGGACAGTATTTTAGTAGTTATATTCTTGTACATAGGGGGCAGTATTATAGTAGTTATATTCTTGTGCGTAGGAGCAGTAGTATAGTAGTTATATTCTTGTACATAGGAGCAGTATTATAGTAGTTATATTCTTGTCCATAGGGGCAGTATTATAGTAGTTATATTCTAGTACATAGGGGGCACTATTATAGTAGTTATATTCTTGTACATGGGAGCAGAATGATTGTAGTTATATTCTTGTACATAGGAGCAGTATTATAGTAGTTATATTCTTGTACATAGGACCAGTATTATAGTAGTTATATTCTTGTATATAGGGAGCAGTATTATAGTAGTTATATTCTTGTACATAGGAGCAGTATTATAGTAGTTATATTCTTGTACATAGGGGGCAGTATTATAGTAGTTATATTCTTGTACATAGGAGCAGTATTATAGTAGTTATATTCTTGTACATGGGAGCAGAATGTTTGTAGTTATATTCTTGTACATAGGAGCAGTATTATAGTAGTTATATTCTTGTATATAGGGAGCAGTATTATAGTAGTTATATTCTTGTACATAGGAGCAGTATTATAGTAGTTATATTCTTGTACATAGGGGGCAGTATTATAGTAGTTATATTCTTGTACATAGGAGCAGTATTATAGTAGTTATATTCTTGTACATGGGAGCAGAATGATTGTAGTTATATTCTTGTACATAGGAGCAGTATTATAGTAGTTATATTCTTGTACATAGGACCAGTATTATAGTAGTTATATTCTTGTATATAGGGAGCAGTATTATAGTAGTTATATTCTTGTACATAGGAGCAGTATTATAGTAGTTATATTCTTGTACATAGGGGGCAGTATTATAGTAGTTATATTCTTGTACATAGGAGCAGTATTATAGTAGTTATATTCTTGTACATAGGAGCAGTATTATAGTAATTATATTCTTGTACATAGGAGCAGTATTATAGTAGTTATATTCTTGTACATAGGGGGCAGTATTATAGTAGTTATATTCTTGTACATAGGAGCAGTATTATAGTAGTTATATTCTTGTACATGGGAGCAGAATGTTTGTAGTTATATTCTTGTACATAGGGGCAGTATTATAGTAGTAGATGTTGATAATTTATGTATAGGATATACCATATGTGTATATTTATACAGTGAGGTTTATATACTTGAGGAGAAGTGCTCAGAAATAAAATGTAATTTACCTTTGTTGGTTCAGATACAATCTTTTCCGGGTGCATATTTTTCGCCTGTAATCATCTGTGTCTGCACTTGTTTATCGTATAATTTAATCTATTGGCCAAGCTGATGATTTGTGAAACCTGGAGTTTATAGAGGAGTCTTGAGTCATCTGTTTTATTGCTCTCTTTTTATACCTGTATTTTGGCATTACATGTATACCATTGTTTTATACTGTTTTATACCCAGTGGCCGCTTTCCCTCACTCAGGGCCAGTGTGTCCTCCTCATTGTCCCTGGTCCTTCATGTGCATAGCCCTGGCTCATCGCCCAGCCCAGTGGCCTGTGAATATGGTCCTCCGGATTGCTGAGCACCAATCTGCCAACTACAATATCTTCCAGGCACAGCTACCGTAATAACGGCCAAATTAAGACTTCAAGGGCAACTCATGTGAGCAGATGTCAGGCATCAGGGAGGTCTGCAGAATTCTTGTCCAGAATTCTTTGCTTAAAGGGCAATTTGATATTGACCTCAATTTTGACTAAATCATTTGTGACACTTGATAACATAGATTTTGCTAAAAGTGTTTCATTTATTTTCTTTTCCCTGCTATCCTGTCACAGATTTTTATATTTGCCGAGAAGAAAAATCGCTTTGCCTGCAACTGCCACTAGGGGGAGACTCTACATTTAGATTTATACGGTTTCCACAGATGATTGATGGCCTCTATTTAGGCTATGTTCCCACGATGCAGAAATGCTCAGGATTTATATAGGCATGGATTTATATAGGGTGACCGTAAAGAATGGTAAAAAATAAAAAAATAAATATATACTTACCTTCCGATGGGCCCCGGAGTCTTGCTTCCCTCCGTCCTGGCGGCCGGCAGCGGTACACTGAAGGACCTGCCGACGTCAGCGTCACGTGACCCGTCACATGACTATGACGTCAGCGCAGGTCCTTCAGTCCATCGCGATATGCCGGCATGAAAGGACGAGCGCAGCGGGGGCCATCAGAAGGTAAATATAATCTTTATTTTATTCTTTTTTTTTACAGGTTCTATGGTACCCGGGTCCGGAGGAGAGTCTCCTGTCCTCCACACCCGGGTACCATCCGCACATTGAACGCATGTATTCCGCATGTCCTTATCTAATGAAGCGGAATGCATGCGTCCTAATGCAAGTCAATGGCGGCGAAAACGCCGCGCTTCCGCAAAATAATTGGTAGTGCTGCTTTTTTTTCCGCAATGATAATCCGCAGCATGTGCACAGCATATGCGGATTATCATTGGGGAACATGCAGGCCTTCTACCAAGCGTTTTTTAAGCATTTCTGCAGCGTTTTTTGCCGCTGCGGAAACGCTTAAAAAACGCATCGTGGGCACACAGCCTTAGGGTTAGGGTATCAATATCAGATCTGTACTCAGTATCCGCATGTACCAACTGTTTGAATGGCCTGCACAACTCCTGTAAGAGAAATCTTACCTAAAACAGAGGTTAGCACTTGTCAAGTCCAATCAGATAAACCAACTTCAGCTCTGGAGTATAATACAGGATGTAACTCAGGATCAGTACAGGATCTCCTTCTCTACTCCCCTCTTATCTCCTCCTCCCACAATCGTATACAAGATTTCTCCCGTGCTTCCCCCCCTACTCTGGAACTCTCTACCCCAACATATCAGACTCTCGCCGACCGTGGAAACCTTCAAAAGGAACCTGAAGACCCACCTCTTCCGACAAGCCTACAACCTGCAGTAAACACCATACTGCTGCACGACCAGCTCTACCCTCACCTACTGTATCCTCACCCATCCCTTGTAGACTGTGAGCCCTCGCGGGCAGGGTCCTCGCTCCTCCTGTACCAGTCGCTGACTCGTTTTGTTAAGATTATGTAAATGCTTTTGTTATGTACAGTACAGACCAAAAGTTTGGACACACCTTCTCATTTAAAGATTTTTCTTTATTTTCATGACTTTGAAAATTGTACATTCACACTGAAGGCATCAAAACTATGAATTAACACATGTAGAATTATATACTTAACAAAAAAGTGTGAAACAACTGAAAATATGTCATATTCTAGGTTCTTCAAAGTAGCCACCTTTTGCTTTGATGACTGCTTTGCACACTCTTGGCATTCTCTTGATGAGCTTCAAGAGGTAGTCACCGGAAATGGTTTTCACTTCACAGGTGTGCCCTGTCAGGTTTAATAAGTGGGATTTCTTGGCTTACAAATGGGGTTAGGACCATCAGTTGTGTTGTGCAGAAGTCAGCGGGATACACAGCTGATAATCCTACTGAATAGGCTGTTAGAATTTGTATTATGGCAAGAAAAAAGCAGCTAAGCAAAGAAAAACTGGTGGCCATCATTACTTTAAGAAATGAAGGTCAGTCAGTCTGAAAAATTGGGCAAACTTTGAAAGTGTCCCCAAGTGCAGTTGCAAGAACCATCAAGCGCTGCAAAGAAACTGGCTCACATGAGGACCGCCCCAGGAAAGGAAGACCAAGAGCCACCTCTGCTTCTGAGGATAAGTTTATCCGAGTCACCAGCCTCAGAAATCGCAGGTTAACAGCAGCTCAGATTAGAGACCAGGTCAATGCCACACAGAGTTCTAGCAGCAGACACATCTCTACAACAACTGTTAAAGAGGAGACTTTGTGCAGCAGGCATTCATGGTAAAATAGCTGCTAGGAAACCACTGCTAAGGACAGGCAACAAGCAGAAGAGACTTGTTTGGGCTAAAGAACACAAGGAATGGACATTAGACCAGTGGAAATCTGTGCTTTGGTCTGATGAGTCCAAATTTGAGATCTTTGGTTCCAACCACCGTGTCTTTGTGCGACGCAGAAAAGGTGAACGGATGGACTCTACATGCCTGGTTCCCACCGTGAAGCATGGAGTAGGAGGTATGATGGTGTGGGGGTGCTTTGCTGGTGACACTGTTGGGGATTTATTCAAAATTGAAGGCATACTGAACCAGCATGGCTACCACAGCATCTTGCAGTGGCATGCTATTCCATCCGGTTTGCGTTTAGTTGGACCATCATTTATTTTTCAAAAGGACAATGACCCCAAACACACCTCCAAGCTATTTGACCAAGAAGGAGAGTGATGGGGTGCTACGCCAGATGACCTGGCCTCCACAGTCACCAGACCTGAACCCAATCGAGATGGTTTGGGGTGAGCTGGACCGCAGAGTGAAGGCAAAAGGGCCAACAAGTGCTAAGCATCTCTGGGAACTCCTTCAAGATTGTTGGAAGACCATTTCCGGTGATTACCTCTTGAAGCTCATCAAGAGAATGCCAAGAGTGTGCAAAGCAGTCATCAAAGCAAAAGGTGGCTACTTTGAAGAACCTAGAATACAAGGCATATTTTCAGTTGTTTCACACTTTTTTGTTAAGTATATAATTCCACATGTGTTAATTCATAGTTTTGATGCCTTCAGTGTGAATGTACAATTTTCATAGTCATGAAAATGCAGAAAAATCTTTAAATGAGAAGGTGTGTCCAAACTTTTGGTCTGTACTGTATATCCCTATCACATGTAAAGCGCCATGGAATAAATGGCGCTATAACAATAAATAATAATAATAATAATAACTCTGGAGTATAATACAGGATGTAACTCAGGATCAGTACAGGATAAGTAATGTAATGTATGTACACAGTGACTGCACCAGCAGAATAGTGAGTGCAGCTCCGGAGTATAATACAGGATGTAACTCAGGATCAGTACAGGATATGTAATGTATGTACACAGTGACTCCACCAGCAGAATAGTGAGTGCAACTCTGGAGTATAATACAGGATGTAACTCAGGATCAGTACAGGGTAAGTAATGTAATGTATGTACACAGTGACTGCACCAGCAGAATAGTGAGTGCAGCTCTGGGGTATAATACAGGATGTAACTCAAGATCAGTAATGTAATATATGTACACAGTGACTCCACCAGCAGAATAGTGAGTGCAGCTCTGGAGTATAATACATCATGTAACTCAGGATCCGTACAGGATAAGTAATGTAATGTATGTACACAGTGACTGCACCAGCAGAATAGTGAGTGCCGCTCTGGAGTATAATACAGGATGTAACTCAGGGTCAGTACATGATAAGTAATGTAATGTATGTACACAGTGACTGCACCAGCAGAATAGTGAGTGCAGCTCTGGAATATAATACAGGAGGTAACTCAGGATCAGTGCAGGATAAGTAATGTAATGTATGTACACAGTGACTGCACCAGCAGAATAGTGAGTGCAGCTCTGGAGTATAATACAGGATGTAACCCAGGATTAGTAATGTAATGTATTGTGGTATGGCAACAAGCTCAGCTGTATGCGGAGGTAAAACACGGGATACTGTCTCTTTAAATTTTCGGGTTAGTTTATTTAGCAGGCATAAACTACCCGAGAGTACAAAAAAAAGCACAGCCTATTCGACTAAAGAGACAAAACAAAATACAAAACTTGCAGCACAGTTCGTATCTCGGCCAAGGTCTGGCCACGCACAGATTCAGTACACCCCGTGCTAGCTCCTTCCTGGAGCAAAGTTTCCCCAGGTACTGAACACACCTGAGTGTCAGGGCTGGCTATTTAAAGCCCAGACACTCCCCTGATTGAGAGGGATGGTGGATAACGTCCCGCCCTGCACTTTCGTTATCCACGAAAAACATTCCCTTGTAAATGTGGTTCTATTAACTCTCTCTGCACATACTTGTGCAGAGAACTTGCATGTTTTCACATCACTGAGCTTAAGAGTCTCAGTGACACATACCTCCCTTCTGACACACTACCAGTGACTTTGTCACATATACCCCCCCCTCTGCCCAAATCCGGGGGTTTTGGCACCTTCACTCACTAGACAGGGAAGTCTGGACAGGGCATTGGCATTACCATGCAGTTTCCCGGGCCTGTGCTCTACCAAAAAAACAAAGTCCTGTAAGGCCAGGAATCACCTGGTCACCTGGGCATTTTTTCCCATCCGTTCCCTCATCCATCTCAGAGGGGCATGGTCTGAGACCAGTCTGAATTTGCTTCCTAATAGGTAGTACCTAAGGGTAACAATCGCCCACTTGACGGCCAGGCACTCCTTTTCCACGATTGCATAATTCTTTTCGCAGGCCAAGAGTTTTCTGCTCAAGTACAGAATGGAGTGTTCCTCCCCATTTACTTCCTGAGGTAAGATGGCTCCTATGCTGACTTCTGAGGCGTCCATCTGGAGCACAAACTCTTTCCGGAAGTCAGGTGCTATCAAGACCGGCTGGTTGCAAAGGGCGCGTTTCAGCTCCTGGAACGCTATCTCTGCTTCAGAAGACCACTTAGCCATCGCTTTGTTCCTCTAAGTAAGGTTAGGGGTGCCACTATTGTGGCGAAATTTGGGATAAACCACTGATAATACCCCACGATACCCAGAAGGAGGCCGGTTGCGGGCAATTCTGGATAGCCTCCAACTTGTTCATTTGTGGTTTTATTTCACCCCTTCCAACCATGTAGCCCAAGTATTTTGTCTCTTCCTTTCCTATGGCGCATATTCTTGGGTTTATAGTAAACCCGGCGTTTCTCAATGCATCCAGTACTGCCTGGACCTTCTGCAGGTGGGTTCCCCAATCTGGGCTGAAAATCATGATGTCGTCCAAGTAAGCGGCAGCGTATTTTTTATGTGCGCCCAGAATCCGGTCCATGACCCTCTGGAAGGTAGCTGGGGCTCCCTGTAGCCCGAAACGGCATTCTAGTATATTGAAAACACCCGTCTGGTGTGAAGAAGGCTGTTTTGTCCTTGGCCCCTGGGGCCAGGCGAATCTGCCAGTATCCTTTTGTTATGTCCAGGGTAGTGATATACCCGGCAGGCCACAGCTTCTCAATAAGCTCATGGACCCGGGGCATCGGGTAGGCATCGAACTTGAACACGTCGTGTAGCTTTCTGTAATCATTACAGAACCGCCATTCTCCGTCCGGCTTAGGCACAAGGACAATTGGGCTGGACCAGCAGCTCTTAAATTCCTTGATAACGCCCATGCTCAACATTCTCCTCACATCCTTGGAGATCACCTCACGGCAGGCTTCAGGAATTCGATACGGCCTTTGGTTCACCCGTACGTGCGGTTCCGTCAGGATCTCATGCTCCACAACTTGCTTATGTGACACCCCAGGGGTCTGGTTGTCACAGTGATAGAGATATTACGTCTGAGAGCAGGTGGGAGGTCCTTTGGTCAGGGATCCTGTGCATGCCACACCTCCTGCCCAGTCTTGGGAGGGGAAGGACTTCCCCTATATAAACCTGGGGCTGAGGCAGAGTAGGGAGTTCTGAGAGGAGAAGACAGGGAGCAGAGCTGCTCTATGGGCTCTGCTCCACAGGCAGGCCCTGTCCTGGGGCCTGAGCCTGGAGTCCAGGAAGAGTAGAGACAAGAGCAGCATAGGAAGCAGCAGAGTCACAAGGAGTCAGGGGCTGGCAGCTAAAGAGCTCGCCCTGACTAAGAAGATTCTTTACCGGACCCGGAGTCCGAGGCTGTGGGGACTAACTTCTACCCAGCAGCAGAATCCGTCAGGCAGGGGATTTCAGGTCCCCTGGCCCAGAAGCCCGAAGGCCCGGTCGCACGCGTGGGACCAGCACCGCCATCGTGGAGCGGAAGCCATTAGAAGGCCCCGAGTCACCGGCCATACGGGTGAGCACCACACGGTACACTCAGGGACGTGGGCTACTTACATCAGCTTCTAGCAAGGTAGCCAGAAGAGTACAGTCAGCTTGGGAGGCCTACAACTACGCCTGGCCAGGGGAGATCCCATCTGCTCAAGGACTGACCAGGCCCCGTTCGCTAGCAAGTACTCCGGGAGGGTCTATCGTTGTTACCAGTAAAGACCCTGAACGCTACCATACCGTCTCTGAGTGGTTCCTGCTACCCCCATCATCCACGTCGGCTGCCCTGAGGCCATACCCCTCCCGTTGGGGGTTATACTATCACGCTGCACCATCCTTCCACCGGCCTCAGCGGTCTGCCCTGCAGCAGCAGCCCCCTGGCTGCATTCAACGGGTGGCGTAGTCATCAACCATTTTCTACCGCTAACAGACTGCCGTCCAGTTTGACTCCCTGGGCACGGACCGGGTCACCGCCACGAGACTACAACCCTAAACAGATCCGGCTCCGGGTAAGCTCCCGCGTGCGCAACGCAGCGCGACACAGGCCCAGGGGCGCGTCACTTACATCCGGGCAATTCTGATAACAGGTATCAGTTTCTCTGCAAGAGTTCTCGGCACTGTTGTTTCTGGGCCGACGACAGTGTCTCTGCCACTGTAACGTCCTCGACTCTGGCTTCAGGATTTGCCCCTAGGGATGGAGCTTCCACCGGTTCCCTGTCTCGTCACGGCTTCAGTAAGTTGATGTGGTAGATCTGATATGGCTTCCTTCTACCCAGCTGGTGGACATTGTAGTTGATTTCACTCAGCTTCTCAACTACTTCGTACGGTCCTTGCCACTTGGTCAGGAACTTACTGTCGACCGTGGGTACCAACACCAACACCCGGTCTCTAGAGCTGAATTGTCTCAGCCTTGCGGCCCGATTGTAGACCCTTGCCTGGGCTTCTTGTGCCTGTAGAAGGCTCTCCTTCACGATTGGCATAACCCAGGGGCGTACCGTACATAGAGGCAGCCCACACAGCTGCTATGGGGCCCCGTGAGATAGGGGGGCCCGATGTGAAACAACATCAGACCCCTCCATCCCGCATCACAGTCTCAACAGTATCTGCATCCTAAGGATGCAGATACTGTTGAAAGCAAACAGGCTCGTTCAGAACCTCCAGAGGTTCGGTGGGCCGGAATCAGGACCCACCTCTTCACCTCTGGCTGCACTGTGTCCTGTCCGGCCGCGCAGACGATGCCTCATTGTCTCTGTAAGTGCAGGAGATGAGGCTCCGCGCACCAGCTCCTCCTGTAGTTCCAGCAGAGGGGCTGCACCAGCATGGCCCCTGCTCTCCCTGTCTCCCCTGCTCTGTAGGTGTCTTACTGCTCCGCTCTCCCCCTCCTGACTTCAGCCCTGCAATTTGCAAGAACACTCTGCTGTCGGGACCTGGGAGATGGGAGGCTGCACCAGACAAATGCATCATGTGGAATCATCTGCAGAGAGGGTAAGTCCATGTCTAATGTGTGTGTATATATGTGTGTGTGCATACCGTATATGTGTGTGCATATGTGTGTATAAATATATAATATATATGTGTGTGTGCATATATGTAGTGGTGTACCGCCAATGGCGGCAGGCCACACAACTGCTATGGGACCCATGAGCCGCACCTCACTGGGCCCTGCTTCCGCCTGTTAGCACTCGCACTGCTCGGCCACTCTCCCGCATAGAATAATGGGAATGGAAACGTCTGCTGATGCTCCCTCGTCCATCATCATTGCTCGCGCTGACAGCCGGAGGGGGGGCCCAGTGAGAGCAATGATGATGAAGGAGGGAGCGTCAGAAGACGTTTCCATTACCATCATTATTACTCGACGCATGATGTCATTAAAGGGCGCTCGCTGCTCTGAGATGTCCGGCACTTCACACTGCACACCTAGGGGACTGGAGCATCGGCTGAAACCAGGAGAGGTGAATATTGTATTTATTTGACCGATGGCCATAATACAGTATGAGGACTGCATTATACTGCATGGAGGACCAGGGAGGTGCATTATACTGCATGGAGGACCAGGGGGGTGCATTATACTGCATGGAGGACCAGGGGGGTGCATCATACTGCATGTAGATCCATGGGGGTGCATTATACTACATGGAGGACCATGGGGGTGCATTATACTACATTGAGGACCATGAGGCTGCATTATACTGCATGGAGCACCATGGGGGAGCATTATACTGTATGGAGGACTATGGGGAGTGCAGTATACTGTATGGAGGACTATGGGGAGTGCATTATACTGTATGGAGGACTATGGGGAGTGCATTATACTGTATGGAAGACTATGGGGAGTGCATTATACTGTATGGAGGACTATGGGGAGTGCAGTATACTATATGGAGGACTATAGGGAGTGCAGTATACTGTATGGAGGACTATGGGGAGTGCAGTATACTGTATGGAGCAGGGCTTCAGAGCCCATTTTGGTGGAGTCAAAGTCGGTATAAAATGGACCAACTCAGACTCCTAAAATATATAATAAATTGGGTACAGTAGTTCAATGCAGTTTGTGGGGAATATTTTTTCATAACAATTTGGGAAAGTTATGAAATGTCCTATAAATGTCTGTCCTATTCCTGATCTAAGGGTCTAGACTTTTAGCTGAGATGAATCTGTGTTACAGTAAATTTATCAGTTAAACATGGGCCATGTATGAAGGAGTTGGAGTCGTGGAGTCGGAGTTGGAGTCGGAGGTTTGGCTTACCGACTCCACAGCCCTGGTATGGAGGACTATAGGGAATGCCGTATACTGTATGGAGGACCATGGTGAGTGTCTTATACTGTGTGGAGGACCATGGCGAGTGCATTATACTGTGTGGAGGACCATGGCGAGTGTCTTATACTGTGTGGAGGACCATGGCGAGTGCATTATACTGAGTGGAGGACCATAGTGAGTGCATTATACTGAGTGGAGGACCAGGGTGAGTGCATTATACTGTATGGAGGATCATGGCAAGTTCATTATACTGTATGGAGGATCATGGCGAGTGCATTATACTGTGTGGAGGACCATGGCGAGTGCCTTATACGGTATGGAGGACCATGGCGAGTGCATTATACTCTGTGGAGTGTGGAGAGGTGTGGGGCCATTATATTGTATGTAGGCCCATTATATTGCATGGAGGGCTGTGTGGGGGTCACAGTTGGGGGATCATACCGTGTTGGGGTCACCATACTTTGCCTTGGGAGTTGAGGTGAGGTACAATAGGGTCATTATACTGTGAATGTGGAGGAATTCACCATGGGGGTATCATACTGTGTTGGGGACACTTTTGTTGACATCACACTTTATGGGGCAATGAAAAAGGAATCTAGGACTTCAGCAGGTGGAAAATTACTATGTAAAGGCTGGAAAGTTGTGAGATCTGCTCTTCTGTGACCCCGACAATTATTTACTTTTTTTTTGGGGTGGGGGGGGGGCATAATTAGAACTTCTGCTATGGGGCCCCATGATTCCTATGTACGCCCCTGGCATATCCCTTTCGATCCGGTCCTGCATTTGGGCCACATGCTTGATGACACTCCGGTGGGGTGTAAGCTCTGCTTCCCAGGTCTCCTTTGCCATGTTCAGAAGTCCCCGAGGGTGTCATCTGTATAGCAGTTCAAACGGCTAGAACCATGTAGAGCTCTAGGGAACTTCCCTAATGGAGAACAACAGGTATGGCAGCAGGCAATCCCAGTGCCCATCCTTCTCCACAACTTTTCTTAACATCAACTTTAAGGTCTTGTTGAACCGTTCTACCAGTCCGTCCGTCTGCAGGTGGTATACTGACGTCCAGAGTTGTGTAATTTGGAGGGCCTTACACAATTCTCTCATCACCTTCGCCATGAACGGAGTTCCCTGGTCAGTCAGGATCTCCTTTGGCAGACCTGACCGGGAGAAAAAATGCTCTCTGGCGATACTTCTGGCGGAGGAATTTATTAATGGTATTGCCTCCGGATATCGCATAGCATAGTCCAATATAACCAGAATTTATTGGTGTCCCCGGGAAGACTTCACCAGGGGCCCGACAAGGTCCATGGCGATCCGGTCAAATGGGACCTCTATGAGAGGTAACGGCACTAGGGGGCTCCGGAAATGGGACACGGGGGCCTTTAGCTGACAGGTGGGACATGACCGGCGGTAGTTCACAATTTCCCGGTGACACCAAGGCCAGTAGAACCTTTGTAGGACCCGCTCCCGAGTCTTATCTACCCCTAGATGCCCACCCAAGATGTGAGAATGGGCTAGGCCTAACACTCTACGCCTATAGGGTCCTGGCACTACCAACTCCTCTATTACCTCCTCTTTTGAGTTAGTGACCCTATAAAGAAGCTCCCCATTGAGTGAAAAATATGGGAACCTGGTGGCAGCCCCCGGCTCCTGAGCAACCCCATTGATCACAGAAACATTGTGAAATGCAAATTTCAAGGTGAGATCCTGCATCTGCGCAGTCCCAAAGTTCCCCACAGACACCCCCAAGTCTGGGACCTCCTCTTCCGGGGTCACCACCTCGTCTTCGTCCCCCGCAAGGACACACAGGGGAAAGTCATCTGCCTCTGACTGCGATGGTGATGCATCATGGGGTGACCGACTCTCGGTTGAGACACTTGGCAACCCCCGCTTTCCGCCACAAGTCCCAGAACAGACTGAAGTCCCGCCCTATTATCACCGGGTGGAGCAGATTCCTAACCACGCCCACCTCATAGGACTCAGTTCCACAGTCAGTATGTATTGTCACTCTGGCAATAGGGTAATCCCTTGCGTCCCCGTGGATGCACTGTACACCCACGTTTTTCCCAGGGATCAACTGGTGTTGGAGTGTGGCCCTTATGAGAGTCACCAAGGTCCCATGAGCCCAGGAGTCCAGCCACCAGTACCCCATTAACAGTCACCGGACATGACTGTGGCCCCTCACCGGGCTGATCGTCCACACTGCAGGTGGGGTAGGCAAAGTAGGAACAGCGACGTCCCAGGCTACAGTCCATCTGTTCAGAGGGCAGGGGGCAGCTACATGGCCTGGGCAGTGACACTGCCAACAAATAATTTCTCCCGAGGGAACCTTGGGCACCACCTCCCACGCCCCTTTGGACCCTGGACGTGCCACCCCCTTTTGGGCCTCCGCCCCCAACTTGGACCCCCAATATGGAGTGGGCTGCCTTCCCACGGAACCCTCGAACCCCTGGTACCTCTCAACCAGCCCAATCAGTTCATCAGCGTTCCGGGGATCGCCCTGGGCAACCCAAGTCTGTTCCGACCTCGGTAAGGAGTGCATGAACCGATCCATCACTACTCGCTCTATAATCTGCGCCGGGGTAGAAGATTCTGGCTGCAGCCATTTTTGTACCAGGTGCAACAAGTCAAACATTTGGGAGCGTGGTAGTTTCTCCCGGTGATACACACAGCGGTAGACGTGCTGTGCCCTGACAGTCATTGTTACCCCCAAGCGTGCCAAAATTTCAGTTTTTAATTTTGCATATTCTATGGCGTCCTGCAAGGCTAAGTAATAATATGATTTCTGGGGTTCCCCCGTCAGGTATTGCGCCAACACCTCTGCCCATTGCTCTGGCGGCAGCTTCTCCCTCTCGGCAACCCTCTCGAACACCGTCAGAAAAGCTTCTATGTCATCATCTGGAGTCATTTTCTGCAGCACTCCCTTTACTGCCTTTCTGACAGAAAAGTCGTCCTCTGACCTTATCGTTAGAGCTGTTGCCGAGCTACGGATCGCCTCTGCAAGCAAATCGATCTGCTGCTGTTGTCGGCACTGGTCCTGGTAGGCATGGTGCTGGAGCTGGAGCTGCTGCATAAGCAGTTTGGTGGTCTCCTGTTGCGCCATCTGCTGTTGCTGTAGCATCTGCTGGTGCTGTGTTTGTTGCTGTTGGTGCTGCGCCTGTTGCGCCTGCAACAAATGTTTAAGATTGGTCCTCCATCTCCGGCGTCACTTGCTGGCTGACAGCCGACTTCACCCATGACATGCAGGTCTTCCTGTGACAGTCACACGTGTTCGCTGGCAGTGTTGCCCGCAATTCTAACACCACTTGTGGTATAGCGACAAGCTCGGCTGTTTGCGGAGTTAAAACACGGAATACTGCCTCTTTAAATTTTCGGGTAAGTTTATTTAGCAGTCATAAACTACCCTGGAGTCCAAAAAGAAAGCACAGCCCATTCGGCTAAAGAGACAAAACAAAATACAAAACTTGCAGCACACACAGGCTCAGCACAGCACGTGCTAGCTCCTTCCTGGAGCAAAGTTTCCCCAGGTACTGAGCACACTATTTAAAGCCCAGACACTCCCCTGATTTGGAGGGTTGGTGGATAATGTCTTGCCCTACACTTTTGTTATCAACTAAAAACATTTCCTTGTAAATGCAGTTCTATTAACTCTCTCTGCACCTACTTGTGCAGTAGAACTTGCATGTTTTCACATCACTGAGGTTAAGGCTATGTGCCCACGTTGCATTTATGAAGCAGAAAATTTCTGCTGCATAAATGCAAGTCCTCTCCCGGAAAAACGCATGCGGAATTCCGCACGCATTTATCGCGCATTTTTCGCGCGTTTATCACGCGTTTTCCACATGCGGAATTGCCTTGCGTTTTTTATGCATTGGACAAAGGCAATTCCGCTTGCGGAAACGCAAAATTAAATGACATGCTGCGGATTTTTGAACGCGGCATAAACGCTGCGGAAAAATCCGCAGCATGTGCATAGAACTTGCGGAATCCCATTGGGGACCATGGGGTGCGGATATACATGCGTTTTTCAAGCGTTTACGCTGCGGAAATTCCGCAGCATATACGCTTGAAAAATGCTACGTGGGCACACAGCCTAAGGCTAAGTGCCCACGATGCAGAAATGCTGCATATTTTTTCCGCTTCTCTCTGGCAGGAAAAACGCATGCGGATTTTACATGCGTTTTTCCTGCCAGGTAGAAGCGTTTGTCAAGCGTTTTTCACATGCATTTCTGCATACTTTTTATCAAGCCCTTTTTTACAAGCGATTTTAGCATCACTTGGAAAAGTGCTTGACAACTTGGTCACACTATATAAATCCATGCAACCGGCATGGATTTATATAGTGTGACCAAGTAATAGTTAAAAAAAAGAATAAGAATGGTAAAAAATAAACATTATACTTACCTTTCGATGGCCCCCGGTATTTTCTCCGCTCCGTCCGGTCTGTTGTATGGCTCACGGTGGTGTGAAAGGACCTGCGGTGACGTAATTGAGTCATGTGACAGGTCACGCGACCGCCGACGTCAGCGGTCGCGTGACCTGTCACATGACTAAATGACGTCATGGCAGATCCTTCACACCACCGCAACCCATACAACAGACCAGACGGAGCGGAGAAAATACCGGGGGCCATTGGAAGGTAAGTATAATCTTTATTTTTTATTTTAAATTCTTTTTTTAACAGGTACCTATGGTACCCGGGTCTGGAGGAGAGTCTCCTCTTCTCCAGACCCGGGTACCATCCGCACATTGAATCGCATAATATCCGTACGTGCAAATGTGCTGACACGGATAATATGCATTTCAATGCAAGTCAATGGCGGTAATTACGCTGCGTGTCTGCAAAATCAATGGACATGCTGCGGATTTTTCCACAATGATAATCCGCAGCAGAAAATTCCGCAGCATGTGCACAGCACATGTGGATTATCATTGGGGACCATGGGGCACATATTACCAAGCGTTTTTTAAGCGTTTTCGCTGCGGAAATTCTGTGGCTAAAACGCTTGAAAAACGCATAATGGGCATTCAGACTAAGAGTCTCAGCGACTCATACCTCTCTTCTGACACACTACCAGTGACTTTGTCACACTATGTACACAGTGACTGCACCAGCAGAATAGTGAGTGCAGCTCTGGAGTATAATACAGGATGTAACTCAGGATCAGTACAGGATAAGTAATGTAATGTATGTACACAGTGACTCCACCAGCAGAATAGTGAGTGCAGCTCTGGAGTATAATACAGGATGTAACTCAGGATCAGTACAGGATCAGTAATGTAATGTATGTACACAGTGACTCCACCAGCAGAATAGTGAGTGCAGCTCTGGAGTATAATACAGGATGTAACTCAGGATCAATACAGGATAAGTAATGTAATGTATGTACACAGTGACTGCACCAGCAGAATAGTGAGTCCAGCTCTGGGGTATAATACAGGATGTAACTCAGGATCAGTACAGGATAAGTAATGTAATGTATGTACACAGTGACTCCACCAGCAGAATAGTGAGTGCAGCTCTGGAGTATAATACAGGATGTAACTCAGGATCTGTACAGGATCAGTAATGTAATGTATGCACACAGTGACTCCACCAGCAGAATAGTGAGTGCAGCTCTGGAGTATAATACAGGATGTAACTCAGGATCAGTACAGGATAAGTAATGTAATGTATGTACACAGTGACTCCACCAACAGAATAGTGAGTGCAGCTCTGGAGTATAATACAGGATGTAACTCAGGATCTGTACAGGATCAGTAATGTAATGTATGCACACAGTGACTCCACCAGCAGAATAGTGAGTGCAGCTCTGGAGTATAATACAGGATGTAACTCAGGATCAGTACAGGATAAGTAATGTAATGTATGTACACAGTGACTCCACCAACAGAATAGTGAGTGCAGCTCTGGAGTATAATACAGGATGTAACTCAGGATCAGTACAGGATCAGTAATGTAATGTATGTACACAGTGACTCCACCAGCATAATAGTGAGTGCAGCTCTGGAGTATAATACAGGATGTAACTCAGGATCAGTACAGGATAAGTAATGACATGCATGTACACAGTGACTCTATTTGTAGAGTGTGTATGTATATATATACATCAAAACTATGAATTAACACATGTGGAATTATATACTTAACAAAAAAGTGTGAAACAACTGAAAATATGTCTTATATTCTAGGTTCTTGAAAGTAGCCACCTTTCGCTTTGATGACTGCTTTGCACACTCTTGACATTCAGTGTGAATGTACAATTTTCATAGTCATGAAAATACAGAAAAATCTTTAAATGAGAAGGTGTGTCCAAACTTTTGGTCTGTACTATCTATCTATCTATCTATCTATCTATCTATATATTAGTCAATGTTTTGGAGTGGCCATCACAAAGCCCTGATCTCAATCCTATTGAAAATTTATGGGCAAAGCTGAAAAGGCAGGTGCGAGCAAGGCGACCTACAAACCTGGATCAGTTACACCAGTGTCAGGAAGGAATGGGCCCAAATTCCGACCAACTATTGTGAGAAGCTTGTGGAAGGATATCCCAAACATTTGATCCAAGTCATTCAGTTTAAGGGCAATGGTACCAAATACTAATACTAATAGTAATAATCATTTTTATTTTTATAGCGCCAACATATTCCGCAGCACTTTACAAATTTTAGGGGGGACTTATACAAACAATACAAAATAAACATACCTCATATCGAAAGGAGTGAGGGCCCTGCTCGCAAGCTTACAGTCTATGAACTAATGAAATGTATGTAAACTTTTGACTTTGCAGTAAGTAATAAAAATGCCTTAAAGCATTCTCTCTCTCTCTCATTATTCTGGCATTTGGCAAATATTAAACATTATGGTAATCCTAATTGACCTAACACGGGAAAGGTTTATTCTGATTTCATGTCAGATATTGAGAAAAACATGTATATGTGTCTTTTTATATAGTGCATGTAAACTTCTGGTTTCAACTGTATATAGATATACACTGATGAGCAAAAGGGTAACCATGTTTTGAACTTTTGATTTTCAGGCTCCATATCTCCCCATCCACTACTGCTTTGAATGTGAGACTACCATCATTTTATAGACCTTCATCTTGGCTATCTCATACATATATTTGACTTGCAACTGTAAGTATATGATTAGCTTTGTAGATTCTTAGTTAGTCACACCAGAACTGATAGACCTTGTGATGAGCCAACTTGTTGACTCCAATATTTTGCCTGGACGATAACCTCTTAGTTTTGAATGAATGGGCGGACTTCATTTTGTATTCTTCCAACCAGGGACGGCGTCAGCACCCGGGCAAGTCCAGGGCCCTGAGCACTTGCAATGCTTACCTCTCCTCGTTCCTCCGCAGCTCCGGCATCTTCCGTGTCTTCTGACGCTGTGACGTGTCAGGGCAGAGGCCACGGTGACGTCACTATAGCGTGCTCTCTGCTCTGAGAGTCACAGTGCAGAAAGCGGGAAGACGGCGACGCTGAGGAGTCTGGAGCAAAGCAGCGGCCAGAGAGGAGAGGTGAGTATTAGATTTTTTTTTCTTAATGAATGAAGCAATATATGGGGCCCATTATATATGGAGCATTATGTGGGGCCCATTAATTATATATGGAGCATTATGTGAGGCCCATTATATATTGAGAAATATATAGGGGGGGGCATTATATGTGGATAAATATATGGGGTCCATTATTCTGTATGGAGCATTATATGGGACCCATTATACTGTATGGAATATTATATGGGGTCCATTATTTTGTATGGATCATTATATGGGGCTCATTATTCTGTATGGAGCATTATATGGGGTCCATTATTCTGTTTGGAGCATTATATGGGGTCCACTATTCTGTATGCAGCATTATATGGGGTTATTATTCTGTATGGAGCATTATATGAGGCCCATTATTCTGCATGGAGCATTATATGGGGCCCATTATACTGTATGGAGCAACATATGGGGTTGATTATTCTGTATGGAGCATTATATGGCATCCATAATACTGTATGGAGCATTATATGGGACTCATTATACTGTATGGAGCATTATATGGGGTCCATTATTCTGTTTGGAGCATTATATACGGTTTATTATTCTGTTTGGAGCAATATATGGGGTCCATTGTTCAGTATGCAGCATTATATGGGGCCCATTATTCTGTATTGAGCATTATATGAGGCCCATTATACTGTATGGAGGACTATGTGGTTCACATTATACTGTATGGAGGACTATGTGGTGCACATAATACTGTATGGAGGACTATATAAGGTCCATTATTCTGTATTGAGGACTATGTGGGGCCCATTATACTGTATGGAGGACTGTGTGGGGCCCATTATACTGTATGGGAGGACTATGTGATGCCCATAATACTGTATGGAGGACTATGTGGGGCCCATTATACTGTATGGAGGACTATGTGGGGCCCATTATACTGTATGGAGGACTATGTGATGCCCATAATACTGTATGGAGGACTATGTGGGGCCCATTATACTGTATGAAGGACTACGTGGGGCCCATTATTCTGTATGGAGTGTAACATCCCTGGCGGCGTGCTGGCATGGTTTACCACCCCCCACCATGCAAGACCGCCATCTTACCTATCAGTCCAGGCTGCTGCTGAGGATGGCTCGATGGGAGGAAGCATCCTAGTCACCAAGATGGTGAGACCAGTTTCGTTCCCTCTATTGGACAGAAGAGGTAATCTTCTTGAAGAGAAGAATCGGCCTCCAAATTCTCTGCAGAAAATCCTTGCAGGCTTGAAGAAGAGGGGGCGTAAAGGGGGGGGTACTGTAACATCCCTGGCGGCGTGGTGGCATGGTTTACCACCTCCCACCATGCAAGACCGCCATCTTACCTATCAGTCCAGGCTGCACACTTTGCTCCAGTACCTGCTGTGTGCATGTCTCTTGTCTGATTGCTTAGGGCAGCAGCACGGTTACTGCCTGATTCTTATAGTTACTGTGTGCGCACTCCTAATGCGTCCCCAGCCTATTGTTGTGAGTCACTGGATACTTAAACCCCCTCCACCCAATAGTAGGTGCCTGAGCATCACGTTCTTTCAGTGTGTTCTGTGCAACTGAGTTGCCAAGTCCTGTTCTGTATCTTGTCTGTTTCCGCCACCCTGGGGGCTGAGTACCCAGGCCTGTTACCTGTATCTGTGACTTCTAGTCTGTTCCGCCACCTTGGGGGCTGTATACCCAGGCCCGCTGCCTGTATCTGTGACTTCTAGTCTGTTTCCGCCACCCTGGGGGCTGAGTTCCCAGGCTCTTTCCTGTATCTTGTTCCTGGTTCAGTTCCTGTCTGAACAGTGTCTTAGCCCATTACTTGTTTGTCTCTATGTTCGTATCTTTCCTTTTCCTGCAGTGTCTGAACCTGCACCTAACTCCAACTCGTTGTCTCTGTACTTCTGTTTGTGAGTTTAGTGTCCACTCGTTACTTCATTGTAAGTACCTTGTGTGTATCTGCTCTGCTTGTCTACCGCACCTGCGGGTTTTGCTCTGCTCTGCTTGTCTACCGAACCTGCGGGTTTTGCTCTGCTCTGCTTGTCTACCGCACCTGCGGGTTTTGCTCTGCTCTGCTTGTCTACCGCACCTGCGGGTTTTGCTCTGCTCTGCTTGTCTACCGCACCTGCGGTTTTGCTCTGCTCTGCTTGTCTACCGCACCTGCGGGTTTTGCTCTGCTCTGCTTGTCTACCGCACCTGTGGGTTTTGCTCTGCTTTGCTTGTTTACCGCACTTGCGGGTTTTGCTCTGCTCTGCTTGTCTACCGCACCTGCCGGTTTTGCTCTGCTCTGCTTGTCTATTGCACCTGCCGGTTTTGCTCTGCTCTGCTTGTCTACCGCACCTGCGGGTTTTTCTCTGCTTTGCTTGTCTACCACACCTGCGGGTTTTGCTCTGCTTGTCTACCGCACCTGCGGGTTTTGCTCTGCTCTGCTTGTCTACTGCACCTGCGAGTTTTGCTCTGCTCTGCTTGTCTACTGCACCTGTGGGTTTTGCTCTGCCCTGCTTGTCTGCCGCACTTGCGGCTCTGTTCCTGTATGCCAGTCTGTACTGGTCCCTATCCTGCCTGCGTTCCTACCTGCCAGTACCCACCTGTCTGTATACCAGCCGTGCCTGCCAGTATCCACCTGTCTGCATACTAGCCGTGCCTGCCAGTACCCACCTGTCTGCATACCAGCCGTGCCTGCCAGTACCCACCTGTCAGTATGCCAGCCTAACCTGCCTGTTCCTGCATTCCCCGGTGTACGTCAACAGCTGTCACCGGGGTCTGACCTGGAGTAGCACCTGGTCCCTCTGCTCAGTTCCTCCCTGGTTCACGGAGTCGATTGAGCCGCCGTGCGACCTTGGTCGGACCGAGTTGATACTTAGTCATGCCCCTCCAGGCACTCCTCGGTTCATGGGCTAGTGGGATCACTAACCACGCTCACGCCAGTCAGTCCGGGCGTGTCCGTAACATGGAGGACTATGTGGGGCCATTAGACTGTATGGAGGACTATGTGGGGCCCATTATACTGTATGGAGCACTATGTGGTGCACATAATACTGTATGGAGGACTATGTGGTGTACATAATACTGTATGGAGGACTATGTGGTTCACATTATACTGTATGGAGGACTATGTGGTTCACATTATACTGTATGGAGGACTATGTGGGGTCCATTAAACTGTTTAGAGGGTTATATGAGGCCCATTATTCTGTATGGAGGACTATGTGGGGCCCATTATACTGTATGGAGGACTATGTGAGGCCCATTATGCTGTATGGAGGACTATGTGGTTCACATTATACTGTATGGAGGACTATGTGGTTCACATTATACTGTATGGAGGACTATGTGGGGCCCATTAAACTGTTTAGAGGACTATATGAGGCCCATTATTCTGTATGGAGGACTATGTGGGGCCCATTATACTGTATGGAGGACTATGTGAGGCCCATTATACTGTATGGAGGACTATGTGGGGCCCATTATACTGTATGGAGGACTATGTGGGTCACATTATACTGTATGGAGGACTATACTCTCAAGTCTAAAATGAAATCTTTTGAATCCCCCCAGGTCACACATTGTGCACTGCGAGGATTTGCCGGTTTCTGAGTTATTGTAGAATTTACAATAGATATCCCTCATGTAATGTAAGAAGTGAAATCTTCGGCATTGTATTATATATATATTTCTCTGCGGTATCTGTGCATCATGAATCGTGGTATGTGTTAAAGGGGCTCACTGAGATTCTTTCGCCCGGGGCCCACAAAAACCTGGAGCCGGCCCTGCTTCCAGCTGTCATGGCACTCACATGATGCAATTTGACAATGTTCTTGGCCGAGAGACTGCTATCGATGAGCTGGATGAAGCTGTTTCTCTTTTCTTGGGAAATCGTCTTCATGGCTGCTCCTCGATTCAAAGCAGTGACCTTTCCCTTGGGAATCATCCTAATAACATACTGAGCTATGAGGGAATGTGAGAACAGGTTGTAATTTGTAGTATGCAAGAAGAAAAAGATTTATCCACCACTAGGAGCAAAACAGTAACAATGCAGTGACATGACAAGAATCTGCATAACTAATCATATGCTAAATAGCTGCAAGTCAAATTTATTTATGAGATAGTCAAGATGATTGTCTATAAAATGATGGTAGTCTCATGTTGGAAGCAGTAGTGGATGTAGAGATAAGGAGCCTGAAAGTCAAAAGTTCAAAACATTGTTACCCTTTTGCTTGTCAGTGTATATACTGTATACCAGCTCCGTACACAGGAAGGGCTTTGATGCACCAATCGACCTACAGTATCACACAGGTTAAGTTTAGATGAACCTCCTCAGAAGCAAAGCTAAAAATATAATAGCCTTCATGTTACCAGTGAAGCGTCCAGGACGTGGTTGAGTCTTGTTCCATTATAACTTCTTGATACCCACTGGGCCATTTTTGGAGTTGACAACATATTCTGCATCTTTCAGTGAAAATTAACCCCGTGTGCTGAGCTGAGTGTTCCTTCAATAATAGATGAAAACATGAAAGAGGAAAGGATAAATAATTTATTCTTAAGAATAAAAGGGCCGTGCTGGAGAACGTCTTACTGCTGACTAGTCCTGACTATAAGATGGAGGAGTTGTGGCAGGCCCGGTGTCAGCACCCGGGCAAGTGCCGGGGCCCGCTCGCTGTCGGGCACCCCAGCGCGCTATGGGACCCGTGAGCGGAGGAGACTCTTTCACCCAGGGCCCACAAAAACCTGGAGCCGGCCCTGGCTGTGTGTCATGAAGGCCAACTTCACATTTTTCGTTTACCAGGGAAATAACACAGGTGATAAACTAAGAGCATGCTGAGAAATACAGACAGATACTTATCCATTGTGTAATACCATCAGGAAGGCATCTGATTGGCTCCAAATTTATTCGGCAACAGAACAACGACCACAAACATCCAGCCAATGTCAGTAGGAATGAAGAGTCATGGAAGTGATGATCCGGTCCCGTAGAGCCCTGATCTCACATCATCCGGTCTGTCTGGGATCACATGAAGAGACACAAGGATCTGCACAAGTGACATCCACAGAAGATCTGTGGTCAGTTCTCCAAGATGTTTGGAACAACTTCCTGCCAAGTTCTTTCAAAAACTGTGTCCAAGTACAAGTCTACAAGTCCCAAGAAGAAGTGATGAAAAGAAAGGGCCCGCACCAAATATTGATGGGATTCAGATTTCTCTTTTATTCATTCATTTTGAATTTTGCTATTCAGAGAAATAAACTATTAACCCTTCTATTTTTGAAAGCTTATTACTTTGCAGCATTTTTTGCACACCTGTCTAAAACTTTTGTACAGTGCTGTAAATGATAGAAACAAAAGAATACAGCAGCACTTTTTGTTTGTAGCCAGATATGAGAGTGATACAGGCAGACAGCTGAAGTATAGATGTATCATGTATTTCCTCTGCGTTCCTCCCTCACATCATTTGCAACTAAATTGCCACCTTGCATTGAACACAGGAAGGACTACAATTCCCGGCCTGCCCTGCAGCCCCCTCCCCCGCGCATGCGCACTCTTCTCCTGCCGTCCGGCTGCAGTGCCATAGCTGCTGCTGAGACAGTGAGAGCAGAGCTGATGAGCGCAGAGAGGGGGAGGACCTGGCACTGCTTGGAGCATGCAATAAATATCACAGCAGACAAGGAGGGGGCTACAGGGCTGCACCCCTCTCTCCTGGACACCTACAGCACCACCCATGGATGTACTGTGCCCCCTGGCACCCCCTGTGCACTGGAGGATGCTGTGTGCTGCAGCCCCCCTATAACAGGGGGCATGTAATGTGCTGCTGACACTGGGGGGAGGGTCTATTTATTTATTTATTTTCTGCATCCAATATACGGAAAACTGCAACCAATCTGTGTCTGTAGTTTCCTAACTATTTATCTGTGTATCTGTATACTGCGAGGATGAAGAAGCAATTCAACCGGATGAGGCAGCTGGCCAACCAGACAGTGGGCAGGTAAGACCCCCACCCTGAGCTGTCACCTTACAGGCCGACCTTATGGCTGTGACACCCACCCATCCATCCATCCACCCTTCAATCCATCCCTGATGATGGTGCTTGGGCAGCCTCCCTGCCACTTAACCCCTGCACTGCTGACTGGGAGGACCCATCATCCTGCAGCCCTATAGGTTACATCCCATCATACGGGCATGATCATCTCTGCATGTGTGCAAGCCTGCTGTACAATACAGCTGTCACCTTATCTATCTATCATCTATCTTTATCCATCTGTTATATATGTATCTTATATTTATCTTTTATATCTATCATAAGTATCTATCTCATATATTTGTGTTTATCTTTCTATATCTCATATCTATCCATTCTATCTGTGTCATATATATCTATCTATCTCATATTTATCCCATATCTATCTATCTATCTATCTATCTATCTATCCCATATCTATCTATCTATCTATCTATCTATACTCCTATCTATCTATCTATCTATCTATCTATCTATCTATCTATCTCACTATCTATCTATCTATCCTCCTATCTATCTATCTATCTATCTATCTATCTATCTATCTATTATCTATCCATCTATCACTGATTCCTTTCTATCATGTGTGGATGCACAGACCCTCCCTGTATATAGTGTTTGCAGTCTCTGGGTATATAGCTGGGCGTGTATACAGCTTGTTATATTGCAGATTTTGCAGACTTTCCTGTGTCGGTGCATTGTGTATACATCTAGGGCGGTATATATGGTATATTGCTCCCTCCTGCAGGTCACATACTCTTGGTCTCTCCCATCTTTCCCCCTCCGCCGCTTTCCTCCCTCTGGATCTTATCAGGCAGTGAACCTGCTGCTGTCTGTGCTCAGTACATGGTGTGTCCTGCAGGGAGCGCTGCACCTTGTGGGTTGGGTCACCATACTATGCCATTGTTCATTATACTATGTCGTATTAGTGTTTGTGGGTCACTGGTGAGGAAAGGGTGTGTAATGATGGCGAGGGAGCGGACCTGTTCTGTATGTAGCCTGCATCTTCTGGTTATGTAATGACCGGTTATGGTGACCTCCAGCTCTAAATGTCTCTGCTCCTGATGATCTCTGTGTGCTGGGACAGAGGGCAGCCATAACCACTGACACTGCGACTGTGTCCTCACCAAATTCACCAGGCCTGGATACCACCCGGCACAATATGGCTGCCTCCACTACGCACAGCTGTAACATATACCTATATACCCATAGTAAAGCCGGACAAGACAATCCACTACGGCCAGTGCCTATTATACTATGTACATTACCTATAAATGCACCTAATGGAAGCAGCATTACAACTGGGGGGCACAGGACGTATGCCCTGCCTGATAACTGGGGTCTATAGGTTGTGAAACTCAATACAATGACTCTTGGGGTGCAGGATAATGGCACTGACACTTGGGGTACAGGATGATGACGCTGACACTTGGGGTACAGGATAATGACACTGACACTTGGGGTACAGGATAATGACGCTGACACTTGGGGTACAGGATGATGACACTGATAGTTGGGGCACAGGATAATGACACTGATACTTGGGGCACAGGATAATGACACTGACACTTGGGGCACAAAATAATGACCCTGACACTTGGGGTGCAGGATATTGACACTGACACTTGGGGTACAGGATGATGACACTGACACTTGGGGTACAGGACAATGACACTGACACTTGGGGTACAGGATGATGACACTGACACTTGGGGTACAGGATAATGACACTGACATTCGGGGTACAGTATAATGGCACTGACTCGTGGTACAGAATAATTACACTGATACTTGGGGTGCAGGATAATGTCACTGGCACTTGGGGTGGAGGATAATAACACTGACACTTGGGGTGGAGGATAATGACACTGACACTTGGGGTACAGGGTAATGACACTGACACTTGGGGTACAAGATAATGATACTGACACTTGGGATACAGGATAATGACACTGACACTTGAGGTGCAGGATAATGTCACTGACACTTGGTGTGGAGGATAATGACACTGACACTTGGGGTACAGGATAATGTCACTGACAATTGGTGTGGAGGATAATGCCACTGACACTTGGGGTGCAGGATAATGACACTGACACTTGGGGTACAGGGTAATGACACTGACACTTGGGGTGGAGGATAATGTCACTGACACTTGGGGTGGAGGATAATGTCACTGACACTTGGAGTGGAGGATAATGACACTGACACTTGGGGTGGAGGATAATGTCACTGACACTTGGGGTGGAGGATAATGTCACTGACACTTGGAGTGGAGGATAATGACACTGACACTTGGGGTGGAGGATAATGTCACTGACACTTGGAGTGGAGGATAATGCCACTGACACTTGGGGTACAGGGTAATGACACTGACACTTGGGGTGGAGGATAATGTCACTGACACTTGGGGTGGAGGATAATGCCACTGACACTTGGGGTGGAGGATAATGTCACTGACACTTGGAGTGGAGGATAATGACACTGACACTTGGGGTGGAGGATAATGTCACTGACACTTGGAGTGGAGGATAATGACACTGACACTTGGGGTGGAGGATAATGACGCTGACACGTGGGGTGGAGGATAATGACGCAGACACTTGGGGTACAGGATAATGATGCTGACACTTGGGGTGGAGGATAATGACACTGACACTTGGGGTACAGGATAATGACACTGACACTTGGGGTGGAGGATAATGACACTGACACTTGGGGTACAGGATAATGATACTGATACTTGGGGTTTTGGTTTTGGTATTGAGAAGTGATCCCAGAAATATTTAGATGTGTCTGATACATAAAAGCAATCGGTGTTGGTTACAGTTCACATTGGTGCAGTGATGGTAGTCCGTCATGACATGGAGACAAGGCCAAGAATGTCAGCTAAACATCTGTAAAACATAAGTTTACAATGCATAATTTGAAATATTTAAGTCCTTCCTCCACAAATGGCCGGGAACACTTTTTCATGATGCCCAGTTTTGGGCATGGTTTTCTCAAAAGTATAATAGAAGGTTACATATGTTTCTGTGCACCTAAAATATGGAGTCTTATTTCGACTCTTACCTGCCCACACCACCTATATATTTGATATATTTCCCTTTTTAGTACATTTCTTCATATGTAATCACAGGAGTGGGATTCATTAAAGAAAGCATTTTAATATCTGCATGTGCCCTTGTGATTTACCTTTCTTGAGTCCAGGAGGTGGAGCCACTTAGGAGAAGAGTCAAGGATGACCACACCCAGAACCCCGCCCAGTATGGATTGACAGCATTGGCCGCTGTGCACCACTGACTCCTAGTTCCCCTGATGAAGCTGTCGAAACCACACATGGCATTAATGCTCATGTGCTGAAATTAAAGGGCAATGGTGCATGCCATCCATCATGCTAGATTGGGCAGATTTTGGACATGCCTATCCAAGACTTTTCTCCCAAATGACTCCACCTCTTTGACTCCTGAAAGATCACTTACATACGCTGCATATACAGATTAAAAGGCTTTACTCAATCATTTCTGCTTCTGCTATTGCATATGAGGGCTCCTTAACAAAGTAAAGGTAGTGGTGGCACTTTAAGAACCAATCTAGGTTCCTTTCAAGGGTTTCATTTTAGAGAAGATCATCAATATCTAATGTATGGGAATCTGACCCTTAGGACCTCAGACAATCAGTATAGTGATGGAGATTTGGTGCTCATACAAGAACCGAGTCTCCTTCCATATTTACTAAGACACAGCGCCTCCTTCATACATGTGGCAGTGCCTGGTACTGCAGCTGATCCCATCACATGAGCGAGATGCAGCAGCTGGTCAGGTCTCTTGCTGTTTTACATTGCTACCCTGGGGTTATTATGGTTGGGGCCGGGGCCGGGATGTATAGTGTTTAGGAATGTTTGTTTTCTGTAGTAAGACCGAGTCGCGTGGAGATTTTGCATTATTATTTGTGCAATGCATTCACTTAACGAGCCAGGGGAATACGAGAGTAAATCTATGCCACATTTTTTTTTTTTAGCAGGGGAAAGGTTAGAAGTATGTAAGTAGTCCTGTAACATTTCTGTCCTGTGAACGTGAGTGCAGCTCCTCCTGGAAGTAATTACCCTCAGAAAGTTCTTCCTCACAAATAAAACATGGACATATGTTTACAGCCGCCTGCATGTGCGTAATCAGAGGCCACCGACACTGCAGAGCATTACTCATTTCTCTTATGGATTGGGGTTCTTCTGTTAGCGCACAGCGTGGATGACCGGTGGGCACTTGGGGTGCAGGACAATGACGCTGATACTTGGGGTACAGGATAATGACACTGACACTTGGGGAACAGGATAATGACACTGACACTTGGGGTACAGGATAATGACGCTGACACTTGGGGTACAGGATAATGACGCTGATACTTGGGGTACAGGATAATGACACTGACACTTGGGGTACAGGATAATGACGCTGACACTTGGGGTACAGGATAATGACGCTGATACTTGGGGTACAGGATAATGACGCTGATACTTGGGGTACTGGATGATGACACTGACACTTGGGGTACAGGATAATGACGCTGACACTTGGGGTACAGGATAATGACGCTGATACTTGGGGTACAGGACAATGACGCTGATACTTGGGGTACAGGATAATGACACTGACACTTGGGGAACAGGATAATGACACTGACACTTGGGGTACAGGATAATGACGCTGACACTTGGGGTACAGGATAATGACGCTGATACTTGGGGTACAGGATAATGACACTGACACTTGGGGTACAGGATAATGACGCTGACACTTGGGGTACAGGATAATGACGCTGATACTTGGGGTACAGGATAATGACGCTGATACTTGGGGTACTGGATGATGACACTGACACTTGGGGTACAGGATAATGATACTGATACTTTGGGAACAGGATAATGACAATGACACTTGGGGAACAGGATAATGATACTGATACTTTGGGAACAGGATAATGACACTGACACTTGGGATACAAGATAATGATACTGACACTTGGGGTACAGGATAATGATGCTGACACTTGGAGTGCAGGATAATGATACTGACACTTGGGGCACAGGATAATGACACTGACACTTGGGGTACAGGATAATGATACTGACACTTGGGGCACAGGATAATGACACTGACACTTGGGGTACAGGATAATGACGCTGACACTTGGAGTGCAGGATAATGACGCTGACACTTGGGGTACAGGATAATGACGCTGACACTTGGGGTACAGGATAATGACGCTGACACTTGGGGTGCAGGATAATGACGCTGACACTTGGGGAACAGGATAATGATACTGACACTTGGGGTGGAGGATAATGACGCTGACACTTGGGGTGCAGGATAATGACGCTGACACTTGGGGTACAGGATAATGACGCTGACACTTGGGGTGGAGGATAATGACGCTGACACTTGGGGTGCAGGATAATGACGCTGACACTTGGGGTGCAGGATAATGACGCTGACACTTGGGGTGGAGGATAATGACGCTGACACTTGGGGTGCAGGATAATGACGCTGACACTTGGGGTACAGGATAATGATACTGCCACTTGGGGTACAGGATAATGACACACATGGAATAGTAGTAGTATGACTACTTATCTCCCAGCAGCACATAGTGTTTCAGTAAAGGAGAGCTCTGATCATGTAGTAGCCGCTATCGGTCAGTGCACTGTGGTCCGTATTCAGTTCATTCACACATCAGTAATGGGACATGAGGCTGTTTTGTGTATATGATACATAAATGGTAAATTTAAGGGACCTGTCTCCACTTGTGTCACATGGTCTGTCTGCATGCACCATCCACCACTACTGCAAAATTCAAAGTGTGTCATATGCAAATTAAGCTGCCCTTTTGATCTGGTTGGCTGATAGTAGTCACATGATTTATCTATGACACTTTAGGAGTCAGACTCCTTAACCCCTTGTGCAGCTGCTTCTCCAGCGCTCTGCGGTGGTTTATGCCCATGATGTGCAAATTCTGAGCTCTAATATGACATGGATGTGGCCACAGATGTATATAGCGGAGCTGCTTCCTCTGTATTCTGTACTGAAAACAAATCTCTCATACCAGTATTTTCCTCTGTAAAGCAGGAAAAAGGGAAAACAGCATAAATCATGTCTCCAGCCCTTGTGGGATCCAAGCCAAGAAATGCAACAAAAAAGGAAAATCACTGTTTATTGCTATACGCGTCTGATGTGCAACTTCTGGATGTTTATATATTATTCATGTCATTACCGGTAAGGGGTTTCTAGTGAGTGCAGCTCTGGAGTATAATACAGGATGTAACTCAGGATCAGTACAGGATAAGTAATGTAATGTATGTACACAGTGACTGCACCAGCAGAATAGTGAGTGCAGCTCTGGAGTATAATACAGGATGTAACTCAGGATCAGTGCAGGATAAGTAATGTAATGTATGTACACAGTGACTGCACCAGCAGAATAGTGAGTGCAGCTGTGGAGTATAATACAGGATGTAACTCAGGATCAGTACAGGATAAGTAATGTAATGTATGTACATAGTGACTGCACCAGCAGAATAGTGAGTGCAGCTCTGGTGTATAATACAGGATGTAACTCAGGATCAGTACAGGATAAGTAATGTAATGTATCTACACAGTGACTGCATCAGCAGAATAGTGAGTGCAGCTCTGGAGTATAATACAGGATGTAACTCAGGATCAGTACAGGATAAGTAATGTAATGTATGTACACAGTGACTGCACCAGCAGAATAGTGAGTGCAGCTCTGAAGTATAACACACGATGTAACTCAGGATCAGTACAGGATAAGTAATGTAATGTATGTACACAGTGACTGCACCAGCAGAATAGTGAGTGCAGCTCTGGAGTATAATACAGGATGTAACTCAGGATCAGTACAGGATAAGTAATGTAATGTATGTACACAGTGACTGCACCAGCAGAATAGTGAGTGCAGCTCTGGAGTATAATACAAGATGTAACTCAGGATCAGTACAGGATAAGTAATGTAATGTATGTACACAGTGACTGCACCAGCAGAATAGTGAGTGCAGCTCTGGAGTATAACAGAGGATGTAACTCAGGATCAGTACAGGATAAGTAATGTAATGTATGTACACAGTGACTGCACCAGCGGAATAGTGAGTGCAGCTCTGGAGTATAATACAGGATGTAACTCAGGATCAGTACAGGATAAGTAATGTAATGTATGTACAAAGTGACTGCACCAGCAGAATAGTGAGTGCAGCTCTGGAGTTTAATACAGGATGTAACTCAGGATCAGTACAGGATAAGTAATGTAATGTATGTACATAGTGACTGCACCAGCAGAATAGTGAGTGCAGCTCTGGAGTATAATACAGGATGTAACTCAGGATCAGTACAGGATAAGTAATGTAATGTATGTACACAGTGATTGCTCCAGTAGAATAGTGAGTGCAGCTCTGGAGTATAATACAGGATGTAACTCAGGATCAGTAATGTAATGAATGTGCACAGTGACTGCACAAGCAGTATAGTGAGTGCAGCTCTGGAGTATAATACAGGATGTAATTCAGGATCAGTACAGGATAAGTAATGTAATGTATGTACACAGTGACTCCACCAGCAGAATAGTGAGTGCTGCACTGGAGTATAATACAGGATGTAACTCAGGATCAGTACAGGATAAGTAATGTAATGTATGTACACAGTGACTCCACCAGCAGAATAGTGAGTGCAGCTCTGGGGTATAATACAGGATGTAACTCAGGATCAGTACAGGATAAGTAATGTAATGTATGTACACAGTGACTCCACTAGCAGAATAGTGAGTGCAGCTCTGGGGTATAATACAGGATGTAACTCAGGATCAGTACAGGATAAGTAATGTAATGTAATGTATGTACACAGTGACTGCACCAGCAGAATAGTGAGTGCAGCTCTGGAGTAGAATACAGGATGTAACTCAGGATCAGTACAGGATAAGTAATGTGATGTATGTACACAGTGACTCCACCAGCAGAATAGTGAGTGCAGCTCTGGAGTATAATACAGGATGTAACTCAGGATCAGTACAGGATAAGTAATGTAATGTATGTACACAGTGACTGCACCAGCAGAATAGTGAGTGCAGCTCTGGAGTAGAATACAGGATGCAACTCAGGATCAGTACAGGATAAGTAATGTGATGTACAGTACAGACCAAAAGTTTGAACACACCTTCTCATTTAAAGATTTTTCTGCATTTTCATGACTAGGAAAATTGTACATTCACACTGAAGGCATCAAAACTATGAATTAACACATGTGGAATTATATACTTAACAAAAAAGTGTGAAACAACTGAAAATATGTCTTATATTCTAGGTTCTTCAAAGTAGCCACCTTTTGCTTTGATGACTGCTTTGCACACTCTTGGCATTCTCTTGATGAGCTTCAAGAGGTAATCACCGGAAATGGTTTTCACTTCACAGGTGTGCCCTGTCAGGTTTAATAAGTGGGAATTCTTGCCTTATAAATGGGGTTGGGACCATCAGTTGTGTTGTGCAGAAGTCTGGTGGATACACAGCTGATAGTCCTACTGAAAAGACTGTTAGAATTTGTATTATGACAAAAAAAAGTAGCTAAGTAAAGAAAAACGAGTGGCCATCATTACTTTAAGAAATGAAGGTCAGTCAGTCCGAAAAATTGGGCAAACTTTGAAAGTGTCCCCAAGTGCACTTGCAAAAACCAGCAAGCGCTACAAAGAAACTGGCTCACATGAGGACCGCTCCAGGAAAGGAAGACCAAGAGTCACCTCTGCTTCTGAGGATAAGTTTATCCGAGTCACCAGCCTCAGAAATCGCAGGTTAACAGCAGCTCAGATTAGAGCACAGGTCAATGCCACACAGAGTTCTAGCAGCAGACACATCTCTATAACAACTGTTAAGAGGAGACTTTGTGCAGCAGGCCTTCATGGTGAAATAGCTGCTAGGAAACCACTGCTAAGGAGAGGCAACAAGCAGAAGAGACTTGTTTGGTTTAAGAACACAAGGAATGGACATTAGACCATTGGAAATCTGTGCTTTGGTGTGATGAGTCCAAATTTGAGATCTTTGGTTCCAACCACCGCGTCTTTGTGCGACGCAGAAAAGGTGAACGGATGGACTCTACATGCCTGGTTCCCACCGTGAAGCATGGAGGAGGAGGTGTGATGGTGTGGGGGTGCTTTGCTGGTGACACTGTTGGGGATTTATTCAAAAATGAAGGCATACTGAACGAGCATGGCTACCACAGCATCTTGCAGTGGCATGCTATTCCATCCGGTTTGCGTTTAGTTGGACCATCATTTATTTTTCATCAGGACAATGACCCCAAGCACACCTCCAGGCTGTGTAAGGGCTATTTGACCAAGAAGGAGAGTGATGGGGTGCTACGCCAGATGACCTGGCCTCTACAGTCACCAGACCTGAACCCAATCGAGATGGTTTGGGGTGAGCTGGACCGCAGAGTGAAGGCAAAAGGGCCAACAAATGCTAAGCATTTCTGGGAACTCCTTCAAGATTGTTGGAAGACCATTTCCGGTGACTACCTCTTGAAGCTCATCAAGAGAATGCCAAGAGTGTGCAAAGCAGTCATCAAAGCAAAAGGTGGCTACTTTGAAGAACCTAGAATATAAGACATATTTTCAGTTGTTTCACACTTTTTTGTTAAGTATATAATTCCACATGTGTTAATTCATAGTTTTGATGCCTTCAATGTGAATGTACAATTTTCATAGTCATGAAAATACAGAAAAATGTTTAAATGAGAAGGTGTGTTCAAACTTTTGGTCTGTACTGTATGTACTCAGTGGCTGCACAAATTGTTCTACTAAACATGTTGCAGAGATGGATATATTCTTTAAAAGTTATACTATGTAGAATAAGCTTTTGGTGACGTCTACTATTCAGTACTTTTGGGGGATATCAGAATTGAAGAAGAACCAGATACGAAAATTCAGAGCCCAAAATAACATTTCTTTTAGTCCTTTTAAAGCATAGTAACATTTTCCATGTTTTGAAGCCTCTCGTTTGTGCCCCTGGCATATGAGAAGCACCATGTTGATTTAATTAGCATAACGATGCATATTCAAGCTTAATTTATGCTTGATGATGAGCCGGTTTCCTTGGAGCGTTCATTCACACTGGACGCGCTGTCACTCATAGACGAAGACCTGTTTAGTAAAGTAAGAATGAATTGTCTTCTGCGCTCCATACAATGATCTCATTGTCTTTTATCAGGTGGGAAGTGTCCAGGGTGGTCTCCAACCAACAGAAGACGGTAAATGACTGACTCTAATTTCTCGTGAATTCTTCATCCTGGGGCCTTTGAAATACTGATTCAGTTTAACATCCAGAGCTGCATTCATAATGCTGCTTCCTTCATGTTAGCTCTCAGGCTATAAGTCACCATACTTTGCTCTAAGCTCCATTCTTTCTCTTTGTGGAGGTTCTAGATTTGCTTTTTATGTCCAAAAAACTATATAGAATTGAAGTATTATGTTTTCACTGTAAAGAGGGACTCCACTTCTCATAGTCACTCGTCCACTCACCTATAGGCTGACAATGAGCTGAGCCACTTCACATACCCACACCACAGTTCCTACTGCCACCACTCGCCGTTTTGATAGGTCAGCACGCGCCTTCCGTGGGTAACATAGTAGTACCCTGCTTGCACTCTGGCATACACAGGGTGATACAACCAAGCTATCTTTTCTCTCTTCGTGGTTGTGGGTACATTTAGAGCAGCTATACTTTCCCTCTTTGTAGTTGTGGGTACGTTTAGAGCAGCAAGGAACAATCGTATTAAATTTTATATTTAATATAAGAAAAAAAAGTACAGTGCTTTTAAAGTTACAAAAAGATGAAATAACAAAAAGACAAACACTCAAGGCAAAAGCAGTACAAACATAAAAAGCATAAAATGTAGAAACATCTTACGGATTGGGTTTGTGAGCGCTTCTTCAGAGGGGTTACCCCTGAAATTTGAACATATCTACAATTCATTTTGTCTCTCCTTAGACTGATGAAAGAATTTTTCCTGGATGAGCAATTTTAAAGGGTCCTTTCACCACCCCTCACCACTGTTCCTGGTTTAATGAGAGGACGATGGCTAATTGTATGCAAGAAAAAATGGGTGCTCGATATACCGTAATTAATTCATGTCATTTTTTCACACAGGAACCTCCTAGTGAAATAATATGACAGCCATATATATGAGCATACTTTCACCATCCTAAACATACCGAAACTCCTGGTGCTTAGAACCACAGAATCAGTTACGTCCCCTGATCACAGATATATCTGTGGATGTTGTTGACATCAGATTATTACAGATATGGCATGGAAATAATGCATTTCCATTGTGCCATATGATGTCCCCGGTATGGGCTGGAGACTTTCAGTCTAACCATTTTTCCTCTTTGCTAGTGAGGAAATACAAGGGAGAATTTGGTTTTCTTGTAGACCGGCTGACTTCTAGCCAGTTTAATTTTCTAGTCACAGAAGAGATGCTGCCAGGTTTCCAGTGATATCTGATTTTTTTTTGTCTAATCCATAACCACAACCCAAAACAACCATATAGCAATATTATGTAAATTTCGGTGGCAGTATAATCTGGCCATTATTATATGTTCACGGCAGAGATGAGCAAAAATATTTGTTTTGCCCTTGATTATCATCCAGTTCGGTCCTCTGTGGCAGTCGGTCCAGGGCAGCGTTCACTTCTGTACCTGCAATACTCTCATTACGTCACAGGGGGCTAGTAAGCGGCAGAGGTGCCCAGGATACCAGGCAGAAGATTGCCTTACAGAAGTGAACACTACCGGCTGCCATGGAGGATGACATCTTTTTGCTCATCTTTAGTTCATGGTACTTTTATGTTAACACTTTATGTTTTCATTATATGGGCATTTTTGGGGTAATTCTGTGTTTTCACCATTTAGCCCTGTTATGTACGCACTATAGATCCATTTTATTTAGCCACAGGTATGTGACCACTTTATGGGTATTAATGCCGTGTGATTACCTTTGCACTGTAAGCAGTTTTATTTAGCCACTGCTATGTGTTGACTATATGGCACTCTTATGTTCACACTATATAGCTGAATTATATGGGCTGTGTGTGGCACTTTTATGCCTTCACCATATGGCAGGATTATAATATGTGTTTACTGGATGGAAATCTTATGTTAACACAATATGGCTCTATTACTGTGTGGAAATTTTAGGTGATCACTATATCACCCTTTTTAAGTGTGCACTATATATAGCTTTGTTATTTATACACTTTTATGTATTCACTATATGTTCACCCTTTATGGCTGTATTAAGTCGGCATATTTTGGCAATGATATGTGTTCACCTTAGCACTGTATAGCAGTTTTATTTAGCTAATGTCTATATTCTCCCTTTGTGGCTATATTATGTGAGCCGTATTATGTATTCACTTTATAATACCTAAGTATTATAGGGTAGTATTATCTGTTTCCTGTTACGTGTTCACTGCATGGCACTATTATGTTCACACTCTATGGCTGTATTATATGTGCAGTATATGGATATGTTATGTGTGTTTTGTGTAATGCTATTACTTAAAGGGTTTTTCAAAAAGATAATAAGTTATCCCCAATCCATAGGATAGGGAATAATTTAAAACAGGGCTAATTATTGGGGCCTGCAGAGTCCCATCTTGAATGGAGCGAAGTTGCATATTCTCAACCTCCACTCCATTCATTCTATAGGACTGCCATGGACAGTGCTTCAATATTTCCATCAGTCCCATAGAGATTGAATGGATATATATGGCAATATTATCTGGCCCTGTTATGCGTTCACTGTATGGTAGTCTTGGGTTCACACTTTACGACATTAGTATGTTGGTAGTGTGGGACATCATGACTTCCCCACGTAGCACTAATATATAGTACTATATAGCGCTTATATGTAATCATTATTTGGCAGTATGATTCCGCCACTACATGGCAGTCTTATTGTATGTTCACGCTTTATGACTTTGCTATGTTGGCAGTATGTGAATATATGTTCACCACGTAGCACTACACTTTAAAGACTATGTGGCGGTATTATTTAGGTAATGTGTGAACGTCCTTCATCCCAGCCACTATAAAGCTCGAGTCCTGTACAATTATTCTCGATAACATTTAGGGACGTGTTTAAGAAAAATCCTCTCCACGTTTCCTCTTCGGAGCCGGGGATCGTTTGTCCATCGTTCTGACGTTTGTGCGAGTCAGGCCCAGCATCAGCTGGAGAGAAGAGATGGGCGAGCGGATACACCCCAGGGGAATAGTGGAGTCTAAAATGATCATGAGACCGCTCTGATCTCACTCTGCGGCAGGGAGGGGGCTTCATACAGCGAGGAGGGGTGTCAGGTCGAGGAGATGTGGACAATACAGCCCGCTCAGCACATTACATCAGCGCATTAATTACTGTATATACACCTCATGCTCCATATATACCGTGATCATCTGTATAATGTGCTGCTGAGCTGTGTATCTAAGTCTGTTATCTATGTAATGTACTCCTGAGCTGTGTATCTAATCCTATTATCTGTATAATGTGCTGCTGAGCTGTGTATCTAATCCTATTATCTGTATAATGTGCTGCTGAGCTCTGTATGTAATCCTATTATATGTATAATGTGCTGCTGAGCTGTGTATCTAATCCTATTATCTGTATAATGAGCTGCTGAGCTGTGTATCTAAGTCTATTATCTGCATAATGTGCTGATGAGCTGTGTATCTAACCCTATTATTAGTGTAATGTGCTGCTGAGCTGTGTATCTAAGTCTATTATGTATGTAATGTACTCCTGAGCTGTGTATCTAACCCTATTATCTGTATAATGTGCTGCTGAGCTGTGTATCTAAGTCTATTATCTATGTAATGTACTCCTGAGCTGTGTATCTAATCCTATTATCTGTATAATGTGCTGCTGAGCTGTGTATCTAATCCTATTATCTGTATAATGTGCTGCTGAGCTCTGTATGTAATCCTATTATATGTATAATATGCTGCTGAGCTGTGTATCTAATCCTATTATCTGCATAATGTGCTGCTGAGCTGTGTATCTAATCCTATTATATGTATAATGTGCTGCTGAGCTCTGTATGTAATCCTATTATATGTATAATATGCTGCTGAGCTGTGTATCTAATCCTATTATCTGTATAATGTGCTGCTGAGCTGTGTATCTAAGTCTATTATCTGTATGATGTGCTGCTGAGCTGTGTATCTAACCCTATTATTAGTGTAATGTGCTGCTGATCTGTGTATCTAAGTCTAATATCTATATATTGTGCTACTGAGTTGTGTATCTAACAGGAGCCACATGTAGCATTCGGGGTCCTCCCCTGTAATGATACAGATAGGCCGGGCCCACCACCGCCACCACCGCAGGATCCTTTTTACAGAGCGGCTCTCCGTTCTTGCTCGCGGTCCCGCGGGGGTGGTCCTTCCTCTATATTGTGACCAGGGACATCCCCTTTAAGTGTTTTGCAATTGGCCACTCAGGGAATTTCTTCTTCTTCTTCTGCAGCCGGACCCCTCGATGTGATTTCAGGGCCCCCCAGCAGCAGCAGGCTGAGGCTCGGCCGGGGTCTGGTGTCAGTAGATGTAGTGGGAGCTGCCTGTGTGTTGCTTTGTAGTGATTTGGTCACGCCTGTGCTGTAGATTTCGGGACTGATTGTAATCTCCCGCTTCTCATCTCATCCTCTGGAGATGAGTATAGTAGCAGCGACATCACACGACGCCGGCATTATATCCTGGGCGCTATTGTATGGGAATAGGAGGGAGTGGGGTGCGAGAGTTCACCTGAGGAGACGAGAACCATCACCTTTACTGTAGAGACAGCCTGACAGTAGTGTGGTATAGATACGGGGGTGACGGAGGGAGATCAGGGTAGGGGGATAGAGATGACGACCAGGCCTGTCCTACTGACTACGGAGCTGGGAAGGTATAAGATAGCCAAAGGATTAATGGGGTCCGACCTCTGGGATCCCCCATTAAATATGAAAAGGGTCATACAGTCTGCTGTCCAGGGTATCAGTACTGTTTTGTTGAGGTGGGGTATCATGTGTGAAACTGCTGAGCTTCAGTATCTAATCCTACCATGTGGGATACTATCTGCTGACCCATGTATCTAAACTTATCATGTGTAATGCTGTCTTCTCAGCTGAGGAATCTAAACCTATGTGTGACACTGTCCTTTAAGCTCACGTATCTAAGCCTATTGTGTGGTACTGTCTACTGAGCTATGTTTCTAAATTTATGTGTAACACTGTCCTTAAAGCCGAGGTATCTAAGCCTATTGTGTGATACTGTCTACTGAGCTGAGTGTCTAAACTTATATGTGACATTGTCCTTTAAGCTGAAGTATCTAAGCCTATTGTGTGATACTGTTTACTGAGCTGCATTTCTAAATTTCTGTGTGACACTGTCCTTTAAGCCAAGGTACTGTATCTAAGCCTATTGTGTGGTCATGTCTGCGGCTTTGGTATCTGTCTGGTATTGGAGCTGGGTCCGATAATGTTGTATAGGTCTGAGCTGCAGTACCAGGCAGAGCCCATACATAAGTCCGTATTACAAGTGTGTCCAGCCATCCCAATTTGTTCAGGTCGTCTCATCCCTTTTAAGAATGGCAGGTCATTGAAACAGTATGGCGGTAAAGTTCCCACTGTTGCGTCCATTAGTTTTGATTTAAAAGGGCACCACAGAGATGCCATACCTCGTTTTCACGGTGTATAGCAATGTGCTTGTCGCCCCTAATAAGCTGATTGGAGGTGGACAGATATGGTCAGTCACTCTCCCCACAGCCTTGTATCTGCATAGTTCTCTGATCAGTGCAGAGAAGCCATTAGAAATTGCTTTCAAGGGAAATAAGATGGAGCTATAGTGTCAGCTGCCAGAAGGGGAAGGAGACTGATTCTGTTTAGAGCCATCCCCAAGCAGTACAGGAGTGAATGATTGTCCGGTAGAAGAGCTTCTGGAATAGCATAGTTATATAGCCAAAAAGATTCCTTTTGGTGGTGAAGTAAATTGGGATTTTTTGTTGGCAGCCAGTGGGGGAAAGAATCGGATTCTCTCCAGAGCCCACCCAAGCAGCAGACCATCCAATAGAAATGTCTTTCTGACCTGCTTGTCTGGAAAGGATGAGAGCTTCTGTAGTAGCATAACAGTATAGCCACTAATACTGTTTCTCCAGAGTAAGTAAAAATAGATCATATTGACAGATTCAAGAGTGGGAAGGAGACTGATTCTGTCCAGAGCATACCCCCAGCAAAATAACCATTGGAAGTAGCTTCCTGCCCTTCTGATCAGCAAAGAAGGAGAGCTTCTGATGTAGCATACCAGCATACCTAAGAATACTGCTTCTACAGGGTAAGTAAAAATAAATCATATTGTCAGTTGCAAGAGGGGGAAGGAGACTGATGCTGTCTAGAGCACGTCGCCAGCAGCTGAACAGCCATTAGAAATAGCTTTTTGCCCTGCTGATCTGTAAAGGAGCAGAGCCTCCGAAGTAGTATAACAGTATAACTAAGAAGACTGCTTCTATAGTGTAAGTAATAAGAGGGCATACTGTCAGCTGCAAGAGGGGGAAGAAGAGTGATTCTGTCCAGCACCTGCTGCAGAACAGAAATTAGAAGTATCTTTCTGCCCTTCTGATCAGCAAAGGAGCAGAGCTTCTGACATAGCATAGCAGTATAGCTAAGAATACTGCTTCTACAGGGTAAGTAAAAATAAATCATATTGTCAGTTGCAAGAGGGGGAATGAGACTGATGCTGTCAAGAGCCTGTCGCCAGCAGCTGAACAGCCATTAGAAATAGCTTTTTGCCCTGCTGATCTGTAAAGGAGCAGAGCCTCTGAAGTAGTATAACAGTATAACTAAGAAGACTACTTCTATAGTGTAAGTAATAAGAGAGCATACCATCAGCTGCAAGAGGGGGAAGAAGAGTGATTCTGTCCAGCACCTGCTGCAGAACAGAAATTAGATCTGTTAAATCTGTACTGCTTGTCAGGAAACAAGAAGTCTCCTTGTGATTTCTCAGCAATATAGCTGAGAAGACTTCTACTGTAGGAGAAATAAGATGGCTGTATATTGCCAGAGGGAGAAGACTGATAATATCCAGAGTCCTCTCCCAGTAGCTTTGAGGTGTGGTAAATGATGAAAAAAATATTTTTTTATGGTAGAAACAGTTGGTATGAAAATGATTGTTGGTACAGCCCTATTAATGCCACATTAATGCGGGTATGACAGTGGGGGAACGGTGTTAATTGGATTTGTGTCTCATGCGTAATGTGACTTGTAGTTCTACAACTGCTGGGAACACTTCCAGTACCACAATGGCTCGGGTGACTGCTTGCTTGGACTTGTAGTTTTACAGCAGCTGTAGAGAGCATGTTGGTGGTTGTAGTTCTTCAATGATATTGGATTACAACCTTGGGTTATTCTCCTCTTTTCTGCATGCGTAGACGCAAAACAATAAAAATGGGATTTTCTTCCTCCTCCACGCCCTCTGGCCCCCTCCATTCATGCCCTTGTTCCCACCTTGCACACTCCAGTCTCTTCTTACCTCACTGCCCCTCTCCTCCTGCCTCCGTCTTTCCCTGTGTTACCTGCCGCCATGCCCCCCATTCCCCTCCTGCCTTCTTCTCCACGTCACGGTATATTATAAAATAAAATGTATCGCCCTCTTTTGTCTCAATTCACCTCATCCCAGCAAGCAGCTCTCCGCGTCTCTCCCATCGCCTCTTGTTACTGCGCCTCTCCATTTTCTCACCCCTCCCACAGTCTCCATGGATACCGTACGGGAGGCTGATATGGCCTCCATGATGGGTTACCGTGGAGACAGGAGGAAGGATGCTGTAGGCCCACGTCCTGCTATGAGACTAAAACGTAATATCCCACGCGTTTCTCGGCCACAGAACATTTCACACTCAGTGTCAATAGCTACAAGCCTTCACGTGTAGAGTACGCTACTAGTAATGCCACATGGCCTCATGGATCGGACTTCATTCTCCAGCACATCCCACAGATGATCGATCAGATTGAGATCTGTGAATTGTGAGACAAGGCATCACCTTGATCTCTCTCCAATGTTCCTGAGATCTTTCCTGACCGACCATTATCCACTGCCATTAGAGAATCCCACTGCCAGGATGGGGGCACTGAACAGTGGTTATGTTGGTGTACATGTCACATCCACATGATGCCAGGACCAAGAGTTTCCATGGGCACGGTGACTTTTCTGTGGGTACACAAAGTATGATGTTCTGTGTGTTCAGACCCCTTTCTGTCATGGTCATCTGTACATTTAGGAGCAGTTTGGGGTACAGTACTTCTCCATTGGGATCAGACCAGAAGGGCACCTTCACACCATCAATGAAATCTGAATTTTGATGACTCTCTTGATTGCTCACTTTTTGCCCTTTTGTGACTTTGCTTTCAGGAAGTACTAATCACTACATATCTGAAACACCCCACAAGACCTGCCGTATACTGGGAACACTGCTCAAGACCTGCCATATACCGGGAACACCCCACAAAACCTCCCGTCTACCGGCAACACCCCGCAAGTCCTGCCGTCTACCGGGAACACCCCGCAAGTCCTGCCGTCTTCCGGGAACACCCCGCAAGTCCTGCCGTCTTCCGGGAACACCCCGCAAGTCCTGCCTTCTACCGGGAACACCCCACAAAACTTGCTGTCTACCAGGAACACCCCACAAAACTTGCTGTCTACCAGGAACACCCTGCAAGACCTGCCGTCTACCGGGATCAGCCCACAAAACCTGCTATGTACTGAAAACGCCCCTCAGAACCTGCCCAATACTGGGAACACCCGACTAGACCTGTCGTGTACAAGTTCCCAGTATAAGGCAAGTCTTGTGGGGTGTTCGCGGTATACAGAAGGTTTTGCGGGATGTCTTATATATAGCAGGTCTTATTGGATGTTCCCAGTACAAGGCAGCACTTGTGGGGTGTTCACGATATACGTCAGTTCTTGTGGAGAGTTCCCAGTATACGGCAGGTTTTTGGGGTCTTCCCCATATACTGAAGGTCTTGTGCGGTGTTCCCGGCATATATCAGGTCTTGTGGGGTGTTTCCGGAATACACAGGTCTTGTAGGGTGTTTCTGGTATACGGCGGGTCTTTTTAGGCATTTCTGGTACAATTCAGGTCTTGTGGGGGGTTTCCAGATATATGGCAGTCATGTGGATGTTCTAGGTATACGGCAAGTCTTGTGGGGTGTTCCGTGTATACGGCAGGTCTTGTGGAGTGTTCCCTGTATACTGCAGTCATGTGGGTGTCCTGGGTATACGGCAGATCTTGTGGGGTGTTCCTAATCTGTAGTGTTTAGCACCTACTGAAGTTGGTCCCAGAAGGGAAACCATTGATCCAGCAGTATGGTCATTGACTTTCAAAGTTCATTGATGCCCATGGGGTTCGATCACAAAGGAGAACAACTGTGCCCCAATTTACTGACAAAAGTACGCTGGCTATGACACAAAAGGTGTCACAAAACCTGCCGTATACTGTGAACATCTCACAAGACCTGGACTTTTAGAGATGTAGACCTAGTCATTTAGACACCAGCTTGGCACTCGTCAGATCTCTGATGGGTGGCAGTAGTCATTATCCGCCTTGTATGGCACAGTTCTCTCCCAAAAAAGTTTTGTAGCCATCATTTTTGTTATCACGTCAGTGTTTTTCTCCCAGAGGAAACAAAGAACCCAACAGAGACAGCCGGGATGTAGAATCTGCTTGTAGCTGCTGCGCTGAGTTGTACGACCGACTACTGACACCAGGAAATTGTCTGGGAACAATTAGAAAAATGTTGGCAAATTGCTGACTGGTCCAGTGACGTTGCTAATACTTTCATGATACGGGGTTCACTCTCAGCATAATGAGATTAGTGTGGAGCAGAAACTGCTGCAAACCTCCTTTCTAAGGCTGGGTATTATTGCTGCGCAGGCTTCCTGTCAGTGGCCACAGTGCTTCTTGCTTAACAGCAAACACTGCCATAAATCAAACCACTATATAATGGAGTGCTTTCCGAAAATTATGTCTAATTGCTTTCCTTTCTCTTTTAACCCTTGGAAGATAATAGCTCTAAAAGTATTAAGAGCCACTTAAAGTTATAGTAGTTTTATTCGTGTATATAAGGACGGTGTTATAGAAATTATATTCCTGTACATAGGGGGCAGTACTATAGTAGTTATATTCTTGTACATAGGGGCAGTATTATAGTAGTTATATTCTTGTACATAGGGGCAGTATTATAGTAGTTATATTCTTGTACATAGGGGCAGTATTATAGTAGTTATATTCTTGTACATAGGAGCAGTATTATAGTAGTTATATTCTTGTACATGAGGGGCAGTGTTATAGTAGTTATATTCTTGTACATAGGAGCAGTATTATAGTAGTTATATTCTTGAACATAGGAGCAGTATTATAGTAGTTATATTCTTGTACATAGGAGCAGTATTATAGTAGTTATATTCTTGTACATAGGAGCAGTATTATAGTAGTTATATTCTTGTACATAGGGGGCAGTATTATAGCAGTTATATTCTTGTACATGGGGGCAGTATTATAGTAGTTATATTCTTGTACATAGGTGGCAGTATTATAGTAGTTATCTAATTGTATATAGGGGCAGTATTATAGTAGTTATATTCTTGTATATAGGAGCATTATTATAGTTGTTATATTATTGTACGTACGTGGCAGTATTCTAGTAGTTATATTCTTGTATATAGGAGCAGTATTATAGTAGCTATATTCTTGTACATAGGTGGCAGTATTATAGTAGTTATATTTTTGTATATAGGGGCAGTATTATAGTAGTTCTATTCTTGTACACAGAGGGCAGTATTATAGTAGTTATATTCTTGTACATTGAGGGCAGTATAATAGTTGTATTCTTGTAGATAGAGGACAGTATTACAGTAGTTATATTCCTGTACATATGGACAGTATTATTGTAGTTATATTTTCGTATATGGGAGGGCTGTATATTCTGATGAATATATAGTACCAGTCAAAAGTTTGGAGACCCCTGTTTCTGCAATGCTTTTCCTTTTTCTTATTGGAATGTGAACATTGTAGAACCAGACTAAAGACAGCAAAGCATGAAAGAAGACATATGGAAACAAAGAGTAAAGAAACAAGTATGTAACAAGTCAGAATATGTGTTAAACCTTAAATTCCTCAAAGTCTCCCTTTTTACTCAGATGATAGTTTTATACCCTCTTGGCGTTCTTTCCAGCAGCTTCACCAGGTCATCACCTGGAATGGCCTCCAATGAACAGGTCCCCTTGTAAAAAATTAATTTGTGAAATCATCGACTTTTCCACCATCAGGTGTGTTTTTCAGAGGCTGAGTAGGTAGAAAGCTCTATATAGTGCTGAGCCCTATTCCACAACTGTTCTAAGCCAGAATATGGTAAAAAACACTCTACGAAGTTAAGGGAAACAAAAGTTCATCATTAGTTTAAGACATGAAGGTTAGTCAATCCTAAAAAATTGCTAGAACCTTGAAGATATCTTCAAATGTAGTAATGATAACCAAGAATCGTATCGATGAAACTGGCTCTCATGAGGACCACCCCAGGAAAGGAAGACCTCTGCTGCAGAGGATAAGTGCATCAGTTACCTGCCCCAGAAACTGCAAATTGTCAGCACCTCAAATCACAACCTTCATAAATGATGCACAGACATGAAGCAGCTGACACATCTCAACATCAGTTGCCCCGATGAGACTGCGAGAAGTGGCCTAAATGGTCAAATTGCTGCAAAAAAACACTACTGAGGACCGCAAACAAGAAGAGACTTATTTAAGCCAAACATCACAAGGAATGAAAATTAGATCAGTGGAAATTTGTATCATGGTCTGAGGAGTGAAAATTTTTGTTACCAACCACGTCTGTGGAAACTGAGAAACGGTGAACGGATGGTTTCTACATGTGTGATGCCCACCATGAAACATGGAGGGGAGGTGTGATGGTATGGGGAGTGCTTTGCTGGTTACTCTGTTGGTGATTTATTCCACATTACCCAGAATGGCCACCACAGCGTTCTGCAGTGATGACATCCCATCTGGTGTACACTTAGTGGGACCATTATTTGTGCTGAAGCAAGACATTGACCCAAAACACCTCCAGGCTATGTGAGGGCTTTTTGACCAAGAAGGAAAAATGTCATGGCATCCACAATCACGCGACCTCAACCCAATGGAGATGGTTTGGGATGAGTTGGAGTGAAGGAAAAACAGCAACAAGTGCTCAGCACCTCTGGGAACTTAGACTGTTGAAATTCATTCCTGGTGACGACCTGATGAATCTACTGGAGAGAAAGGTGATGTAAAGTCATCATCAGAGTAAAATGGGGAACTCTGAGGAATCTAAGGTGTAACACATATTCTGGTTTGTTTCACGCGTGTTCCTTTACTCCATGTTTCTATATGCGTTCCTCATGGTTTTGCTGCCTTTTGTCTGAATCTATAATGTGCACCTTCCAATAAGTACAAGGAAAACCATTACATGAACAGCTGCTGGTGACTGCAGGAGACTATCTATGATTTCTTGAAAACTACTTGAAGACATGCAGTAAGTGAGACTCTGCTGGTATCAGGGTCTCTACTACTGAGTCACTACTTTCTGCACATTTACCCGATCGGACCAAATTTAGCAATTGCTCGTGTACAACCAATCCAAATTCAGTGTTAGTCCTGTAAGTAACATTTCATTTTTCAGAGCAAGGGGGAAGAATTATTGGAGACATTAAACTTTTAGTATACATTAGATTTACTTTATTTTCTGAAAATAATGTCAGCGGAGTCCCAGAATTCAGGTCACATGTAATTTATACTCCTCGCTGGAGACAGGTCCCACAGGTTCTCAACTCCACCAAGTCCATGAATAGAAGGATAAGATGATCCCTTCTCCTATTGTCTGCAGTACTATACAGCACCCCACCTGTTCTCCATCGCCCCATATAATGCGCTGCTGACATCTTAACACCTCTTAAAGGGTAATTCCTCTCCTCTACAAAATTCACACTGAGCGTGGAGCAGCAGCTGAATATTATTAATCTTTGCATAATGCAATGCTAGACAATGTTGCAATAAGCTTTCTGCGCCAATTCCTAGGTTTTTAAGATCTCTGCTTGCTGGAATTCAAAAGGCATTTCCACTGCTTACTCCCTGGAGATGTGATGGGCGCAGGTGTAGGATGGCTTGTAGTCCGAGTATGTGCATTATCTTGTATTAGTCACCCACATCACAGGAGCAGGACTATGGGAGGAGATGTTGAACCTTCCAAATAAATGCCGGCAAACAAACATCTGAAAAATATTTTAAAAACATAGTTCAACTTTGAATTGTACAAGCATAGCATTTATTTTCTAAATTTGTAAAATCCTCCCCAAAGTTATATTATTCGGCCCAGATCTACATTCCTGGAGATGTATTATAATCCATTTATGTAAGAAGTCTTGACACTGACTCCAGGTCTTTCTACACTTGGCCTACTTTCATTCTCCCTTCGTGCCGTACACAGCCTTCACAACGGTTAGCAACTCACTGACCTTGGATCTGCAATCAACTAACCTTGTTATCCCACAGCCTTGTGGTGATTCTGGTATAACCTGGGTATCCTCTGCATATAATTATATATGTACAGCTGGTATAACCTGGGTATCCTCTGTATATAATTATATATGTACAGCTGATATAACCTGGGTATCCACTGTATATAATTATATATGCACAGCTGGTATAACCTGGGTATCCTCTGTATATAATTATATATGTACAGCTGGTATAACCTGGGTATCCTCTGTATATAATTATATATGTACAGCTGGTATAACCTGGGTATCCTCTGTATATAATTATATATGTACAGCTGGTATAACCTGGATATCCTCTGTATATAATTATATATGCACAGCTGGTATAACCTGGGTATCCTCTGTATATAATAATTATATATGTACAGCTGGGATAACCTGGGTATCCTCTGTTTATAATTTTATAGATACAGCTGGTATAAGCTGGGTATCCTTTGTATATAATAATTATATATGTACAGCTGGTATAACCTGAGTATCCTCTGTATATAATTAGCTATATATTGTAAGGCAGCGCTAGTCATCAAGCTGGGGGACACTCGCTTCACCGGGTCAATTAAAGCACACCAGGCAACACCTTTCCGGTATTTCACAATCCAGCAGTTTATTATTTATCATAAACCGCTCATAACCGAGTCCATCTCAGTGGCTCGCTGACATATTACACATATGATGTCCAAGAGCCTTTCCAGTGACAGATATGTCCACTTGGCTCCAGATACAGCCTTCAGCAAGGTAACAATATAAATGTCCACATCAATCAGTGTTTTTCGCTTTGCCGGGTTTTAGCTGCTTCAGGTTTGTTCTGCCACAGCTATGGCTTTACGGCTTCCCAGATGGGGGTCTCCTGCCCTCGTACCTTCAAAGGCTACTGGTATGTTTACACACCTAACATCCAGCCTCTGCCTTCCAGGACTCTTGTCTTCCAAGCCTCTTGCCCTCCAAGGCTACTGGGATCGCTTACACATAAGGATCCAGCCTCTGCCTTTCAGACTTCACCAGGCTTCACTAAGCCTCACTAGGCCTCACACTCTAACGGTGTCCCACACAGGGAACAGGCCTCACGCCTTTCACACACCTGTTTCAAAACTACCAGGGTTTATATATCTTCCAGTGCACACAGGCCCTGTGCTGATGTCACAGTCATGTGATCAGACCTTCTGTGTGCACAGGATCTGTGCTGATGTCACAGTCATGTGATCAGTCACCTGAGGGGGAGGTACATGGTCAGCCAAAACACACCCTGGACCATTACAGTAATGCCGCAAGCCGCTGCATTACAATATGTACAGCTGGTATAACCTGGGTATCCTCTGTATATAATTATATACAGTGGGGAAAAAAGTATTTAGTCAGCTACCAATTGTGCAAGTTCTCCCACTTAAAAAGATGAGAGAGGCCTGTAATTGACATCATAGGTAGACCTCAACTATGAGAGGCAAAATGAGAAAACAAATCCTGAAAATCACATTGTCTGATTTGGAAAATATTTTTTTTTCAAATTTTGGTGGAAAAAAAGTATTTGGTCAATTACAAACAAGCAAGATTTCTGGCTCTCACAGACCTGTAACTTCTAAGAGGTTCCTCTGTCCTCCACTCATTACCTGTAGTACTGGCACCTGTTTGAACTTGTTATCAGTATAAAAGACACCTGTCCGCAACCTCAAACAGTCACACTCCATGCTCTACTATGGTGAAGACCAAAGAGCTTTCGAAGGACACCAGAAACAAAATTGTAGCCCTGCACCAGGCTGGGAAGACTGAATCTGCAATGGGCTAGCAGATTGGTGTGAAGAAATCAACTGTGGGTTCAATAATTAGAAAATGGAACGCATACAAGACCACTAATAATGTTCCTCGATCTGGGGCTCCACACAAGATTTCACCTCGTGGGGTCAAAATGATCTCAAGAACGGTGAGCAAAAATCCCAGAACCAAACGGGGGGACCTAGTGAATGACCTGCAGAGAGCTGGGACCAACGTTACACAGGCTACCATCAGTAACACACTACGCCGCCAGGGACTCAGATCCTGTAGTGCCAGACGTGTCCCCCTGCTTAAGCCATTACATGTCCGGGCCCGTCTAAAGTTTGCTAGAGAGCATTTGGATGATCCAGAAGAGTATTGGGAGAATGTCATTTGGTCACATGAAACCAAAGTAGAACTGTTTGATAGAAACACAACTCATCATGTTTGGAGGAGAAAGAATACTGAATTGCATCGAAAGAACACCATACCTACTGTGAAGCATGGGGGTGGCAACATCATGCTTTGGGGTTGTTTCTCTGCCAAGGGACCTGGACGACTGATCCGTGTACATGAAGGAATGAATGGGGCCATGTATCGTGAGATTTTGAGTGCAAAACTCCTTCCATCAGCAAGGGCATTGAAGATGAAATGTGGCTGGGTCTTTCAGCATGACAATGATCCCAAGCACACCACCAGGGCAACGAAGGAATGGCTTCGTAAGGAGCATTTCAAGGTCCTGGAGTGGCCTAGCCAGTCTCCAGATCTAAACCCTATAGAAAACTTTTGGAGGGAGTTGAAAGCCCGTGTTGCCCTGCGACAGCCCCAAAACATCACTGCTCTAGAGGAGATCTGCATGGAGGAATGGGCCAACATACCAGCAACAGTGTGTGCCAACCTTGTGAAGACTTACAGAAAACGTTTTACCTCTGTCATTGCCAACAAAGGATATATAACAAAGTATTGAGATGAACTTTTGTAATTGACCAAATACTTATTTTCCACCAAAATTTGAAAAAAAAAATTCTTTCCAAATCAGACAATGTGATTTTTAGGATTTGTTTTCTCATTTTGTCTCTCATAGTTGGGGTCTACCTATGATGTCAATTACAGGCCTCTCTCATCTTTTTAAGTGGGAGAACTTGAACAATTGGTGGCTGACTAAATACTTTTTTTCCCCACTGTATGTGCAGCTGGTATAACCTGGGCATCTTCTGTATATAATTATATATGTACAGCTGATATAACCTGGGTATCTTCTGTATATAATTATATATGTATAGGGCCGCCATCAGGGCATTACTGCCCTTACTGCTGTATGGGGCCCGGTGAGCAGCAGTACAGAGGTGGGGCCCGGGCCCAGTTAGGGCCCCCACTCTTGTGCTTCTCACCGGGCCCCATGCTGCAACAAAGTGCCGAGCGCCGGGGCTCCGCCTAAGGCGACGCACGCCTCAGCGCTAGGTGCCCTACCGGAGCTCCACAGCCTCGCAGCCCCAGAAGCTCCCTCATACTTCTCTGGACTTCTGGTCATGTGACAGCACGTACACACCATCACCTGACCAGAAGTCCGGAGAAGTATGAAGGAGCTGGAGCTGCGCAGCTGCAGATCCTGGGAAAGCACACAGCGCCGTTGCAGGACACCACAAGCCGAGCTGCGCCTGCCGGTGATGGGAAGTATGATCAAACTTTTTTTTTCCTTTTTCTTTCTAAAATGAATTAAATTGTTGAGGGAGGGGTATTACAAGTGAGGGGGGGGGCTGTAAATTATGGAGTGAGGGGGGCTGTAAGTGATGGAGTGAGGGGAGCTGTAAATTATGGAGTGAAGTGGGCTGTAAGTGATGGAGTGAGGGGATGGCTATAAATTATGGAGTGAGGGGGGCTGTAAGTGATGGAGTGAGGGGAGGGCTATAAATTATGGAGTGAGGGGGACTGCAAATGATGGGGGAAGGGGGATGCAAATGATGGAGTGAGGGGGGAAAGAGGGACTGCAAATGATGGAGTGAGGGGGGACAAGGAACTGCAAATGATGGAGCGAGGGGGGGAGAAGGATTGCAAATGATGGAGCGAGGGGGGACTGGAAATTATGGAGCGAGGGGGGCTGCAAATGATGGGGGAAGGGGGATACAAATGATAGAGTGGGGGGGACAAGGGACTGCAATTTATGGAGTGAGTGGGGACAAGGAACTGCAAATGATAGAGTGAGGGGGGAGCTGCAAATTATGGAGTAGGGGGCTGCAAATGATGGAGTGAGGCGGGGGAGCAAGGGACTGCAAATGAATGAGTGAGGGGGCTGCAAATGATGGAGTGAGGGGGGGGGACTGCAAATGATGAAGTGAGGGGGAGGGTGACTGCAATTGATGAAGTGAGAGGGGGAGGGGGACTACAAATGATGGAATGGGGGGGGACAGCTAACGATGAAGTGAGGGGGCGAGGGGGACTGCAAATGATGAAGTACAGAGTGAGGGCGTTGAGGTTGCATGAGTGTGACTGAATTAGCGGAAAGAGTATGGGTGCTAACTAATTTATATATTAGGTGGGGAAAGTGGCTATTTATAATTAGTGGGGGCACAGTGGTGGATTACAATTTATATTTGGAATGGTGGGTTGCATAATAACTAATGATATATTAATGGTGGGTGCACGTCTGTATTCAGCTGAGTAGAAGGGAAAAAAAGTGGGAAATGTGCTCTAGATAACTGTGTTATTTTATGCAGAGACGAGTCCTGGCTGGAAGAAGTGATGGTGGTCTACACTGGATGAAAAAGAAAAGCAAAGATTAAGTACTCCTACTAGAGACGTCACTGGTGAGTCAGTGTGTTACCTGTACACTTAAAATATATGCTATATACTATATACAGAGCTCCTGTGTATAATATCACTGGTGTTCACTGTATTACTCTTGTGTATAATGTCACTGGTGATCCGTGTATTATCTACAGACACTATATACTGTATACTATTTACAGAGTTCCCATGTATAATGGCACTTATGGTAATATTAATATTGTGTTTTTTTTATTAATGATCAGTATTGTAATATTCGCTCACTATGTGGTGGTAATATGTGGTCTGATGATGATATGGTGGCCTTTGTTTCTTGTATGTGGTATTATTGGGTCACTATGTGATGGTAATATGTGGTCTGGTTATGGTGTGGCGGTATTCCTTGTATGTGGTATTTTTCTTTCATTATTTGGTGGTAATATGTGGTCCGGCCATGGTGTGACAGTATTTCTCTCTTGTATGTGATATTATTGGTCATTTCAAAAAATGTACGTGACACATTCTCTGAAAGAAAAATAAATAAAAATATACCTAAAAAGAGTATTGGATATTTTAACAAATGTTTAATAGGTTAGAGGCCCGGCCAGAAGAGTCTCCTTGTTGTGGTGGCAGCTTAAAAAATCTCTTGGCCAAAACAAAGCTGATGGCTGTGTATGTGATCTGGTGTTCAATGGGAACTGTTAATGTGTGATTGGTGAGGACGTGGTGCAGAAGTGGAGTTTTTCCAAGAGTTAGATGTGGAATGTGGAAGTTTTGAAGTGTGGAGGTGAGACTGAGGTGGACGTGGAGTCTCAAGGGGGCCTGAAAATTTTGCCAGTATGGGGCCCTGAAATTCCTCGTGGCAGCCTTGTATATGTACTGCTGGTATAACCTGGGTAACTTATATACATTGTTGTTTGGAAGTTTGTAAACTCTAATGAATTTTTCATATTTTTAAAAAATTTTACCTAAAACTACATCAGATTTTCCACTAGTCGTAAATTATATGCTTTGCTGTTGGAATGATCTTTGTTGGTTGACCTCTCCTGGAGATGGCAATAATGGTCTTGAATTTCCTTCATTTGTACACCATCTGTCTGACTGTGGATTGGTAGAGTCCAAACCATTTAGAGATTTTTTTTTAACGTTTTCCAGCCTCATGAGCATCAACAACTCTTCTTCTGATTTTTTCAGGAATCTCCTTTGTTTCTGCCATTATCAACTTCCACAAGATTTTAAAGATCAGACATTGATAGATCCCTGTTCTTTAAATAAAAAGCAGTCACCCTCCAGGGCTGGCTCCAGGTTTTCGTGGGCCCCGGGCGAAAGAGTCTCAGTGGGCCCCTTTAACACATACCACGATTCATGATGCACAGATACAGCAGAGAAATATATATATAGTACTAGATGGTGGCCCGATTCTAACGCATCGGGTATTCTAGAATATGTCTCCCGACGGTGGCGTGCTTATTCTAAATCTGCCGCCAATTGGCCAGAGACCGTGTTTAAATTTGGCACCGATATCGCTGATTGGTCGCGGCCGGCGGCTGCGACCAATCAGCGAACCGTGTTAGTGAGGACCGGGGAGCATCCACCTGCCTTATAATGCCCCATGCAGGATGTCACTCCCCCCCCCCATATAATGCCCCATGCAGGATGTCACTTCCCCCCCCCATATAATGCCCCATGCAGAATGTCACATCCCCCCTCCCTTATAATGCCCCATGCAGGATGTCACTCCCCCCCCCATATAATGCCCCATGCAGGATGTCACATCCCCCCCTCCTTTATAATGCCCCATGCAGGATGTCACATCCCCCCTCCCTTATAATGCCCCATGAAGGATGTCACATCCCCCCCCATATAATGCCCCATGCAGGATAATGCCCCATGCAGGATGTCAGTCCCTCCTCCCTTATAATGCCCCATGCAGGATGTCACATCCCCCCCTATATAATGCCCCATGCAGGATGTCACATCCCCCCCTCCCTTATAATGCCCCATGCAGGATGTCACATCCCCCCTCCCTTATAATGTCCCATGCAGGAAGTCACATCCCCCCTATAGAATGCCCCATGCAGGAAGTCACATCCCCCCTATATAATACCCCATGCAGGAAGTGACATCTCCCCTATATAATGCCCCATGGAGGAAGTCACATCCCCCCCATAGTGCCCCATGCAGGATGTCACATCCCCCCCTCCCTTATAATGCCCCATGCAGGATGTCACTCCCCCCCCACCATATAATGCTCCATGCAGGATATTACATCCCCCCCTCCGTTATAATGCCCCATGCAGGATGTCACACCCCCCCTCCCTTGTAATGCCCCATGGAGGAAGTCACATCCCCCCTCCCTTATAATGCCCCATGCAGGAAGTGACATCCCCCCTATATAATACCCCATGGAGGAAGTCACATCCCCCCCATAGTGCCCCATGCAGGATGTCACATCCCCCCTCCCTTATAATGCCCCATGCAGGATGTCACTCCTCCCCCCACCATATAATGCTCCATGCAGGATGTCACATCCCCCCCTCCCTTATAATGCCCCATGCAGGATGTCACTCCCCCCTCCCTTATAATGCCCCATGCAGGAAGTCACATCCCACCCATAGTGCCCCATGCAGGAAGTCACATCCCCCCCATAGTGCCCCATGCAGGAAGTCACATTCCCCCCCTCCCTTATAATGCCCCATGCAGGATGTCACATCCCCCCTCCCTTATAATGCCCCATGCAGGATGTCACATCCCCCCTCCCTTATAATGCTCCATGCAGGATGTCACATCCCCCCTCCCTTATAATGCCCCATGCAGGATGTCACATCCCCCCTCCCTTATAATGCCCCATGCAGGATGTCACCCCCCTTATAATGCCCCATGCAGGATGTCACATCCCCCCTCCCTTATAATGCTCCATGCAGGATGTCACATCCCCCCTCCCTTATAATGCCCCATGCAGGATGTCACATCCCCCCCTCCCTTATAATGCCCCATGCAGGATGTCACCCCCCTTATAATGCCCCATGCAGGATGTCACCCCCCCTTATAATGCCCCATGCAGGAAGTCACATCCCCCCTATATAATACCCCATGCAGGAAGTCACACACCCCCCATAGTGGCCCATGCAGGATGTCACATCCTTCCCTCTCTTATAATGGCCCATGCAGGAAGTCACATCCCCCCTATATAATACCCCATGCAGGAAGTCACATCCCCCCCATAGTGGCCCATGCAGGATGTCACATCCCCCCCTCCCTTATAATGCCCCATGCAGGAAGTCACATCCCCCCTATATAATACCCCATGCAGGATGTCACATCCCCCCATAGTGCCCCATGCAGGATGTCACACGCCCCCTCGCTTATAATGGCCCCTCCACGATGTCACACACCCCCACCCCACAATTTAATGCCCTATGCCCCCATACAATAAAAAAAAATCCAATACTCACCTCACTTCTCAGCTGCTGCTCCGGACTCCAGCGTAGCTGGCATCTTCCCGCTGTGCGCTGTGACCGCTCAGGAGAGAGCGCGGTGTAAAGACGTCACAGCGCTCTGTGACCTGAGACATCACAGTGCAGCAGCCGCTGAAGACACCGGAGCTTCTGCGGAGGCACGGGGAGGGGTAAGTATGGCGCCGGGTGCCGAGGTCCTGAGCAAGCGGGGGGAAGGGGAGAGGAGGGGAGGGGGGGGCGTCACACTTGCCGTCGGGAGATAAGCGGCTGTAGCCGCTGATCTCCCGACGGTAGCCGCATGGAGGTCAGCGGCGCTTCTGGTCGGGGGACTTATGCTGCGAGCAGCCAGCTGCATCTCCCGGCTGCATCGCCGCTGACCTCTGTGCGGCAGATGAGCCGCTAACGGCCGCCATCTTTTTCTGAAATGCCGCGTCGCTGATTGGCCGCGGCCGGACCAATCAGCGACGCGGGATTTGTTGGACAGAAGGACAGACAGACAGACGGGATAAGACAATTATATATATTAGACAGTGCAAAGATTTCACTTCTTACATTACATGAGTGATATCTATTGTAAATTCCACAATAGCTCAGAAACTGGCGAATCCTCACAGCGCACAGTGCAGACCGGACAGTATAGTCCTGCATACAGTATTATGGCACCACTAAATCCTCCATATAGTATATATATATTATGAGCTCCATATATTGCTCCATACAGAATACTGGCCTCCATAAAATGCCCCATACAGAATACTTGCCCCAATATAATGCTCCATACACAATACTGGCCCCCATATAATGCTCCATACACAATACTTGCCCCCATATAATGCTCCATACACAATACTGGCCCCCATATAATGCTCCATGCACAATACTGGCCCCTATATAATGCTCCATACAGGATACTGGCCCCCATATAAAGCCCCATGCCTCCTGGGCCCCATATAATGCCCCATGCCTACTAGGCCCCAAGCCTCCATACATAAAAAAAATTAAAAAATCAAATACTCACCTCACCTGCTGCTTCTCTCATCGCTACCACTGGCTCTGCTCCTGACTCCTCAGCATCGCCGTCTTCCCGCTCTCTGCGATGTGACTGCTCAGCAGAGGGCGCGGTGGAAAGACGTCATCGCGCCCTCTGACCTGAGACGTCACAGTCAGGAGACGCGGAAGAGACAGAACTTGCGGAGGCACGGGTAGAGATAAGTATTGTGCCGACCGGGACCTTTAGCAAGGGGGGGGGCCCACTCGAGGGCGCTGGCATCAGACTCATCCGCTCACAGGCCCCATAGCGCGCCAGGGTGCCCGACTGCGAGTGGGCCCACCCGCCTGCTCAGGGCCCTGGCTCTTGCCCGAGTGCGCCGGGTGCTGAAGTTGGGCCTGTCGCCTGTCATCACATTGATTGGAAACACGAGACTCAAATTCCACCTTCAAATTATGTGCTAATCCTAAAGGTTCACACACTTTTGCCACTCACAGACATGTTTTATTGAATAATTTTCCTAATTTAAAGACTACAAAGTCTAATACTTTTGACAATTTTTTTTCGATTTGTCTACTTTTAGGACTTGTGTAAAAATCTAAATTTTAAGTAGAAATATTCAAATTGTCTCTTCAGAGAGGAAGAGGACTAGAACTCTAGTGCCACCTACAGGAAGTAGCAATCCTATAAGTCAATAGTGACCGATTAACGAGCCTTATCACATGACTTAGGATATAAGCCAGAACCAGAAACTCAATTTGCAGACACTGTGTTTTGGGATACTGCCCCTTGTCTGTGCAAAGTGTGAGTTCTGGTTGGCTGGGTGAGAGGCGGGAGACCAGTATCTAAGGGGTAACATTTCTCCTTGCGGAGAGTGACATGTTACGCACGTAAAAGTGAGGAGACTTTTAAAGCCGCAATTCTCCTCTGGGAAATATGCAAATTGTCTCTTCAGAGAGGAAGAGGACTAGAACTCTAGCGCCACCCACAGGAAGTAGCAATCCTAAAAGTCAATTGTGACACTTTAATGAGCCTTATCACATGACTTAGGATATAAACCAGAACCAGAAACTCAATTTGCAGACACTGTGTTTTGGGGTACTGCTTCTCGTCAGTGTATATCCTAAGTCATGTGATAGGGCTATTGACTTTTAGGATTGCTACTTCCTGTAGGTGGCACTAGAGTTCTAGTCCTCTTCCTCTCTGAAGAGACAATTTGCTTAATTCCCAGAGGAGCATTGCAGCTTTAAAAGTCTCCTCACCTTGATGTGCTTAACATGTCACTCTCTGCAAGGAGAATTGTTACCCCTTAGAATATGGACATTTCTGAAGGGTTCACAAATCTTCAAGAACCAGTATATAATTATATATGTACAGATGGTATAAGTTATAAATCTTTTTCTATATAGTGATATGGAGCATGCTGGTGTAACCTAGGTATCCTCTGTATATAATTATATACAGTGCTCAGCATAAATGAGTGCACCTCCTTTGAAAACTAAGATTTTAATCAATTTCTCACTCAACACAAGAACAATTTACAAAATTTTGACAAAACTGAGTTTCAACATTTTTTAACCCATAACATGAAAGTAAGGTTAATAATATAACTTTCATGACAAAATCTTCAGTTTTATTCAAATTAGTTGATGCAAAAATTAGTACACCCCACATCAAACACTGCCACATCTAGTATATTGTATGACCTCTCTGATTTTTAAGCACAGCACCAAGTCTTCTAGGCCTGGAATAAACATATTGCGCCATCTATCTCTTTCCATTCTTCTAGAAAGACCTCTTGTAGAGCCTGGATGCTGGATGGAGAGTGATGACAACTTGTCTCTTCAGAATTCCCCATAGGTGTCTGGTTGGGGTCAGGTCAGGAGACACTTGGCCACTGAATGACCTTCACCCTGTTCTTCAGAAATGCAACAGATGTGTGTTTTGGATCACTGTCATATTGGAAAAGTGCACCTCTACCAAGGGCATGGAGTGATGGCGTCATCTTCTCTTTCACTGTAGGGCAGTACATCTGTGAATTCATGCGCCCATCAATGACATGTAGTCCCCCCCTCCGACACCAGCAGCGCTCATGGAGTCCCAATTAAGGACATTGCCACCACCAGGTCTCACTGTAGGCACAGTGTATTTTTCTTTGTACTCTTCCCTTTTCCAACACCATACAGTTTTGAAGCTATCAATTAAAAAAAAAACATTTATCTCGGTCTCATCTCTCCAGAGTATAGAGTCCCAGTATCTTCATATTTTTCAGCATGGGCCCTGGCACATTGTAAGCGGCTTTTTTGTGCATGGGCTTTATTAGAGGCTTCCTTCATGGTCAACAACCTTGAATGCCGTTACCCTGCAGTTTCTACTTCTTTAGATAACTGGTGTGAACTTGCATGTCGATTTCCTTCAACCCTTGTCACCAGAAGACGCTTCTGTCTAGGTGGCAACTTTCATAGTCATCTGGACGTCTGAATGAGATGGTTGCAGTTCCACCTTTGATAAATTTTTGTATCACTTTTGTTACAGTATCTGACTGATACTTAAAGCTTTGTTGATCTTCTTGTAGCCTTCACCTTTCTTGTGTAAATAAATTATCTTTCTCAGACCTTGTGACATTTCTCTTCCATGTGGTGCCATTGCTGACATTGCTTTTATAGTCACACGTCTGCTGGATGCCTGTATAATGAATGATTAGACTTACCTGTGGTTGAATTCTTGTTAATTCGATTAAACTTTAGCTTTGCTCCCTAGACTTTCATTGGGGTGTACTCATTTTTGTAATATTGTCTTCAATTAATTTGTTAGGAAAATTACTTTTTTGGGTGTCCAAAATAACAAATCTTGTTTGAAATTAATGGCCCACATTTCTGGGAATATTTGGTAGTATGGTGTCCCATTGAAAATGTTGATTCTGAAAGGAAACTAAAGGTTTTCTGACAAATCTGTTGGGGTGTACTCATTTATGCTGAGCAGTGTATGTACATTGGTATAAGTTATATATTTTATTGTGTATAGTGATATGGACCATGCTAATATAACCTAGGCATCTTCTAGTATATGGTATAGTAGGAGTGGAACTTAATACCGCTGTATTATATCTACGCTATTTAGGGCATCTACATGTGGTAACGGTGGTATTTTTTTACATGTGATGACGGTGGCATTTCTGACATATCACAATGTGGTCCATGTACGCAGCTGGCAGGACCGTCCAGTGCTCTGCACATCTGGGTATTTTCTGCATGGCCGGCAAGTTGTATCTAATAGCAGACACTGAATTGCTTCCTTCCCTTCAGTAGGAGGAAGAGGAGATCCCGTCTTAATCTGATTAAAACAACTTGCATCTCTCACTGTATTGATGAATGGCGTTTGTTCACCCTCTGAATCCACAAGCAATAGATTTGATCATTCAAACACTGGTACATCAGGGGTTATAATTTCTGGCCTAAAATTTGTTTGTGATTAACTAGTTGACCACCGATTCTTGATAGTTGACATGCTTATGGGGGGATCTGTGGATGACAATATTATATCGGATTTCTAGATGATGCACTGTTATGGGGGATCTGTGGATGATACACTGTTATGGGGGATCTGTAGATGACACAATGCTATGGGGGATCTGTGGATGACACACTGTTATGGGGGATCTGTGGATGACACACTTATGGGGATCTGTAGATGACACACTGTTATGGAGGATCTGTGGATGACACTGTTATGGGGATCTGTGGATAACGCATTATTATGGGGGATCTGTGGATGACACAGTTATGAGGGAATCTGTGAATGACCTGACGTTATGGGAATCTGTGGATAACACATTGTTATGGGGATCTGTGGATGACACACTTATGGGGATCCATATATGACGCACTGTTATGGAGGATCTGTGGATGACACACTGTTATGGGGATCTGTGGATAACGCATTATTATGGGGGATCTGTGGATGACACAGTTAAGGGGGAATCTGTGAATGATCTAACGTTATGGGGATCTGTGGATGTCGCACTGTTATGTGTGGATGACCCACTGTTATGGGAATCTGTGGATGACACACTGTTATGGGGATCTGTGGATGACACACTTATGGGGATCTGTAGATGACGCACTGTTATGGGGATCTGTAGATGACACACTGTTATGGGGATCAGTGGATGACACACTGTTATGGGGATCTGTGGATGACACATTGTTATGAGGGATTTATGGATGACACATTGTTATAGGGGAACTGTGAATGAATAACTTACAGTATGTGAGGATCTGTGGATGACAACACCATTATGGGGGATCAATAGATGACACACTTATGGAGATCTGTGGATGATACACTGTTATGGGGGATCTGTGAATGGTGCACTATTAGGCTATGTGCCCACGATGCAGAAATGCTCAGGATTTTTTCCTGAGCGTTTCTGCATCTCCCTGGCAGAAGAAAACACATGCGGATTGTACATGCGGATTGTACATGCGGATTGTACATGCGGATTGTACATGCGGATTCTACATGCGGATTGTACATGCGGATTGTACATGCGGATTCTACATGCGGATTGTACATGCGGATTGTACATGCGGATTCTACATGCAGATTCTACATGCGGATTCTACATGCGGATTCTACATGCGGATTGTACATGCGTTTTTCCTGCCAGGGACATGCGGAAGTGAAGCGATCTTCACATGCATTTCCGCATGCGGGTTGACAAGCGCTTTCCAAGCGATTTTAGCATCACTTGGAAAGTGCTTGACAACTTGGTCACACTATATAAATCCATGCGACCGGCATGGATTTATATAGTGTGACCGAAAGAATGTCAAAAAATACAAAATAAATCTATACTTACCCTCCGATGGCCCTCGGTGTCCTGCTTCGCTCGGTCCCGGCTGCCGGCAGCGGTAGAGTGAAGGACCTGCCGACGTCAGCATCGCGTGACCCGTCACATGACTCTGACGTCAGCGCAGGTCCTTCATTCCATCGCGAAGTGCCGGGAAGCAAGGAGGAGTGCAGCGCGGGCCGCCAGAAGGTAAGTATACATTTATTTTTTATTTTATTCTTTTTTTACAGCTTTTTTAATGCTACCTGGGTGTGGATGAGACTCTCCTCTCCTCCACACCCGGATACCATCCGCACATTAGAACGCGCCAATTACGCAAGTACAGATGCAGTCTTGCGGAATTGGTGCATTCCAATGAAAGTCAATGGCGGCAATTACGCTGCATGTCCGCAAAATAATTGGTAGTGCTGCTTTTTTTCCCGCAATGATAATCCGCAGCGGAAATTTCCGCAGCATGTGCACAACACATGCGGATTATCATTGGGGAACATGCAGGCCTTCTACCATGTGTTTTTTAAGCGTTTCTGCAGCATTTTTGCCGCTGCGGAAACGCTTAAAAAACGCATAGTGGGCACACAGCCTTATAGTACATCATATCTGACATAATATTATTTGGGTATTTAAATCTGGCATATTATGGGGGCGTTGTTGTCCGGATTACTACTCCTGGGACATGTGAGACTGTCACACTCAGAAGCAATTCCTTAATGACTTTATGGTTTTTAACCTCTGAATCTAAACCCTAGTGTTCTTATTACCAGACAGCAAGCAGAGATCTTGAAATGATAAGAAATCAAATCAATCTTATTTACATAAACCTCATTAAGCGATATCCAATTACTGCTTAATCCATTCTTCGTTTCCGTTATTTGTTTAGTTGCCGGTTTATTCCGTCGCTTTGTGTTTTGTTTGTTGCCGCTCATTTCTTGTTGCTTTTGTTTGGTGTCTAATCTGCCCCGCTCGCAATATCCAGCAGCCTTGAGTTATCCCGAAAAGACGTACAGAAATAAAAGCCTTCCCAGCAGCAAAATGTTCGGCTTCTCAGGCCAATAAATGAGGAAGGATCTGCCATGAAAGCGCTTGGCTGCGAGGCGGCCAATAATTAATTGAACTGAAGTTCATTTACTGAAGTTGGCTCCTTCCACTGCGTCATTTATGGAGACTGGGAACAGATCTTCAAATGAACTGTTGTATTCTGCTCTTGATTATTTAGTAATGAGTCCAATCATCAGCTCCAGATTATTATGACAGCGCCGACTGATTAGTATTCAGAATGTGGTAAATAAACAAACCGTTACCACTTAAAGGGTCTGGGGTCCACACAAGGTTTACCTAAATAACTATGTTGTAGAAAGACTGTTCAGCAACATTTTATTTCTTCAGTATTGTCCTTTACTGAGTACTATAATGCTGCCCCTATGTACAAGAATATAACTACTATAAAGCTGCTCCTATGTACAAGAATATAACCACTATAATACTCCCCATATGTACAAGAATATAACTACTATAATACTGTCCCCTGTGTACAAGAATATAACTACTATAACACTACTCTTATGTACAAGAATATAACTACTATAATACTGCTCCTATGTACAAGAATATAACTACTATAATACTTCTCCTTATGTACAAGAATATAACTACTATAATACTGCCCCCTATGTACAAGAATATAACTACTATAATACTGTCCCCTGTGTACAAGAATATAACTACTATAATACTGCTCCTATGTACAAGAATATAACTACTATAATACTGCTCCTATGTACAAGAATATAACTACTATAATACTGCTCCTATGTACAAGAATATACTTTCTATAATACTGCTCCTATGTACAAGAATATAACTACTATAATACTGTCCCCAATGTACAAGAATATAACTACTATAATACTGTCCCCTATGTACAAGAATATAACTACTATAATACTGCACCCTATGTACAAGAATATAACTACTATAATACTGCACCCTATGTACAAGAATATAACTACTATAATACTGCCCCCTGTGTACAAGAATATAACTACCATAATACTGCTCCTATGTACAAGAATATAACTACTATAATACTGCCTCCTATGTACAAGAATATAACTACTATAATACTGTCCCCTGTGTACAAGAATATAACTACTATAATACTGCTCCTATTTTATTTTATTTCTTCAGTATTGTCCTTTACTGAGTACTATAATGCTGCTCCTATGTACAAGAATATAACTACTATAATGCTGCTCCTATGTACAAGAATATAACTACTATAATACTGCCTCCTATGTACAAGAATATAACTACTATAATACTGTCCCCTGTGTACAAGAATATAACTACTATAATACTGCTCCTATGTACAAGAATATAACTACTATAATACTGCTCCTATGTGCAAGAATATAACTACTATAATACTGCTCCTATGTACAAGAATATAACTACTATAATACTGCTCCTATGTACAAGAATATAACTACTATAATACTGTCCCCAATGTACAAGAATATAACTATTATAATACTGTCCCCTATGTACAAGTATATAACTACTATAATACTGCACCCTATGTACAAGAATATAACTACTATAATACTGCACCCTATGTACAAGAATATAACTACTATAATACTGCCCCCTGTGTACAAGAATATAACTACCATAATACTGCTCCTATGTACAAGAATATAACTACTATAATACTGCTCCTATGTACAAGAATATAACTACTATAATACTGCTCCTATGTACAAGAATATAACTACTATAATACTGCTCCTATGTACAAGAATATAACTACTATAATACAGCTCCCTATGTACAAGGATATAACTACTATAATACTGCCCCTATGTACAAGAATATAACTACTATAATACTGCCCCCTATGTACAAGAATATAACTACTATAATACTGCCCCTATGTACAAGAATATAATTACTATAATACTGCCCCTATGTACAAGAATATAACTACTATAATACTGCCTCTATGTTAAAGAATATAACTACTATAATACTGCCCCTATGTACAAGGATATAACTACTGTAATACTGCTCCTATGTACAAGAATATAACTGCTATAATGCTGCTCCCTATGTACAAGAATATAACTACTATAATACTGCTCCTATGTACAAGAATATAACTACTATAATACTGCCCCTATGTACAAGGATATAACTACTATAATACTGCTCCTATGTACAAGAATATAATTACTATAATACTGCTTCTATGTACAAGAATATAACTACTATAATACTGCCCCCTATGTACAAGAATATAACTACTATAATACTGCTCCTATGTACAAGAATATAATTACTATAATACTGCCCCTATGTACAAGAATATAATTACTATAATACTGCTCCTATGTACAAGAATATAACTTCTATAATACTTCTGCTATGTAAAGGAATGTAGCTACTATAATACTGCCCCCATGTACAAGAATATAATGACTATAACACTGCTCCTGTGTTCAAGAATATAACTACTATAATACTGCCCCTATATACAATAATATAACTACTATACTGCTGCCTCCTAAATGCAAGAATATAACTACTATAATACTGCTCCTATGTATAAGAATATAACTACTATAATACTGCTCCTATGCACAAGTATATAACTACTATAATACCGCTCCTATGTACAAGAATATAACTACTATAATACTGCCCCCTATGTACAAGAATATAGCTACTATAATACTGCTCCATATACAAGAATATAACTACTATAATACTGCTCCTATGTACAAGAATATAACTACTATAATACTGCTCCATATACAAGAATATAACTACTATAATACTGCTCCTATGTACAAGAATATAACTACTATAATACTGTTCCATATACAAGAATATAAATACTATAATACTGCCCCTATGTACAAGAATATAACTACTATAATACTGCTCCTATGTACAAGAATATAACTACTATAATACTGCCCCCTATGCACAAGAATATAACTACTATAATACTGCTCCTATGTACAAGAATACAACTGCTATAATACTGCTGCTATGTACAAGAATGTAGTTACTATAATACTGCCCCCTATGTACAAGAATATAACTACTATAATACTGCCCCCTATGTACAAGAATATAACTACTATAATACTGCTCCTATGTACAAGAATATAACTACTATACTACTGCCCCCTATGTACAAGAATATAACTACTATAATACTGCCCCCTATGTACAAGAATATAACTACTATAATACTGCACCTATGTACAAGAATATAACTACTATAATACCGCTCCTATGTACAAGAATATAACTACTATAATACTGCTCCTATGTACAAGAATATAACTACTATAATACTGCTCCTATGTACAAGAATACAACTGCTATAATACTGCTGCTATGTACAAGAATGTAGTTACTATAATACTGCCCCCTATGTACAAGAATATAACTACTATAATACTGCTCCTATGTACAAGAATATTACTACTATAATACTGTTCCTATGTGCAAGAATATAACTACTATAATACTGTTCCTATGTGCAAGAATATACCTACTATAATATTACCCCATGAACAAAAATATAACTACAGTAATACCTCTTTCTATTTAAGTACATTTTACATTCACTCTACTCTACAACTCCTGACCCAGTTGCTCCACTATTCCCCTGCCATAGACTTTTGCAGTGATTCAGGACTTGTGCAGGGAAAATTGACCTCCTGTTTCTACATGGAGCTTAGAAGGATTCAGCTCGTCAGTTTTTAATCATGTGATGTCATAGACCTAATGGAAAACAGAAGAATTAACTGGGTAGAAGGGCAAAATGAGCAATTTCAAGTACACAGTGCTGCATAATATGATAATTGCAATGTATTAAGAGGATAAAAACTTTGATGGGAGGAGGAGTGCTACTTTAAGATAGATGTATACAACCTTCACCAGGTGACTTTATAGCGGCTTTCTATTGATGTGTTACACATGGTATCAGTGATGTTCTCAGTCTTACGTCTCATCTGAATTAAATTCCATATATTAGGTCACACCTTCCCTCCTCAGATAAAAAGTCCATCTCTTTCTTAAAATCCATTGCTTCCTTCTCCGCAGGCTATCTTATAAGATGGTCGTACAATGCACAGCACAATGACGTCCTGTCCCACTTGCTTAGCTTCACGCAGGGCGGCAGTGACACGCGGCTTTTCCCAGAATTCTCCTATAGGCACCGGAGCGCTCAGCAAGGAGCTTGGCTCCTCTACCCTGTACAGTTTTTGGCTTCACGGACATACGAGCTGATGCAATATGACAGGAGAGGCTCAGAAGAATCATTGGCTGTGAATGTGAGCTACATGAGGACAGTACAATTTCCTTTTCTGAGCGCTGCCGCAGTTACACAAGGAATGAATCAGCTCATTATGTAAAACGCTCTACTGATCCAGATGTATATAATAACCCTTCACTCTGACACTATTATATCACAAATGTATTGTGTGGAACTTCTGCTGATTTTTTTTTTTTTCGGAGTAGACTTTATTTTTACACCCATACTTAACAGATCATATTCCATTATATAGGGTGCAGTATTATAGTAGTTATATTCTTGTACATAGGGGCAGTATTATAGTAGTTATATTCTTGTACATAGGGAGCAGTATTATAGTAGTTATATTCTTGTACATAGGGTGCAGTATTATAGTAGTTATATTCTTGCACATAGGGGCAGTATTATAGTAGTTATATTCTTGTACATGGAGTGCAGTATTATAGTAGTTATATTCCTGTACATAGGAGCAGTATTATAATAGTTATATTCTTGTACATAGGGGCAGTATTATAGTAGTTATATTCTTGTACATAGGAGCAGTATTATAGTAGTTATATTCTTGTACATAGGGGCAGTATTATAGTAGTTATATTCATGTACATAGAGGGTAGTATTATAGTAGTTATATTCTTGTACATAGGGGCAGTATTATAGTATATTCTTGTACATAGGAGCAGTATTATAATAGTTATGTTCTTGTACATAGAGGGCAGTATTATAGTAGTTATATTCTTGTACATAGGGGCAGTATTATAGTAGTTATGTTCTTGTACATAGGGGCAGTATTATAGTAGATATATTCTTGTACATAGGAGCAGTATTATAATAGTTATGTTCTTGTACATAGGGGCAGTATTATAGTAGTTATGTTCTTGTACATAGGGAGCAGTATTATAGTAGTTATATTCTTGTACATAGGGTGCAGTATTATAGCAGCTATATTCTTGTACGTAGAGGCAGTATTATAGTAGTTATATTCTTGCACATAGGGGCAGTATTATAGTAGTTATATTCTTGTACATGGAGTGCAGTATTATAGTAGTTATATTCTTGTACATAGGAGCAGTATTATAGTAGTTATATTCTTGTACATAGGGGCAGTATTATAGTAGTTATATTCTTGTACATAGGGGCAGTATTATAGTTGTTATATTCTTGTACATAGGGGCAGTGTTATAGCAGCTATATTCTTGTACGTAGAGGCAGTATTATAGTAGTTATATTCTTGTACATAGGGAGACAGGTATTATAGTAGTAATATTCTTGTACATTGGGGCAGTATTATAGTAGTTATATTCTTGTACATAGGAGCAGTATTATAGTAGTTATATTCTTGTACATAGGGGCAGTATTATAGTAGTTATATTCTTGTACATAGGAGCAGTATTATAGTAGTTATATTCTTGTACATAGGGAGACAGGTATTATAGTAGTAATATTCTTGTACATTGGGGCAGTATTATAGTAGTTATATTCTTGTACATAGGGGCAATATTATAGTAGTTATATTCTTGTACATAGGTAGCAGTATTATAGTAGTTATATTCTTGTACATAGGGGGCAGTATTATAGCAGTTATATTCTTGTACATAGGGGGAGTAGTATAGTAGTTATATTCTTGTACATAGGAGGCAGAGTTAGATACACAGCTCAGCAGCATAGGATTAGATGCACAGCTCAGCAGACAGTATCACACATGATAGGGTTAGATACACAGCTCAGCAGACAGAATCACACATGATAGGATTAGATACACAGCTCAGCAGACAGTATCACATATGATATGATTAGATACACAGCTCAGCAGACAGTATCACACAAGATAGGATCAGATACACAGCTCAGCAGACAGTATCACACAGGATAGGATTAGATACACAACTCAGCAGACAGTATCACACATGATAGGATTAGATGCACATATCAGCAGATAGTATCACACATGATAGGGTTAGATACACAGCTCAGCAGACAGTATCACACATGATAGGGTTAGATACACAGCTCAGCAGACAGTATCACACATGACAGGATTAGATACACGGCTCAGCAGACAGTATCACACATGATAGGGTTAAATACACAGCTCTGCAGACAGTATCACACATGACAGGATTAGATACACGGCTCAGCAGACAGTATCACACATGACAGGATTAGATACACGGCTCAGTAGACAGTATCACACAGGATAGGATTAGATACACAACTCAGCAGACAGTATCACACATGATAGGATTAGATGCACATATCAGCAGATAGTATCACACATGATAGGGTTAGATACACAGCTCAGTAGACAGTATCACACAGGATAGGGTTAGATACACAGCTCAGCAGACAGTATCACACAGGATAGGATTAGATACACAGCTCAGCAGACAGTATCACACATGATAGGGTTAGATACACAGCTCAGTAGACAGTATCACACATGATAGGATTAGATACACAGCTCAGCAGACAGTATCACACATGATAGGGTTAGATACACAGCTCAGCAGACAGTATCACACTGGATAGGATTAGATGCACAGCTCAGCAGACAGTATCACACATGATAGGGTTAGATACACAGCTCAGCAGACAGTATCACACATGATAGGGTTAGATACACAGCTCAGCAGACAGTATCACACTGGATAGGATTAGATGCACAGCTCAGCAGACAGTATCACACATGATAGGGTTAGATACACAGCTCAGTAGACAGTATCACACATGATAGGATTAGATACACAGCTGAGCAGACAGTATCACACATGATAGGGTTAGATACACAGCTCAGCAGACAGTATCACACATGATAGGATTAGATACACAGCTCAGCAGACAGTATCACACATGACAGGACTAGATGCACAGCTCAGCAGACAGTATCACACATGATAGGATTAGATACACGGCTCAGCAGACAGTATCACACATGATAGGGTTAGATACACAGCTCAGCAGACAGTATCACACATGACAGGATTAGTTGCACAGCTCAGCAGACAGTATCACACATGATAGGATTAGATACACAGCTTAGCAGACAGTATCACACATGATAGGATTAGATACACGGCTCAGCAGACAGTATCACACAGGATAGGATTAGATATACAGCTCAGCAGACAGTATCACACATGATAGGGTTAGATATACAGCTCAGCAGACAGTATCACACATGATAGGGTTAGATACACAGCTCAGTAGACAGTATCACACATGATAGGATTAGATACACAGCTCAGCAGACAGTATCACACATGATAGGGTTAGATACACAGCTCAGCAGACAGTATCACACAGGATAGGGTTAGATACACAGCTCAGCAGACAGTATCACACATGACAGGACTAGATGCACAGCTCAACAGACAGTATCACACAGGATAGGGTTAGATACACAGCTCATCAGACAGTATCACACATGATAGGATTAGATACACAGCTCAGCAGACAGTATCACACATGACAGGACTAGATGCACAGCTCAGCAGACAGTATCACACAGGAGAGGATTAGATACACAGCTCAGCAGACAGAATCACACATGATAGGATTAGATACACAGCTCAGCAGATAGTATCACACATGATAGGGTTAGATACACAGCTCATCAGACAGTATCACACATGATAGGATTAGATACATGGCTCAGCAGACAGTATCACACATGATAGGACTAGATGCACAGCTCAACAGACAGTATCACACATGATAGGATTAGATACACAGCTCAGCAGACAGTATCACACAGGATAGGGTTAGATACACAGCTCGGCAGACAGTATCACACAGGATAGGATTAGATACACAGCTCAGCAGATGGTATCACACATGATAGGACTAGATACACAGCTCAGCAGACAGTATCACACAGGATAGGATTAGATACACAGCTCAGCAGACAGTATCGCACATGATAGGGTTAAATACACAGCTCAGCAGACAGTATCACACATGATAGGGTTAGATACACAGCTCAGCAGACAGTATCACACATGACAGGATTAGATACACAGCTCAGCAGACAGTATCACACATGACAGGATTAGATACACAGCTCAGCAGACAGTATCGCACATGATAGGGTTAAATACACAGCTCAGCAGACAGTATCACACATGATAGGGTTAGATACACAGCTCAGCAGACAGTATCACACATGACAGGATTAGATACACGGCTCAGCAGACAGTATCACACATGATAGGGTTAAATACACAGCTCTGCAGACAGTATCACACATGACAGGATTAGATACACGGCTCAGCAGGCAGTATCACACATGACAGGATTAGATACACGGCTCAGCAGACAGTATCACACATGATAGGGTTAGATACACAGCTCAGCAGACAGTATCACACATGACAGGATTAGATACACGGCTCAGCAGACAGTATCACACATGATAGGATTAGATACACAGCTCAGCAGACAGTATCACACAGGATAGGGTTATATACACAGCTCAGCAGACTGTATCACACAGGATAGGGTTAGATTCACAGCTCAGCAGACAGTATCACACATGATAGGGTTAGATACACAGCTCAGCAGACAGTATCACACATGACAGGATTAGATACACAGCTCAGCAGACAGTATCACACATGACAGGATTAGATACACAGCTCAGCAGACAGTATCGCACATGATAGGGTTAAATACACAGCTCAGCAGACAGTATCACACATGATAGGGTTAGATACACAGCTCAGCAGACAGTATCACACATGATAGGGTTAGATACACAGCTCAGCAGACAGTATCACACATGACAGGATTAGATACACGGCTCAGCAGACAGTATCACACATGATAGAATTAGATACACAGCTCAGCAGACAGTATCACACATGACAGGATTAGATACACAGCTCAGCAGACAGTATCGCACATGATAGGGTTAAATACACAGCTCAGCAGACAGTATCACACATGATAGGGTTAAATACACAGCTCAGCAGACAGTATCACACAGGATAGGATTAGATACACAGCTCAGCAGACAGTATCGCACATGATAGGGTTAAATATACAGCTCAGCAGACAGTATCACACATGATAGGGTTAGATACACAGCTCAGCAGACAGTATCACACATGATAGGATTAGATACACAGCTCAGCAGACAGTATCACACATGATAGGATTAGATACACAGCTGAGCAGACAGTATCACACATGATAGGGTTAGATACACAGCTCAGCAGACAGTATCACACATGATAGGATTAGATACACAGCTCAGCAGACAGTATCACACATGACAGGACTAGATGCACAGCTCAGCAGACAGTATCACACATGATAGGATTAGATACACGGCTCAGCAGACAGTATCACACATGATAGGGTTAGATACACAGCTCAGCAGACAGTATCACACATGACAGGATTAGTTGCACAGCTCAGCAGACAGTATCACACATGATAGGATTAGATACACAGCTTAGCAGACAGTATCACACATGATAGGATTAGATACACGGCTCAGCAGACAGTATCACACAGGATAGGATTAGATATACAGCTCAGCAGACAGTATCACACATGATAGGGTTAGATACACAGCTCAGTAGACAGTATCACACATGATAGGATTAGATACACAGCTCAGCAGACAGTATCACACATGATAGGGTTAGATACACAGCTCAGCAGACAGTATCACACAGGATAGGGTTAGATACACAGCTCAGCAGACAGTATCACACATGACAGGACTAGATGCACAGCTCAACAGACAGTATCACACAGGATAGGGTTAGATACACAGCTCAGCAGACAGTATCACACAGGATAGGATTAGATACACAGCTCAGCAGATAGTATCACACAGGATAGGATTAGATACACAGCTCAGCAGATAGTATCACACATGATAGGGTTAGATACACAGCTCATCAGACAGTATCACACATGATAGGATTAGATCCATGGCTCAGCAGACAGTATCACACATGATAGGACTAGATGCACAGCTCAACAGACAGTATCACACATGATAGGATTAGATACACAGCTCAGCAGACAGTATCACACAGGATAGGGTTAGATACACAGCTCGGCAGACAGTATCACACAGGATAGGATTAGATACACAGCTCAGCAGATGGTATTACACATGATAGGACTAGATACACAGCTCAGCAGACAGTATCACACAGGATAGGATTAGATACACAGCTCGGCAGACAGTATCACACAGGATAGGATTAGATACACAGCTCAGCAGACAGTATCGCACATGATAGGGTTAAATACACAGCTCAGCAGACAGTATCACACATGATAGGGTTAGATACACAGCTCAGCAGACAGTATCACACATGACAGGATTAGATACACAGCTCAGCAGACAGTATCACACATGACAGGATTAGATACACAGCTCAGCAGACAGTATCGCACATGATAGGGTTAAATACACAGCTCAGCAGACAGTATCACACATGATAGGGTTAGATACACAGCTCAGCAGACAGTATCACACATGACAGGATTAGATGCACGGCTCAGCAGACAGTATCACACATGATAGGGTTAAATACACAGTTCTGCAGACAGTATCACACATGACAGGATTAGATACACGGCTCAGCAGACAGTATCACACATGACAGGATTAGATACACGGCTCAGTAGACAGTATCACACAGGATAGGATTAGATACACAACTCAGCAGACAGTATCACACATGATAGGATTAGATGCACATATCAGCAGATAGTATCACACATGATAGGGTTAGATACACAGCTCAGTAGATAGTATCACACAGGATAGGGTTAGATACACCGCTCAGCAGACAGTATCACACAGGATAGGATTAGATACACAGCTCAGCAGACAGTATCACACATGATAGGGTTAGATACACAGCTCAGTAGACAGTATCACACATGATAGGATTAGATACACAGCTCAGCAGACAGTATCACACATGATAGGGTTAGATACACAGCTCAGCAGACAGTATCACACATGATAGGGTTAGATACACAGCTCAGCAGACAGTATCACACTGGATAGGATTAGATGCACAGCTCAGCAGACAGTATCACACATGATAGGGTTAGATACACAGCTCAGTAGACAGTATCACACATGATAGGATTAGATACACAGCTGAGCAGACAGTATCACACATGATAGGGTTAGATACACAGCTCAGCAGACAGTATCACACATGATAGGATTAGATACACAGCTCAGCAGACAGTATCACACATGACAGGACTAGATGCACAGCTCAGCAGACAGTATCACACATGATAGGATTAGATACACGGCTCAGCAGACAGTATCACACATGATAGGGTTAGATACACAGCTCAGCAGACAGTATCACACATGACTGGATTAGTTGCACAGCTCAGCAGACAGTATCACACATGATAGGATTAGATACACAGCTTAGCAGACAGTATCACACATGATAGGATTAGATACACGGCTCAGCAGACAGTATCACACAGGATAGGATTAGATATACAGCTCAGCAGACAGTATCACACATGATAGGGTTAGATATACAGCTCAGCAGACAGTATCACACATGATAGGGTTAGATACACAGCTCAGTAGACAGTATCACACATGATAGGATTAGATACACAGCTCAGCAGACAGTATCACACATGATAGGGTTAGATACACAGCTCAGCAGACAGTATCACACAGGATAGGGTTAGATACACAGCTCAGCAGACAGTATCACACATGACAGGACTAGATGCACAGCTCAACAGACAGTATCACACAGGATAGGGTTAGATACACAGCTCATCAGACAGTATCACACATGATAGGATTAGATACACAGCTCAGCAGACAGTATCACACATGACAGGACTAGATGCACAGCTCAGCAGACAGTATCACACAGGAGAGGATTAGATACACAGCTCATCAGACAGTATCACACATGATAGGATTAGATACACAGCTCAGCAGACAGTATCACACATGACAGGACTAGATGCACAGCTCAGCAGACAGTATCACACAGGAGAGGATTAGATACACAGCTCAGCAGACAGAATCACACATGATAGGATTAGATACACAGCTCAGCAGATAGTATCACACATGATAGGGTTAGATACACAGCTCATCAGACAGTATCACACATGATAGGATTAGATACATGGCTCAGCAGACAGTATCACACATGATAGGACTAGATGCACAGCTCAACAGACAGTATCACACATGATAGGATTAGATACACAGCTCAGCAGACAGTATCACACAGGATAGGGTTAGATACACAGCTCGGCAGACAGTATCACACAGGATAGGATTAGATACACAGCTCAGCAGATGGTATCACACATGATAGGACTAGGTACACAGCTCAGCAGACAATATCACACATGATAGGATTAGATACACAGCTCAGCAGACAGTATCGCACATGATAGGGTTAAATACACAGCTCAGCAGACAGTATCACACATGATAGGGTTAGATACACAGCTCAGCAGACAGTATCACACATGACAGGATTAGATACACAGCTCAGCAGACAGTATCACACATGACAGGATTAGATACACAGCTCAGCAGACAGTATCGCACATGATAGGGTTAAATACACAGCTCAGCAGACAGTATCACACATGATAGGGTTAGATACACAGCTCAGCAGACAGTATCACACATGACAGGATTAGATACACGGCTCAGCAGACAGTATCACACATGATAGGGTTAAATACACAGCTCTGCAGACAGTATCACACATGACAGGATTAGATACACGGCTCAGCAGGCAGTATCACACATGACAGGATTAGATACACGGCTTAGCAGACAGTATCACACATGATAGGGTTAGATACACAGCTCAGCAGACAGTATCACACAGGATAGGGTTAGGTACACAGCTCAGCAGACAGTATCACACAGGATAGGGTTAGGTACACAGCTCAGCAGATAGTATCACACATGATAGGATTAGATACACAGCTCAGCAGACAGTATCACACATGACAGGATTAGATACACGGGTCAGCAGACAGTATCACACATGATAGGATTAGATACACAGCTCAGCAGACAGTATCACACAGGATAGGGTTAGATACACAGCTCAGCAGACTGTATCACACAGGATAGGGTTAGATTCACAGCTCAGCAGACAGTATCACACATGACAGGATTAGATACACAGCTCAGCAGACAGTATCACACATGACAGGATTAGATACACAGCTCAGCAGACAGTATCACACATGATAGGATTAGATACTCAGCTCAGCAGACAGTATCACACATGATAGGGTTAAATACACAGCTCAGCAGACAGTATCACACAGGATAGGATTAGATACACAGCTCAGCAGACAGTATCGCACATGATAGGGTTAAATACACAGCTCAGCAGACAGTATCACACATGATATGGTTAGATACATAGCTCAGCAGACAGTATCACACAGGATAGGATTAGATACACAGCTCAGCAGACAGTATCACACATGATAGGGTTAGATACACAGCTCAGCAGACAGTATCACACAGGATAGGGTTAGATACACAGCTCAGCAGACAGTATCACACATGACAGGATTAGATACACAGCTCAGCAGACAGTATCACACATGATAGGATTAGATACACAGCTCAGCAGACAGTATCACACAGGATAGGGTTAGATACACAGCTCAGCAGACAGTATCACACATGACAGGATTAGATACACAGCTCAGCAGACAGTATCACACAGGATAGGATTAGATACACAGCTCAGCAGACAGTATCACACATGACAGGACTAGATGCACAGCTCAGCAGACAGTATCACACAGGATAGGGTTAGATACACAGCTCATCAGACAGTATCACACATGATAGGATTAGATACACAGCTCAGCAGACAGTATCACACATGACAGGACTAGATGCACAGCTCAGCAGACAGTATCACACAGGAGAGGATTAGATACACAGCTCAGCAGACAGAATCACACATGATAGGATTAGATACACAGCTCAGCAGATAGTATCACACATGATAGGGTTAGATACACAGCTCAGCAGACAGTATCACACATGACAGTATTAGATACACAGCTCAGCAGACAGTATCACACATGATAGGATTAGATACACAGCTCAGCAGACAGTATCACACATGATAGGGTTAGATACACAGCTTAGCAGACAGTATCACACATGACAGGATTAGATACACAGCTCAGCAGACAGTATCACACATGACAGGATTAGATACACAGCTCAGCAGACAGTATCGCACATGATAGGGTTAAATACACAGCTCAGCAGACAGTATCGCACATGATAGGGTTAGATACACAGCTCAGCAGACAGTATCGCACATGATAGGGTTAGATACACAGCTCAGCAGACAGTATCACACATGACAGGATTAGATACACGGCTCAGCAGACAGTATCACACAGGATAGGGTTAGATACATAGCTCAGCAGACAGTATCACACGTGATAGAATTAGATACACAGCTCAGCAGACAGTATCACACGTGATAGGGTTAGATACACAGCTCGGCAGACAGTATCACACAGGATAGGATTAGATACACAGCTCAGCAGATGGTATCACACATGATAGGGTTAAATACACAGCTCAGCAGACAGTATCACACATGATAGGGTTAGATACACAGCTCAGCAGACAGTATCACACATGACAGGATTAGATACACAGCTCAGCAGACAGTATCACACATGACAGGATTAGATACACAGCTCAGCAGACAGTATCGCACATGATAGGGTTAAATACACAGCTCAGCAGACAGTATCACACATGATAGGGTTAGATACACAGCTCAGCAGACAGTATCACACATGACAGGATTAGATACACGGCTCAGCAGACAGTATCACACATGATAGGGTTAGATACACAGCTCTGCAGACAGTATCACACATGACAGGATTAGATACACGGCTCAGCAGACAGTATCACACATGACAGGATTAGATACACGGCTCAGCAGACAGTATCACACATGATAGGGTTAGATACACAGCTCAGCAGACAGTATCACACATGACAGGATTAGATACACGGCTCAGCAGACAGTATCACACATGATAGGGTTAGATACACAGCTCAGCAGACAGTATCACACATGACAGGATTAGATACACAGCTCAGCAGACAGTATCACACATGACAGGATTAGATACACAGCTCAGCAGACAGTATCGCACATGATAGGGTTAAATACACAGCTCAGCAGACAGTATCACACATGATAGGGTTAGATACACAGCTCAGCAGACAGTATCACACATGATAGGGTTAGATACACAGCTCAGCAGACAGTATCACACATGACAGGATTAGATACACGGCTCAGCAGACAGTATCACACATGATAGAATTAGATGCACAGCTCAGCAGACAGTATCACACAGGATAGGGTTAGATACACAGCTCAGCAGACAGTATCACACATGATAGGATTAGATACACAGCTCAGCAGACAGTATCACACATGACAGGGTTAGATGCACAGCTCAGCAGACAGTATCACACAGGAGAGGATTAGATACACAGCTCAGCAGACAGTATCACACATGATAGGATTAGATGCACAGCTCAGCAGACAGTATCACACAGGAGAGGATTAGATACACAGCTCAGCAGACAGTATCACACATGATAGGATTAGATACACAGCTCAGCAGACAGTATCACACAGGATAGGGTTAGATACACAGCTCAGCAGACAGTATTACACATGACAGGATTAGATACACAGCTCAGCAGACAGTATCACACAGGATAGGATTAGATACACAGCTCAGCAGACAGTATCACACATGACAGGACTAGATGCACAGCTCAGCAGACAGTATCACACAGGATAGGGTTAGATACACAGCTCATCAGACAGTATCACACATGATAGGATTAGATACACAGCTCAGCAGACAGTATCACACATGACAGGACTAGATGCACAGCTCAGCAGACAGTATCACACAGGAGAGGATTAGATACACAGCTCAGCAGACAGAATCACACATGATAGGATTAGATACACAGCTCAGCAGATAGTATCACACATGATAGGGTTAGATACACAGCTCATCAGACAGTATCACACATGATAGGATTAGATACATGGCTCAGCAGACAGTATCACACATGATAGGACTAGATGCACAGCTCAGCAGACAGTATCACACATGATAGGATTAGATACACAGCTCAGCAGACAGTATCACACAGGATAGGGTTAGATACACAGCTCGGCAGACAGTATCACACAGGATAGGATTAGATACACAGCTCAGCAGACAGTATCACACATGACAGGACTAGATGCACAGCTCAGCAGACAGTATCACACAGGATAGGGTTAGATACACAGCTCGGCAGACAGTATCACACAGGATAGGATTAGATACACAGCTCAGCAGACAGTATCGCACATGATAGGGTTAAATACACAGCTCAGCAGACAGTATCACACATGACAGGATTAGATACACGGCTCAGCAGACAGTATCACACAGGATAGGATTAGATACACAGTTCAGCAGACAGTATCACACATGACAGGATTAGATACACGGCTCAGCAGACAGTATCACACAGGATAGGATTAGATACACAGTTCAGCAGACAGTATCACACATGATACGATTAGATACACAGCTCAGCAGACAGTATCACACATGATAGGATTAGATACACAGCTCAGCAGACAGTATCACACATGATAGGGTTAGATACACAGCTCAGCAGACAGTATCACACATGATAGGGTTAGATACACAGCTCAGCAGACAGTATCACACAGGATAGGATTAGATACACAGCTCAGCAGACAGTATCACACATGACAGGACTAGATGCACAGCTCAGCAGACAGTATCACACATGATAGGATTAGATACACGGCTCAGCAGACAGTATCACACATGATAGGGTTAGATACACAGCTCAGCAGACAGTATCACACATGACAGGATTAGTTGCACAGCTCAGCAGACAGTATCACACATGATAGGATTAGATACACAGCTTAGCAGACAGTATCACACATGATAGGATTAGATACACGGCTCAGCAGACAGTATCACACAGGATAGGATTAGATATACAGCTCAGCAGACAGTATCACACATGATAGGGTTAGATACACAGCTCATCAGACAGTATCACACATGATAGGATTAGATACACAGCTCAGCAGACAGTATCACACATGACAGGACTAGATGCACAGCTCAGCAGACAGTATCACACAGGAGAGGATTAGATACACAGCTCAGCAGACAGAATCACACATGATAGGATTAGATACACAGCTCAGCAGATAGTATCACACATGATAGGGTTAGATACACAGCTCATCAGACAGTATCACACATGATAGGATTAGATACATGGCTCAGCAGACAGTATCACACATGATAGGACTAGATGCACAGCTCAGCAGACAGTATCACACATGATAGGATTAGATACACAGCTCAGCAGACAGTATCACACAGGATAGGGTTAGATACACAGCTCGGCAGACAGTATCACACAGGATAGGATTAGATACACAGCTCAGCAGACAGTATCACACATGACAGGACTAGATGCACAGCTCAGCAGACAGTATCACACAGGATAGGGTTAGATACACAGCTCGGCAGACAGTATCACACAGGATAGGATTAGATACACAGCTCAGCAGACAGTATCGCACATGATAGGGTTAAATACACAGCTCAGCAGACAGTATCACACATGACAGGATTAGATACACGGCTCAGCAGACAGTATCACACAGGATAGGATTAGATACACAGTTCAGCAGACAGTATCACACATGACAGGATTAGATACACGGCTCAGCAGACAGTATCACACAGGATAGGATTAGATACACAGTTCAGCAGACAGTATCACACATGATACGATTAGATACACAGCTCAGCAGACAGTATCACACATGATAGGATTAGATACACAGCTCAGCAGACAGTATCACACATGATAGGGTTAGATACACAGCTCAGCAGACAGTATCACACATGATAGGGTTAGATACACAGCTCAGCAGACAGTATCACACAGGATAGGATTAGATACACAGCTCAGCAGACAGTATCACACATGACAGGACTAGATGCACAGCTCAGCAGACAGTATCACACATGATAGGATTAGATACACGGCTCAGCAGACAGTATCACACATGATAGGGTTAGATACACAGCTCAGCAGACAGTATCACACATGACAGGATTAGTTGCACAGCTCAGCAGACAGTATCACACATGATAGGATTAGATACACAGCTTAGCAGACAGTATCACACATGATAGGATTAGATACACGGCTCAGCAGACAGTATCACACAGGATAGGATTAGATATACAGCTCAGCAGACAGTATCACACATGATAGGGTTAGATATACAGCTCAGCAGACAGTATCACACATGATAGGATTAGATACACAGCTCAGCAGACAGTATCACACATGATAGGATTAGATACACAGCTCAGCAGACAGTATCACACATGATAGGGTTAGATACACAGCTCAGCAGACAGTATCACACAGGATAGGGTTAGATACACAGCTCAGCAGACAGTATCACACATGACAGGATTAGATACACAGCTCAGCAGACAGTATCACACATGATAGGATTAGATACACAGCTCAGCAGACAGTATCACACAGGATAGGGTTAGATACACAGCTCAGCAGACAGTATCACACATGACAGGATTAGATACACAGCTCAGCAGACAGTATCACACAGGATAGGATTAGATACACAGCTCAGCAGACAGTATCACACATGACAGGACTAGATGCACAGCTCAGCAGACAGTATCACACAGGATAGGGTTAGATACACAGCTCATCAGACAGTATCACACATGATAGGATTAGATACACAGCTCAGCAGACAGTATCACACATGACAGGACTAGATGCACAGCTCAGCAGACAGTATCACACAGGAGAGGATTAGATACACAGCTCAGCAGACAGAATCACACATGATAGGATTAGATACACAGCTCAGCAGATAGTATCACACATGATAGGGTTAGATACACAGCTCATCAGACAGTATCACACATGATAGGATTAGATACATGGCTCAGCAGACAGTATCACACATGATAGGACTAGATGCACAGCTCAGCAGACAGTATCACACATGATAGGACTAGATGCACAGCTCAGCAGACAGTATCACACAGGATAGGGTTAGATACACAGCTCGGCAGACAGTATCACACAGGATAGGATTAGATACACAGCTCAGCAGATGGTATCACACATGATAGGACTAGATACACAGCTGAGCAGACAGTATCACACAGAATAGGATTAGATACACAGCTCGGCAGACAGTATCACACAGGATAGGATTAGATACACAGCTCAGCAGACAGTATCGCACATGATAGGGTTAAATACACAGCTCAGCAGACAGTATCACACATGATAGGGTTAGATACACAGCTCAGCAGACAGTATCACACATGACAGGATTAGATACACAGCTCAGCAGACAGTATCACACATGACAGGATTAGATACACAGCTCAGCAGACAGTATCGCACATGATAGGGTTAAATACACAGCTCAGCAGACAGTATCACACATGATAGGGTTAGATACACAGCTCTGCAGACAGTATCACACATGACAGGATTAGATACACGGCTCAGCAGACAGTATCACACATGACAGGATTAGATACACGGCTCAGCAGACAGTATCACACATGATAGGGTTAGATACACAGCTCAGCAGACAGTATCACACATGATAGGATTAGATACACAGCTCAGCAGACAGTATCACACATGATAGGGTTAGATACACAGCTCAGCAGACAGTATCACACATGATAGGATTAGATACACAGCTCAGCAGACAGTATCACACATGACAGGATTAGATACACAGCTCAGCAGACAGTATCGCACATGATAGGGTTAAATACACAGCTCAGCAGACAGTATCACACATGATAGGGTTAGATACACAGCTCAGCAGACAGTATCACACATGATAGGGTTAGATACACAGCTCAGCAGACAGTATCACACATGACAGGATTAGATACACGGCTCAGCAGACAGTATCACACAGGATAGGGTTAGATACACAGCTCAGCAGACAGTATCACACATGACAGGATTAGATACACAGCTCAGCAGACAGTATCACACATGACAGGATTAGATACACAGCTCAGCAGACGGTATCGCACATGATAGGGTTAAATACACAGCTCAGCAGACAGTATCACACATGATAGGGTTAGATACACAGCTCAGCAGACAGTATCACACATGATAGGGTTAGATACACAGCTCAGCAGACAGTATCACACATGATAGGGTTAGATACACAGCTCAGCAGACAGTATCACACATGACAGGATTAGATACACGGCTCAGCAGACAGTATCACACAGGATAGGGTTAGATACATAGCTCAGCAGACAGTATCACACGTGATAGAATTAGATACACAGCTCAGCAGACAGTATCACACATGATAGGGTTAGATACACAGCTCGGCAGACAGTATCACACAGGATAGGATTAGATACACAGCTCAGCAGATGGTATCACACATGATAGGGTTAAATACACAGCTCAGCAGACAGTATCACACATGATAGGGTTAGATACACAGCTCAGCAGACAGTATCACACATGACAGGATTAGATACACAGCTCAGCAGACAGTATCACACATGACAGGATTAGATACACAGCTCAGCAGACAGTATCGCACATGATAGGGTTAAATACACAGCTCAGCAGACAGTATCACACATGATAGGGTTAGATACACAGCTCAGCAGACAGTATCACACATGACAGGATTAGATACACGGCTCAGCAGACAGTATCACACATGATAGGGTTAGATACACAGCTCTGCAGACAGTATCACACATGACAGGATTAGATACACGGCTCAGCAGACAGTATCACACATGACAGGATTAGATACACGGCTCAGCAGACAGTATCACACATGATAGGGTTAGATACACAGCTCAGCAGACAGTATCACACATGACAGTATTAGATACACAGCTCAGCAGACAGTATCACACATGATAGGATTAGATACACAGCTCAGCAGACAGTATCACACATGATAAGGTTAGATACACAGCTTAGCAGACAGTATCACACATGACAGGATTAGATACACAGCTCAGCAGACAGTATCACACATGACAGGATTAGATACACAGCTCAGCATACAGTATCGCACATGATAGGGTTAAATACACAGCTCAGCAGACAGTATCACACATGATAGGGTTAGATACACAGCTCAGCAGACAGTATCACACATGATAGGGTTAGATACACAGCTCAGCAGACAGTATCACACATGACAGGATTAGATACACGGCTCAGCAGACAGTATCACACAGGATAGGGTTAGATACATAGCTCAGCAGACAGTATCACACGTGATAGAATTAGATACACAGCTCAGCAGACAGTATCACACATGATAGGGTTAGATACACAGCTCGGCAGACAGTATCACACAGGATAGGATTAGATACACAGCTCAGCAGATGGTATCACACATGATAGGGTTAAATACACAGCTCAGCAGACAGTATCACACATGATAGGGTTAGATACACAGCTCAGCAGACAGTATCACACATGACAGGATTAGATACACAGCTCAACAGACAGTATCACACATGACAGGATTAGATACACAGCTCAGCAGACAGTATCGCACATGATAGGGTTAAATACACAGCTCAGCAGACAGTATCACACATGATAGGGTTAGATACACAGCTCAGCAGACAGTATCACACATGACAGGATTAGATACACGGCTCAGCAGACAGTATCACACATGATAGGGTTAGATACACAGCTCTGCAGACAGTATCACACATGACAGGATTAGATACACGGCTCAGCAGACAGTATCACACATGACAGGATTAGATACACGGCTCAGCAGACAGTATCACACATGATAGGGTTAGATACACGGCTCAGCAGACAGTATCACACATGACAGGATTAGATACACGGCTCAGCAGACAGTATCACACATGATAGGGTTAGATACACAGCTCAGCAGACAGTATCACACATGACAGGATTAGATACACAGCTCAGCAGACAGTATCACACATGACAGGATTAGATACACAGCTCAGCAGACAGTATCGCACATGATAGGGTTAAATACACAGCTCAGCAGACAGTATCACACATGATAGGGTTAGATACACAGCTCAGCAGACAGTATCACACATGATAGGGTTAGATACACAGCTCAGCAGACAGTATCACACATGACAGGATTAGATACACGGCTCAGCAGACAGTATCACACATGATAGAATTAGATGCACAGCTCAGCAGACAGTATCACACAGGATAGGGTTAGATACACAGCTCAGCAGACAGTATCACACATGATAGGATTAGATACACAGCTCAGCAGACAGTATCACACATGACAGGGTTAGATGCACAGCTCAGCAGACAGTATCACACAGGAGAGGATTAGATACACAGCTCAGCAGACAGTATCACACATGATAGGATTAGATGCACAGCTCAGCAGACAGTATCACACAGGAGAGGATTAGATACACAGCTCAGCAGACAGTATCACACATGATAGGATTAGATACACAGCTCAGCAGACAGTATCACACAGGATAGGGTTAGATACACAGCTCAGCAGACAGTATCACACATGACAGGATTAGATACACAGCTCAGCAGACAGTATCACACAGGATAGGATTAGATACACAGCTCAGCAGACAGTATCACACATGACAGGACTAGATGCACAGCTCAGCAGACAGTATCACACAGGATAGGGTTAGATACACAGCTCATCAGACAGTATCACACATGATAGGATTAGATACACAGCTCAGCAGACAGTATCACACATGACAGGACTAGATGCACAGCTCAGCAGACAGTATCACACAGGAGAGGATTAGATACACAGCTCAGCAGACAGAATCACACATGATAGGATTAGATACACAGCTCAGCAGATAGTATCACACATGATAGGGTTAGATACACAGCTCATCAGACAGTATCACACATGATAGGATTAGATACATGGCTCAGCAGACAGTATCACACATGATAGGACTAGATGCACAGCTCAGCAGACAGTATCACACATGATAGGATTAGATACACAGCTCAGCAGACAGTATCACACAGGATAGGGTTAGATACACAGCTCGGCAGACAGTATCACACAGGATAGGATTAGATACACAGCTCAGCAGATGGTATCACACATGATAGGACTAGATACACAGCTGAGCAGACAGTATCACACAGGATAGGATTAGATACACAGCTCGGCAGACAGTATCACACAGGATAGGATTAGATACACAGCTCAGCAGACAGTATCGCACATGATAGGGTTAAATACACAGCTCAGCAGACAGTATCACACATGACAGGATTAGATACACGGCTCAGCAGACAGTATCACACAGGATAGGATTAGATACACAGTTCAGCAGACAGTATCACACATGACAGGATTAGATACACGGCTCAGCAGACAGTATCACACAGGATAGGATTAGATACACAGCTCAGCAGACAGTATCACACATGATACGATTAGATACACAGCTCAGCAGACAGTATCACACATGATAGGATTAGATACACAGCTCAGCAGACAGTATCACACATGATAGGGTTAGATACACAGCTCAGCAGACAGTATCACACATGATAGGGTTAGATACACAGCTCAGCAGACAGTATCACACAGGATAGGATTAGATACACAGCTCAGCAGACAGTATCACACATGACAGGACTAGATGCACAGCTCAGCAGACAGTATCACACATGATAGGATTAGATACACGGCTCAGCAGACAGTATCACACATGATAGGGTTAGATACACAGCTCAGCAGACAGTATCACACATGACAGGATTAGTTGCACAGCTCAGCAGACAGTATCACACATGATAGGATTAGATACACAGCTTAGCAGACAGTATCACACATGATAGGATTAGATACACGGCTCAGCAGACAGTATCACACAGGATAGGATTAGATATACAGCTCAGCAGACAGTATCACACATGATAGGGTTAGATATACAGCTCAGCAGACAGTATCACACATGATAGGGTTAGATACACAGCTCAGTAGACAGTATCACACATGATAGGATTAGATACACAGCTCAGCAGACAGTATCACACATGATAGGGTTAGATACACAGCTCAGCAGACAGTATCACACAGGATAGGGTTAGATACACAGCTCAGCAGACAGTATCACACATGACAGGATTAGATACACAGCTCAGCAGACAGTATCACACATGATAGGATTAGATACACAGCTCAGCAGACAGTATCACACAGGATAGGGTTAGATACACAGCTCAGCAGACAGTATCACACATGACAGGATTAGATACACAGCTCAGCAGACAGTATCACACAGGATAGGATTAGATACACAGCTCAGCAGACAGTATCACACATGACAGGACTAGATGCACAGCTCAGCAGACAGTATCACACAGGATAGGATTAGATACACAGCTCAGCAGACAGTATCACACATGATAGGATTAGATACACAGCTCAGCAGACAGTATCACACTGGATAGGATTAGATACACAGCTCATCAGACAGTATCACACATGATAGGATTAGATACACAGCTCAGCAGACAGTATCACACATGACAGGACTAGATGCACAGCTCAGCAGACAGTATCACACAGGAGAGGATTAGATACACAGCTCAGCAGACAGAATCACACATGATAGGATTAGATACACAGCTCAGCAGATAGTATCACACATGATAGGGTTAGATACACAGCTCATCAGACAGTATCACACATGATAGGATTAGATACATGGCTCAGCAGACAGTATCACACATGATAGGACTAGATACACAGCTCAGCAGACAGTATCACACATGACAGGATTAGTTGCACAGCTCAGCAGACAGTATCACACATGATAGGATTAGATACACAGCTTAGCAGACAGTATCACACATGATAGGATTAGATACACGGCTCAGCAGACAGTATCACACAGGATAGGATTAGATATACAGCTCAGCAGACAGTATCACACATGATAGGGTTAGATATACAGCTCAGCAGACAGTATCACACATGATAGGGTTAGATACACAGCTCAGTAGACAGTATCACACATGATAGGATTAGATACACAGCTCAGCAGACAGTATCACACATGATAGGGTTAGATACACAGCTCAGCAGACAGTATCACACAGGATAGGGTTAGATACACAGCTCAGCAGACAGTATCACACATGACAGGATTAGATACACAGCTCAGCAGACAGTATCACACATGATAGGATTAGATACACAGCTCAGCAGACAGTATCACACAGGATAGGGTTAGATACACAGCTCAGCAGACAGTATCACACATGACAGGATTAGATACACAGCTCAGCAGACAGTATCACACAGGATAGGATTAGATACACAGCTCAGCAGACAGTATCACACATGACAGGACTAGATGCACAGCTCAGCAGACAGTATCACACAGGATAGGGTTAGATACACAGCTCATCAGACAGTATCACACATGATAGGATTAGATACACAGCTCAGCAGACAGTATCACACATGACAGGACTAGATGCACAGCTCAGCAGACAGTATCACACAGGAGAGGATTAGATACACAGCTCAGCAGACAGAATCACACATGATAGGATTAGATACACAGCTCAGCAGATAGTATCACACATGATAGGGTTAGATACACAGCTCATCAGACAGTATCACACATGATAGGATTAGATACATGGCTCAGCAGACAGTATCACACATGATAGGACTAGATGCACAGCTCAGCAGACAGTATCACACATGATAGGATTAGATACACAGCTCAGCAGACAGTATCACACAGGATAGGGTTAGATACACAGCTCGGCAGACAGTATCACACAGGATAGGATTAGATACACAGCTCAGCAGATGGTATCACACATGATAGGACTAGATACACAGCTGAGCAGACAGTATCACACAGGATAGGATTAGATACACAGCTCGGCAGACAGTATCACACAGGATAGGATTAGATACACAGCTCAGCAGACAGTATCGCACATGATAGGGTTAAATACACAGCTCAGCAGACAGTATCACACATGATAGGGTTAGATACACAGCTCAGCAGACAGTATCACACATGACAGGATTAGATACACAGCTCAGCAGACAGTATCACACATGACAGGATTAGATACACAGCTCAGCAGACAGTATCGCACATGATAGGGTTAAATACACAGCTCAGCAGACAGTATCACACATGATAGGGTTAGATACACAGCTCAGCAGACAGTATCACACATGACAGGATTAGATACACGGCTCAGCAGACAGTATCACACATGATAGGGTTAGATACACAGCTCTGCAGACAGTATCACACATGACAGGATTAGATACACGGCTCAGCAGACAGTATCACACATGACAGGATTAGATACACGGCTCAGCAGACAGTATCACACATGATAGGGTTAGATACACAGCTTAGCAGACAGTATCACACATGACAGGATTAGATACACAGCTCAGCAGACAGTATCACACATGACAGGATTAGATACACAGCTCAGCAGACGGTATCGCACATGATAGGGTTAAATACACAGCTCAGCAGACAGTATCACACATGATAGGGTTAGATACACAGCTCAGCAGACAGTATCACACATGATAGGGTTAGATACACAGCTCAGCAGACAGTATCACACATGACAGGATTAGATACACGGCTCAGCAGACAGTATCACACAGGATAGGGTTAGATACATAGCTCAGCAGACAGTATCACACGTGATAGAATTAGATACACAGCTCAGCAGACAGTATCACACATGATAGGGTTAGATACACAGCTCGGCAGACAGTATCACACAGGATAGGATTAGATACACAGCTCAGCAGATGGTATCACACATGATAGGGTTAAATACACAGCTCAGCAGACAGTATCACACATGATAGGGTTAGATACACAGCTCAGCAGACAGTATCACACATGACAGGATTAGATACACAGCTCAGCAGACAGTATCGCACATGATAGGGTTAAATACACAGCTCAGCAGACAGTATCACACATGATAGGGTTAGATACACAGCTCAGCAGACAGTATCACACATGACAGGATTAGATACACGGCTCAGCAGACAGTATCACACATGATAGGGTTAGATACACAGCTCTGCAGACAGTATCACACATGACAGGATTAGATACACGGCTCAGCAGACAGTATCACACATGACAGGATTAGATACACGGCTCAGCAGACAGTATCACACATGATAGGGTTAGATACACAGCTCAGCAGACAGTATCACACATGACAGGATTAGATACACGGCTCAGCAGACAGTATCACACATGATAGGGTTAGATACACAGCTCAGCAGACAGTATCACACATGACAGGATTAGATACACAGCTCAGCAGACAGTATCACACATGACAGGATTAGATACACAGCTCAGCAGACAGTATCGCACATGATAGGGTTAAATACACAGCTCAGCAGACAGTATCACACATGATAGGGTTAGATACACAGCTCAGCAGACAGTATCACACATGATAGGGTTAGATACACAGCTCAGCAGACAGTATCACACATGACAGGATTAGATACACGGCTCAGCAGACAGTATCACACATGATAGAATTAGATGCACAGCTCAGCAGACAGTATCACACAGGATAGGGTTAGATACACAGCTCAGCAGACAGTATCACACATGATAGGATTAGATACACAGCTCAGCAGACAGTATCACACATGACAGGGTTAGATGCACAGCTCAGCAGACAGTATCACACAGGAGAGGATTAGATACACAGCTCAGCAGACAGTATCACACATGATAGGATTAGATGCACAGCTCAGCAGACAGTATCACACAGGAGAGGATTAGATACACAGCTCAGCAGACAGTATCACACATGATAGGGTTAGATACACAGCTCAGCAGACAGTATCACACATGACAGGACTAGATGCACAGCTCAGCAGACAGTATCACACAGGATAGGGTTAGATACACAGCTCATCAGACAGTATCACACATGATAGGATTAGATACACAGCTCAGCAGACAGTATCACACATGACAGGACTAGATGCACAGCTCAGCAGACAGTATCACACAGGAGAGGATTAGATACACAGCTCAGCAGACAGAATCACACATGATAGGATTAGATACACAGCTCAGCAGATAGTATCACACATGATAGGGTTAGATACACAGCTCATCAGACAGTATCACACATGATAGGATTAGATACATGGCTCAGCAGACAGTATCACACATGATAGGACTAGATGCACAGCTCAGCAGACAGTATCACACATGATAGGATTAGATACACAGCTCAGCAGACAGTATCACACAGGATAGGGTTAGATACACAGCTCGGCAGACAGTATCACACAGGATAGGATTAGATACACAGCTCAGCAGATGGTATCACACATGATAGGACTAGATACACAGCTGAGCAGACAGTATCACACAGGATAGGATTAGATACACAGCTCGGCAGACAGTATCACACAGGATAGGATTAGATACACAGCTCAGCAGACAGTATCGCACATGATAGGGTTAAATACACAGCTCAGCAGACAGTATCACACAGGATAGGGTTAGATACACAGTTCAGCAGACAGTATCACACATGACAGGATTAGATACACGGCTCAGCAGACAGTATCACACAGGATAGGATTAGATACACAGTTCAGCAGACAGTATCACACATGATACGATTAGATACACAGCTCAGCAGACAGTATCACACATGATAGGATTAGATACACAGCTCAGCAGACAGTATCACACATGATAGGGTTAGATACACAGCTCAGCAGACAGTATCACACATGATAGGGTTAGATACACAGCTCAGCAGACAGTATCACACAGGATAGGATTAGATACACAGCTCAGCAGACAGTATCACACATGACAGGACTAGATGCACAGCTCAGCAGACAGTATCACACATGATAGGATTAGATACACGGCTCAGCAGACAGTATCACACATGATAGGGTTAGATACACAGCTCAGCAGACAGTATCACACATGACAGGATTAGTTGCACAGCTCAGCAGACAGTATCACACATGATAGGATTAGATACACAGCTTAGCAGACAGTATCACACATGATAGGATTAGATACACGGCTCAGCAGACAGTATCACACAGGATAGGATTAGATATACAGCTCAGCAGACAGTATCACACATGATAGGGTTAGATATACAGCTCAGCAGACAGTATCACACATGATAGGGTTAGATACACAGCTCAGTAGACAGTATCACACATGATAGGATTAGATACACAGCTCAGCAGACAGTATCACACATGATAGGGTTAGATACACAGCTCAGCAGACAGTATCACACAGGATAGGGTTAGATACACAGCTCAGCAGACAGTATCACACATGACAGGATTAGATACACAGCTCAGCAGACAGTATCACACATGATAGGATTAGATACACAGCTCAGCAGACAGTATCACACAGGATAGGATTAGATACACAGCTCGGCAGACAGTATCACACAGGATAGGATTAGATACACAGCTCAGCAGACAGTATCGCACATGATAGGGTTAAATACACAGCTCAGCAGACAGTATCACACATGATAGGGTTAGATACACAGCTCAGCAGACAGTATCACACATGACAGGATTAGATACACAGCTCAGCAGACAGTATCACACATGACAGGATTAGATACACAGCTCAGCAGACAGTATCGCACATGATAGGGTTAAATACACAGCTCAGCAGACAGTATCACACATGATAGGGTTAGATACACAGCTCAGCAGACAGTATCACACATGACAGGATTAGATACACGGCTCAGCAGACAGTATCACACATGATAGGGTTAGATACACAGCTCTGCAGACAGTATCACACATGACAGGATTAGATACACGGCTCAGCAGACAGTATCACACATGACAGGATTAGATACACGGCTCAGCAGACAGTATCACACATGATAGGGTTAGATACACAGCTTAGCAGACAGTATCACACATGACAGGATTAGATACACAGCTCAGCAGACAGTATCACACATGACAGGATTAGATACACAGCTCAGCAGACAGTATCGCACATGATAGGGTTAAATACACAGCTCAGCAGACAGTATCACACATGATAGGGTTAGATACACAGCTCAGCAGACAGTATCACACATGATAGGGTTAGATACACAGCTCAGCAGACAGTATCACACATGACAGGATTAGATACACGGCTCAGCAGACAGTATCACACAGGATAGGGTTAGATACATAGCTCAGCAGACAGTATCACACGTGATAGAATTAGATACACAGCTCAGCAGACAGTATCACACATGATAGGGTTAGATACACAGCTCGGCAGACAGTATCACACAGGATAGGATTAGATACACAGCTCAGCAGATGGTATCACACATGATAGGGTTAAATACACAGCTCAGCAGACAGTATCACACATGATAGGGTTAGATACACAGCTCAGCAGACAGTATCACACATGACAGGATTAGATACACAGCTCAGCAGACAGTATCACACATGACAGGATTAGATACACAGCTCAGCAGACAGTATCGCACATGATAGGGTTAAATACACAGCTCAGCAGACAGTATCACACATGATAGGGTTAGATACACAGCTCAGCAGACAGTATCACACATGACAGGATTAGATACACGGCTCAGCAGACAGTATCACACATGATAGGGTTAGATACACAGCTCTGCAGACAGTATCACACATGACAGGATTAGATACACGGCTCAGCAGACAGTATCACACATGACAGGATTAGATACACAGCTCAGCAGACAGTATCGCACATGATAGGGTTAAATACACAGCTCAGCAGACAGTATCACACATGATAGGGTTAGATACACAGCTCAGCAGACAGTATCACACATGATAGGGTTAGATACACAGCTCAGCAGACAGTATCACACATGACAGGATTAGATACACGGCTCAGCAGACAGTATCACACATGATAGAATTAGATGCACAGCTCAGCAGACAGTATCACACATGACAGGATTAGATACACGGCTCAGCAGACAGTATCACACATGATAGAATTAGATGCACAGCTCAGCAGACAGTATCACACAGGATAGGGTTAGATACACAGCTCAGCAGACAGTATCACACATGATAGGATTAGATACACAGCTCAGCAGACAGTATCACACATGACAGGGTTAGATGCACAGCTCAGCAGACAGTATCACACAGGAGAGGATTAGATACACAGCTCAGCAGACAGTATCACACATGACAGGATTAGATACACGGCTCAGCAGACAGTATCACACATGATAGAATTAGATGCACAGCTCAGCAGACAGTATCACACAGGATAGGGTTAGATACACAGCTCAGCAGACAGTATCACACATGATAGGGTTAAATACACAGCTCAGCAGACAGTATCACACATGATAGGGTTAGATACACAGCTCAGCAGACAGTATCACACATGATAGGGTTAGATACACAGCTCAGCAGACAGTATCACACATGACAGGATTAGATACACGGCTCAGCAGACAGTATCACACATGATAGAATTAGATGCACAGCTCAGCAGACAGTATCACACAGGATAGGGTTAGATACACAGCTCAGCAGACAGTATCACACATGATAGGATTAGATACACAGCTCAGCAGACAGTATCACACATGACAGGGTTAGATGCACAGCTCAGCAGACAGTATCACACAGGAGAGGATTAGATACACAGCTCAGCAGACAGTATCACACATGACAGGATTAGATACACGGCTCAGCAGACAGTATCACACATGATAGGGTTAGATACACAGCTCTGCAGACAGTATCACACATGACAGGATTAGATACACGGCTCAGCAGACAGTATCACACATGACAGGATTAGATACACGGCTCAGCAGACAGTATCACACATGATAGGGTTAGATACACAGCTTAGCAGACAGTATCACACATGACAGGATTAGATACACAGCTCAGCAGACAGTATCACACATGACAGGATTAGATACACAGCTCAGCAGACAGTATCGCACATGATAGGGTTAAATACACAGCTCAGCAGACAGTATCACACATGATAGGGTTAGATACACAGCTCAGCAGACAGTATCACACATGATAGGGTTAGATACACAGCTCAGCAGACAGTATCACACATGACAGGATTAGATACACGGCTCAGCAGACAGTATCACACAGGATAGGGTTAGATACATAGCTCAGCAGACAGTATCACACGTGATAGAATTAGATACACAGCTCAGCAGACAGTATCACACATGATAGGGTTAGATACACAGCTCGGCAGACAGTATCACACAGGATAGGATTAGATACACAGCTCAGCAGATGGTATCACACATGATAGGGTTAAATACACAGCTCAGCAGACAGTATCACACATGATAGGGTTAGATACACAGCTCAGCAGACAGTATCACACATGACAGGATTAGATACACAGCTCAGCAGACAGTATCACACATGACAGGATTAGATACACAGCTCAGCAGACAGTATCGCACATGATAGGGTTAAATACACAGCTCAGCAGACAGTATCACACATGATAGGGTTAGATACACAGCTCAGCAGACAGTATCACACATGACAGGATTAGATACACGGCTCAGCAGACAGTATCACACATGATAGGGTTAGATACACAGCTCTGCAGACAGTATCACACATGACAGGATTAGATACACGGCTCAGCAGACAGTATCACACATGACAGGATTAGATACACGGCTCAGCAGACAGTATCACACATGATAGGGTTAGATACACAGCTCAGCAGACAGTATCACACATGACAGGATTAGATACACGGCTCAGCAGACAGTATCACACATGATAGGGTTAGATACACAGCTCAGCAGACAGTATCACACATGACAGGATTAGATACACAGCTCAGCAGACAGTATCACACATGACAGGATTAGATACACAGCTCAGCAGACAGTATCGCACATGATAGGGTTAAATACACAGCTCAGCAGACAGTATCACACATGATAGGGTTAGATACACAGCTCAGCAGACAGTATCACACATGATAGGGTTAGATACACAGCTCAGCAGACAGTATCACACATGACAGGATTAGATACACGGCTCAGCAGACAGTATCACACATGATAGAATTAGATGCACAGCTCAGCAGACAGTATCACACAGGATAGGGTTAGATACACAGCTCAGCAGACAGTATCACACATGATAGGATTAGATACACAGCTCAGCAGACAGTATCACACATGACAGGGTTAGATGCACAGCTCAGCAGACAGTATCACACAGGAGAGGATTAGATACACAGCTCAGCAGACAGTATCACACATGATAGGATTAGATGCACAGCTCAGCAGACAGTATCACACAGGAGAGGATTAGATACACAGCTCAGCAGACAGTATCACACATGATAGGGTTACATACACAGTTCAGCAGACAGTATCACACATGATAGGGTTAGATACACGGCTCAGCAGACAGTAACACACATGATAGGATTAGATACACAGCTCAGCAGACAGTATCACACATGACAGGGTTAGATGCACAGCTCAGCAGACAGTATCACACATGACAGGGTTAGATGCACAGTACAGTTGCAGGACAGCACATGTCTGGGCAACTTCCTTCACGCCCTTCTGCTCCCGGGTTTGTCAGTGCAGGATTCCTCTCTCCTCCATGTCAGGAATACAGAGATGTTGGATTTAGGCCTCGTGTGTCCGGGGGCAGAAATCACCATTTATAAGATGCCTGCTGGAGTGTGATACGGACGGAGCCGCAGCCTCCTCCCTGGATGCATCTCCTGCCGGGAACCATTGATATTTCTTCATTTGTTCTAATTATTAACCATGGCGAGATTTCCACAGAGACTCACTGGGCGAGCGCCGGGGGCTACCGGTCCGCTCTGACCCTGTGCAGCTCATTATGCTTCTCACTGACTGCAGTGTTTGGCTTCATTTCTCATCCGTTATCATAGAAAATAGATGGATGAAAATGAATAATTTAGGCTTTGTATATTAGAAATATCACAGCAGCACAGAGTATTTAAAGACGAATTGTCACCAGGTCAAGAGTGTCAGTTTGTGCTCTTATTTTGTTCCCTATTCTCCCCTGAGTAATTTGTTTCTTATTTTTTTTTAATTCGCCATACGGTTCCAGAGATATGGGCCTTTTAATTTAGGACTGAGACATTGTCATGGTGTTAGGCGGAGTATTCGCCAGCAGCACAGAGTATTTCTTGAGAATGTGTGTGCTAATAATGTAGGGGAGTTCAAACTAAAACAAGCATACTAGAAGAAGCCTGTTCCCCTCTAAGCAGCACAGAGTATTTCAGAAGAGAGGTGTGCCTATCTTGTGAGAGATCTCAGTCTGGAAGTTGCATGCTACAAGGAGCTGGATTATTCCTAGCACTGCAGAGTATTTCAGGAGAGGATATTTTCTCATTTTGTGGAAGGTTATAATCTGTTGTGTTATATAGCATTAGGAGCAGGGTCCTCAAGCAGCGCAGAGTATTTCAGAAGATGACTGTGCTAGGGGAGGTGTTAGACTGCAGCGAAATAAGATGGGAGCCCAGCAGAACAGAGTATTTCAGGATGGATAAGATTTTGCTGATCTTGTGGGAGGTTTTGTACTGAAACTTACAGTGTTGCACCAGCAGCACAGAGTACTTCAGGAGGGAACTATGTGGATCTTCTAGGAAGATACAGACTATGAGTAACATTGATGACATACAATAGTTCCTAGCAGAACAGAGTATTTCAGGAGAGGAGTGTACTAATCTTATGGAAGTTTTCAGAGAGTTTCAGGGTCCCTGTCAGCACAGAGTATTTCAGGAGTGCCATATGCTGTAGGAGATTATAGACTAAGAGTACAGTAGACTAAGATGGGTCCCCAGCAGCACAGAGTATGTCAGGAGAAGACTATCCTGATCTTGTGAGAGTTACAAAGTGGAAGGAATAAATAATGTCTGATTATTGTCTCAAAAAATGTTTTACATCTTTCTCCCTATTTTCGGGTCCGTTACAGTTGCATCCAGTCTGTGCAATCTTCTATGAGATCCAGATCATACATTTTATCTGCACTGACACATTGTAATAAATTTATGAGACATCATTACATCCTGGGTAAAAAGGGGTTTTCTAGAGTTTAATATAGAGTGTATAAAACTTATAAAAGCTAATTGGATCGACCAAAAATAACCAGAAAGGATTTCTATTTATTGCACAAATAATTTCAAATTTTATTGAGTGACACCACACACCAATTAAAAAACATACATAGACATAATTACAAATGTGTGGACAGAAGGGGGGCTATGGAACAACTACAACAACATGATATCATATATAGAGTATAAGGTCTCTGTATATAAATATATAATCCGTATGTTTAAAAAAAATATGAATCAATATAAAGTGCATAGTGCAAAGATGATTTGGATGAAATACATACTTAGCAAATGATGGCAGTAATATACCGTTAATGTATCATCCAGTATTCAATATAAGACCCTGAATTAGCTATTATACTAGCCCACACTCATGCCTGCCCCTCGCTCCTACACGCGTTTCACAGTGTGCTTCCTCAGGGAGTGGTAGAGGACAAGGAGATTAGGTGCGATTAATAAAGGCACAGGGGTGATCTATCAACCAATAGGGAGTGTCTGATGTCAAGTGCAAATTATGTGGCACAAAGCCCACCCCCTGACCCCGATCAGCAGTGTGATGAGGGCCCAGGGGTCCCTACAGGGTGACCCTCCTGTATGGGTGCTTGTATTAATGCTCCATCATTTTCTTCTAGGGCTGAGAAGACGGAGGTCCTGAGTGATGATCTCTTACAGGTGGGTGTCACTGTATATACCTGACCTGTGTATATGTATACACGCCCACCCACTATATACACGGGGAGCCCCCATCAGTCTTGCCTGGTTGCAGATCACCGGGTTAGTGGAACCTCCATCAATATTTCGGGTTGGCGCAGGGGCCGGGTTACACTAGCACTAATATGGGCCTGGTAAAACCATGAAGCTGCTATTATTAGGGTATCACAATGCAGCCCCCCACAGAGTGTCTTGTCGGGCGCTGGAAGACGGAGATTATTCTAACATCTTCTTGCTCCCTCGCAGGTGGAGAAGCGTCTGGAGTTGGTTAAACAGGTCACCCACAGCACCCACAAGAAGCTCACCGCATGTTTACAGGGCCAGCAAGGGACCGAGACTGATAAAAGATCGGTAAGCCTGGAGAAATCTGACACTGTGCCTCCGTAACGGTGCAGGTCGCACAGTGCCCCCTTAACGGTGCAGGTCGCACAGTGCCTCCGTAACGGTGCAGGTCGCACAGTGCCTCCGTAACGGTGCAGGTCGCACAGTGCCCCCGTAACGGTGCCGGCCGCACAGTGCCCCCTTAACGGTGCAGGTCGCACAGTGCCCCCGTAACGGTGCCGGCCGCACAGTGCCCCCGTAACGGTGCCGGCCGCACAGTGCCCCCTTAACGGTGCAGGCCGCACAGTGCCCCGGTAACGGTGCAGGTCGCACAGTGCCTCCGTAACGGTGCAGGTCGCACGGTGCCTCCGTAACAGTGCAGGCCGCACCGTGCCCCTGTAACTTGCACCTGAATGCAGCTTTGGATGTGACTTGAGGATAACCCATAATGTCACCAGATACATACAGGATTCGCAGACTCGCTCAGTATCTTCTGTGAAGTATTTTTCTTCCTTCCCACAGAAGAAGTTGCCTCTTATCACCTTGGCTCAGTGTCTCATGGAGGGATCTGCTGTGTTGGGTGATGACTCTTTGCTCGGGTGAGACCCAGAATTATTACTATTCCTGCACTATCTCCATTCTATGATGATCCCCTTTTTCTTGCTGTCAGTAAAACATCCAGGTTTCCACTCCAACCCTTATCCTGTCATCATCACCTAATCTTGCTCACACGGCGGCTGTACAACCCCTCACTTTATTCCGCCTAGGTGGCGCTGTTGTGATTGCTTTCTGCCTTTTTACTTGTTATTTCTAGGAAGATGCTGAAGTTGTGCGGGGAAGCCGAGGACAAACTAGCACAGGAGCTGATCCACTTCGAGCAGGAGGTGGAGAGGGACGTGGTGGAGCCGCTGTTTGTGCTCTCAGAGGTACAAAATTAGAAGGGGTCACAGCATTAAATCACCCCTTCCCCTTTTAGACACAGGTTTGATTCTGATTTTTACCAATCATAAAGCGATGGTGTATGCTAGTGATATACTGATGAGAATACCCATTTAAAGAGATTGTCTGCCTATTTTTTATTTTACCCGTATGTGCCCTGAACATAAGCCCATACTCGCCTCCTGATCCCCGGCCGCCCCTCCGTACTGCTGCCCAGTCCTCAACTGGTCTCCTCTCCCTTTATTCAGGAGTGGTTGGCACTGTCAATCCAAACGCCCCTTTAAAGGGGCACTCCAACAGTTGTGCTTGACTGATGCTGGGGTGTCTCCATCCCATCCATGGCTTCTAAGACACCTATAACTGTACATTGTTGATCCAGCAGATATCCCATAGTTAATGGCCGGAGGTTTATTTTAACTCTGTATTGCCTGTTTTGTTGATTCCTTTGTCTTCCAGGTGGAGATCCCCAATATCCAAAAACAGAGGAAACACTTAGCCAAACTAACGTTAGACATGGATTCGTCGAGAGCAAGGTAAATCAGTCTCACATTTCTCTCCTCATTTTTCATATAAACTTTTACAAATATTTTGCATTATAAATCTGGATCCGATCGCATGCTCCAGTCACAGCAAGAGCTGCATTCATAATTCTGCTCACTGCACTTTGGAATGTGAGACATTATAAGATGAATACAGCTACAATCTTATATGCAGAGTTAAATGGGGGTCCGACCTCTGAGAATAAAGGGGCTGCAGAAATGGTTTAGCCCAGTTTTTTTTCCTGCACAGTGGCGCCCAACTACTTACTGCGCAGGGCAGCTGCAGCACGCCTCCATTAAAGTGAAAGGGAAAACTTTAAAAGAAGAGGAAGTGCTGCTCTCTGGGCTCTTTATTCTCAGGATCGGGGGGTCTCCGTCTAAACATAAAGTGATGGTATATTCTAGTGATTGGCCATCACTTTATAAGATCAGAACACCCCTTTAAATAGACAACATTTATCATATAAATGTATAATTACTGGGGGTCTGACTGATGAGACCACCACGATCTCATGAATAATGTGTTCAAAGTCCCCTGTATGAATGGAGCAGTAATGAGCATGTGCGACCACCAGTGAATGGATCAATGGTCACACATGGTCAGTTTCTCTCCATTCACAAGCGATCACTGTTCTCGTGATCAGTGAGGTCCCAATAATCAGTTATCAATAGATGATCACTGGGATCGCTGATCGTTGACAGTGTTGTTTATGGGACAACCCCTTTAACGTCTAAAATGATTTCTCACTGCTGCCCCCTACTGGATACTCGACCAATGCAAGAGCCACAGGCAGTCTGTGGAAGTTATCACTTCTTAGATGGTGGTTAATGGCCCAGCAATAGGAGACTCTCTTGTCGAGATCTGGCCCATACCAGGATGGGGCCCTTGGGCAGATTGCCCATTATGGCCGACGTCCGTGTAATATGCGAGTAGCTCAGGACCTGAGTGAGTCATGAAATCTCCCAGAGGCATAATAAAACATTCAGACACTGTCGCGCTCTGCTGCCGGGATGAGTCACTTTGCTCAGAAAGAACGTGAGCGTTTCGGATAATGCAGGTAGGAGAATAATATCCAGACGCAATGGCTGAAAACAAAGCCCAGTAATTAGTGAGAGGAGGAGGAGGAATTGGGGCAACGCTCCCAGAGCCCCTCTTTATGCCATTATTGAAGTCATGTCCCTTGTCGTGTGCAGGTGGCAGCAATCTGCTAAGTCGTCCGGGATCTCCAGCAATCTGCAACCTTCTGGAGCCAAGGCTGATGCACTCAGGGAAGAGATGGAGGAGGCGGCAAACCGCGTGGAGATCTGTAGGGTGGGTGATGTATGTATAATCTGAAATGTGGCAAAAGCGCTCTCTCTCTCTTACCTCCCATACACATGCATGCTCGCCTGAGCGTACATGTGCTCGGTATAGGGGGGAAAGGAGTAAGCCTCTTCCAGAGACCTCTGACGGAGGCTTATCTTCCCTGAGAACAGAAGGATTGGGTATGATTCAAAATGTCCAATCCTGATTTTGTCGGGGTGGGGTCGGGCTGCCCCCATACACTTTAGGTGGTCACAGCGGGTTTGTGCATTGGACCCTGTAGTCCATATGCAACATGGAGCAAGGGTTCCCCATAACTTTTTAGGAGGTCCAAAATACCCCCAAAAATATATACACTGTGTTCCAAATTATTATGCAAATAATATTTTCTCAGATTTTCCCAAATTACCTATATGAATTGTAGTCATTGTAATTTTCCAGTCAAATAACTATTAGAGTACAATTGAAAGGTTTTTGTACAAACTGCCTATGATAACAGTATATTTTTTAAAAAATAAAAAACTCAAAACTGTACTCAAAATGCATGTTCCAAATTATTATGCACAGCAGAGTTTTCAACCTTTTCATTTTAATAAAGAACAAAAAAAATGGTCATTTTTGAAATTATAAGCATTAGCAGGTTATTACAAACTGAAATCAAACAGTTTTCAACTCAAAACTTTATTCTAGGTGATGTTACATTTGCACATAGGACCGCTTGTTCGAAAGGAGCTTCTGAACTCTCTCGTCCATTGAATTTGTCAGGTTTTGGATGGTTTCTGCTTCAATTGTTTAGCATGAGGACAGAATACCCTCCCAGAGCTGTTGCTTAGATGTGAACTGCCTCCCGCCATCATAGACACTCCTTTTGATGATGCTCCAGAGGTTCTCAATGGGGTTGAGGTCAGGGGAGCATGGGGGTCACACCATAAGTTTGTCCCCTTTTATGCCCATAGCAGCCAGAGATGCAGATGTGTTATGTGCAGCATGAGACGGTGCATTATCATGCATGACAATTATCTTGCTGCGGAATACACGGTTCTTCTTCTTGAACCATGGAAGAAAGTGCTATTTGAGAAACTGAACATACATTTTGGAGTTCATCTTTACCCCTTCAAGGATCCTAAAAGGGCCGACAATCTCTCTCCCCATGATTCCAGCCCAAAACATTACTCCACGTCCTCCTTGTTGGTGCCGTAGCCATGTTTGCATGGGGTGTCCATCAACCAGCCATCCTCCACTCCATCCATCTGGACCATCGAGCGTTGCACGGCACTCATCGGTGAACAAAACAGTTTTGAAGTCAGTCTTCATGTATTGTTTGGCCCACTGGAGCCGTTTCTGCTTGTGTGCAGTGGATAGAGGAGGTCGACAGGATGGCTTACGCACAGCTGCAAACCTCTGAAGGACCCTGCATCTTGTTGTTCGGGGGATGTTGGAGGCACCAGCAGCTTCAAAAACTTGTCTGCTGCTATGACAAGGCTTTTTTGCCGCTGCTCTTTTAACCTGACGTAATTGCCTGTAGGAAAGAGTCCTCAATTTTCCCTTATCAGCACGCACACGTGTGTACTGTGAATCAGCTACATACTTCTTGATTGTGCAATGATCAGGATGAAGTGTCTTGGCAATGTTGATTGTAGTCATGCCTTGACCTAAACACTCCACAATTTGTTGCTTCTCAGCAGCCGACACATCCTTTTTCTTTCCCATTTTGGCAGAAAATGTAGGCTGCTTAATAATGTGGGACAGCCTTCTTAAGTAGTCTTGCCTTTCATTGGACACACCTGCCAAACTAATTAGCACAAGTGTCTGCAATTGCTTACAGTGATATGAAGAGCCCTGACACACATCACCATCAATGAGTTTAACTGACAAACAAAAAGATTCTTACCTTATCACTCCTAAACACTTTTTGCATAATAATTTGGAACACAGTGTATACTTGCCCTGTATTGCCATATAAGTTAAAGTAGAGCACCAAAATCCAGCCTACTAAGTCTCCATTAATACCTGAGTATATTTAAGGTGCTTGTATAATAATAATAAACTTCCTGCTGAGCTTCTGCTTATACAGTGCAGTTAATCTGAACCAATAGAGGCTCAATGATACTTTACACTGCAGCTCTGATTAAACAGGAGCTGGATTTCAGAATACCACAAACCCTAATAGACATTATAGAATTGGCAATCTTTTTGATGTGCACTGATGGAGCAGAGCTACAGGGGAAAGTATGAGGACAGAGCTGCAATCAGAGCTTTAGATAAGGGCTTAAAGGGGACCTGTCACTCACGGTAAATACGTATATATATTTTTTGCCTGGTGTAAATGGCACTATTCTTCTGAATCAGGCGTTGTTTGTCTTTTGTTCCTACGACTCTCCATTCCCCAGATATAACCCCTTTGTTACCCTCGCGCCCGGACTGACTGGCGTGAGCGTGATTAGTGATCCCACTGTACAATCAACCGAGGAGTGCCTGGAGGGGCGTAACTAAGTATCAACCCGATCCGACCAAGGTCACACGGCGGCTAAGTCGACTCCGTGAACCAGGGAGGAACCGAGCAGAGGGACCAGGTGCTACTCCAGGTCAGACCCCGGTCACAGCTGTTGACCCACACCGGGGAATTCAGGAACAGGCAGGTTAAACTGGCATATTGACTGGTGGGTACTGGCAGGCACGGCTGGTATGCAGACAAGTGGATATTGACAGGCACAGCTGGCATGCAGACAGGTGGGCACTGGCAGGCACAGCTGGCATGCAGACAGGTGGGCACAGGGAGGCACAGCTGGCATGCAGACAGGCGGGTACTGGCAAGTAGGAACGTAGGCAGGATAGGGACCAGTACAGACTGGGATACAGGAACAGAGCCGCAGGTGCGGTAAATAAGCAAAGCAGAGCAAAACCTCAGATGCGGTGAACAAGCAAAGCAGAGCAAAACCTGCAGATGCGGTGAACAAGCAAAGCATAGCAAAACCGCAGATGCGGTGAACAAGCAAAGCAGAGGAAAACCCGCAGATGCGGTGAAAAAGCAAAGCAGAGCAAAACCCACAGATGCGGTGAACAAGCAAAGCAGAGCAAAACCGCAGATGCGGTGAACTAGCAAAGCAGAGCAAAACCCGCAGATGCGGTGAACAAGCAAAGCAGAGCAAAACCGCAGATGCGGTGAACAAGCAAAGCAGAGCAAAACCCGCAGATGCGGTGAACAAGCAAAGCAGAGCAAAACCGCAGATGCGGTGAACTAGCAAAGCAGAGCAAAACCCACAGATGCGGTGAACAAGCAAAGCAGAGCAAAACCGCAGGTGCGGTGAGCAAGCAGAGATGGTAAGATGGGAGATGGTAAGCCATGCAAGCACGCCGCCAGGGATGTTACAGTACCCCCCCCCTTACGCCCCCTCTTCTTCAAGCCAGCAAGGATTTCCTGCAGAGAATTTGGAGGCCGTTCCTTCTCTTCAAGAAGATTACCTCTTCTGTCCACTAGAGGGAACGAAACTGGTCTCACCATCTTGGTGACTAGGATGCTTCCTCCCATCGAGCCATCCTCAGCAACAGAGGAAGTGGGTGAAGTACCAGGAACAGGACACAGGAAAGTCTCTCTCCACTTGTTAATATCGGGTAGTACCCCAAAGGATTCACGCGAAAACTGGAGGTCCTCCACCAAGTTGGAGGGGTGCAGAGACTCGGGGTTAACCACCGCTTTGACGTACACTTTGCCAAGCTTACTGGATGAAGTGGGCGAAGTACCAGGTACAGGGTACAGAAAAGTCTCTCTCCATTTGTTATCAGGTAGCACTCCGGGGGATTCAGGAGACAACTAGAAGTCCTCCGTCTGGTTGGAGGGGTGCAGAGACTCGGGGGTAACCACCGCCTTGACGTACACTTTGCCAAGCTTACTGAATGAAGTGGGCGAAGTACGAGGTACAGGGTGCAGAAAAGTCTCTCTCCATTTGTTATCAGATAGCACCCCGGAGGATTCAGGAGGCAACTGGAGGTCCTCCGCCTGGTTGGAGGGGTGCAGAGACTTGGAGGTAGCCACCGCCTTGATGGACTTATTGCCAGATTTGTTAGAGATAGAGGATCCTTGATTAGGGACCAACTTCAGTCTGGCCTCCGAGATGACTCGTCTGCGAGGCGGGGCGGTGCCTAAAGCCAGATCATTGATACAATCGTCGACACTGTGTGGGGACATTGCCTCCGCTTCCCTTCCTTCGGAGACTTCAGCGCACAGCGAGTCAGCGACTAGCAGATCTGGTGAAGAAGAAGAAGACACTGCTGACTGTCCTGAAGATATGGGGACTGGACACCCCTTACACCTCAGCAGTCCCCCAGGAAACACCATGCAGGATCTCCAGACCTGAGCGGACACTAAATCTCTTGGCTCTGGACGACCTGTGGGTAAACCAGACAGCACCTGGAATGTGAACTTCTTCATGTGTAATGCTCCAATCTGGAGCTTAATTTGTACAGACATATTTTGACTGTTTCTGAGTAGGGCTCGTCCTTCTGCTGACAATGCCCAAACCGGCTTCTGAAGTTGTCGGACGGGAATCAAACACCGACTCTTCAAGGCTTTAAGCCCGAAACTTCTGGTTAATCCGAGGCTTTCACTTGCCACGGAGACAGTTATGGTCATCAGTGGAGAGGAAACACTAACGCCAAGGGCAGCCTCTCCTACAGGCCTAATGTCTTGTGATTCTCCAACCTTCGCTGGACAAAGACCGTCAGGGGGTCCCAAACAACAGCAGCGGGACCGCAATCCGATTTTGTGACTGAGTTCTGGCTTCTGCTTTGCCTGACGAACATAGTCATCCTTCATGGATTCTGTGCGGAAAGCTGCCTCTACTGGCTGGGGAGCAGGAGGTCTTTGGGAGGACAGAACCTGGCGTGACGGTTTACCTCTACGCCTTGCACGTCTGGACTGCCTCTTGTAGGCAGGATAGGGACCAGTACAGACTGGGATACAGGAACAGAGCTGCAGGTGCGGTAAACAAGCAAAGCAGAGCAAAACCGCAGATGCGGTGAACAAGCAAAGCAGAGCAAAACCCGCAGATGCGGTGAACAAGCAAAGCAGAGCAAAACCGCAGATGCGGTGAACAAGCAAAGCAGAGCAAAACCGCAGATGCGGTGAACAAGCAAAGCAGAGCAAAACTCGCAGATGCGGTGAACAAGCAAAGCAGAGCAAAACCGCAGATGCGGTGAACAAGCAAAGCAGAGCAAAACCGCAGATGCGGTGAACAAGCAAAGCAGAGCAAAACCCGCAGATGCGGTGAACAAGCAAAGCAGAGCAAAACCCGCAGATGCGGAGAACAAGCAAAGCAGAGCAAAACCGCAGATGCGGTGAACTAGCAAAGCAGAGCAAAACCCGCAGATGCGGTGAACAAGCAAAGCAGAGCAAAACCCGCAGATGCAGTAGACAGGACAGGGCTCTGTTCACAAGGAACAGACTGGAAAACACAAGAAGATAGCTGGAACACAGGAGTTAGATACAGAGGGAGGGAAACAGAACGAGCAGAACCAGATACACACAAGGTACTTACAATGAAGTAGCGAGTGGACACAAAATTCACAAACAGAAGTACAGAGACAACGAGTTGAAGTTAGGTGCAGGTTCAGATACTGCAGGAAAGAGGGAAGACACAGACATAGAGACAAACAAGTAACGGACTAGGACACTGTTCAGACAGGATCTGAACCAGGAACAAGATACAGGAACGAGCCTGGGAACTCAGCCCCCAGGGTGGCAGAAACTGACTAGAAGTCACAGGTACAGGTAAAGGCCCTGGGTACTCAGCCCCCAGGGTGGCGGACAGACTAGAGTCAGGACAGGACCTGGCAACTCACAGTTGCACAGAACAGACTGTAAGAAAGTGTTGCTCAGGCACCTCCTACTGGATGGAGAGGGTTTAAGTATCCAGTGACTCACAGCAATAATCTGGGGACGCATTAGGCTGTGCACACTGTAGCTTTAAGAACTAGAAAGCAACAGCGCCGACGCCCTAAGCCAGCAGACAAGAGATATACAAACAGCAGGTACTGGAGCAAAAGTGTGCAGCCTGGCCTGATAGGTAAGATTGCGGTCTTGCATGGTGGGAGATGGTAAGCCATGCAAGCATGCCGCCAGGGATGTTACACCCTTCTTCTCTGCATATAAATCTAGCCTTGTTAGTTAAGGGGGTGTGGTCTTCAACTCTTCTCTGTGGGCGTCTCCACAGAAAGCCACACCTATTTAGCTAAGAAGGCTAGATTTACAGAGAATACACGCAGGGAAGAGGCGGCCATATCTCAGCAATGGAGAAGTGCAGGAACAAAAGAAAAACATTGCCGGATTCAGGAGAAAAGCAGCATTTACAATAGGTAAATAAAATACAAATCTATGACGAGTAATCTGTCCCCTTTAAATGTCATTTTTTTATCATTTAACTGAAATGCCACTTTATCGCAACATCTTACACATACATTTCCCAACTATATTTCAGGAGCCTCCAATACGTGTAGTAAGTGAATGGCTTTTTTTCCCTTAGGATCAGCTTTCGGCAGATATGTACAGCTTTGTGGCCAAAGAAATAGACTATGCAAACTACTTTCAGACGGTAAGCTGATGCCATAATGACTGAACACGTCAGTGTATGTCTAAGATTACAGACAAATGCATTAGAGTATCCATGTTCTGTACAGCATGATCCCACTGTTTTGAAGTTTTTACTATAGGTGGCGCTAGTGAGACAGTTTTCTTCTTCCTGGAGGAGAGCCACTGAGTTGTAAACTTTCATTTAATTTTGGATTTCCTACAACTCTTAATTGTTCCCCTCTGGTTTAATCATCAGAATGGAAATGTGTCCTTGCTTTCTAGTATATTTCACGGTTTTCAAATTATTTGCTTGCTGTCAGTGAATGGGAATATCTCAACCTGTTCAGACCTAATACCTTTTCACTGGATGCCAGTTTTTACAAATGTTTAGATTATGAGAAGTGTTAGGTCTGTAGGAATTGAGCCTGGAGATTTAAAGACAAATGTTTCCATTCACTATAGTAACAGCCTAGTAAATGGCAGGAGATTGATGAGATGAGCGGCCATGTTTCCTGGGTTGCAAACATAAACTTAACGGATGTTATACACTGGGGGTGAGGGGCCAAATATTATTCACTGGGAGCGAAATCCATGTGTTATACATCGGGGGGTGAGTGGCCGAATGTTATACACTGGGGGCAATGGGGCCGGATGTTATACATCGGAGGGAGAGGGGCTGGATGTTATACACCGGGAGAAGACGAGGGGCCAGGGAGTGTGGGGATGGAGGTTATTCACCGGGGGAATAGGGTCCGAATGTTACACACTGGGGTCAATGGGACCGGATGTTATACACTGGGGGGTACGAGGGGTCGGATGCTGTACACCAAGGGATGAGGGACCGGGTGTTATACACTGGGGGCAATGGGGCCTGATGTTATACACGGGGACAAATGGGGCCAGATGTTTTACATGAGGGGCAAATGGGGCCGGATGTTTTACACGGGGGGCAATGGAGCAGGATGTCTTACATTTGGGGAAATGAGGCCAGATGTTATACACTGGGGGCAAGGGGCCGATGTTAGACATTGGGGGGTGAGGAGCTTGATGTTATACTCCTGGGGTGACAAGGGGCCGGATGGTATACACTGGGGGGTGCGAGGGGCCAGAGGTTATTCACCGGGGAATGAGGGGCCGGATGGTATGTACCCGGGGGAGGGACTGGGTGGTATATAATGGGAGTAAATAAAAAAACTATATAATTCAGTGATTGAGATGTGTGTCCAATACTTTTCTCCCTATTGTGCACCCTCTATATAAATGCTGCCGTTCTGTAAATATATAGAACATTTTATACATATGGATAATATATAGAACATTATATTTCCCACAGCTAATAGAAGTACAGGCAGAATACCACAGGAAGTCTCTTGCTTTACTGCAAGCCGTGCTGCCGCAGATCAAGGCTCAGCAGGGTGAGTGCTAGAGGCGGATTACATCTCCGTCCCTTGCGTTTGCCATACGTGCACTGCAGACGGCGAAGACGTTGGAGCTAAACGGCGACTTTGGTCACGACACGCACCGTACTGCTGCCACGTCACCGCATAATGTAAACGCATGTGGTCACATTGCAAGAACAGATGCTGCGACCGCGACACAAAACCCCTAACCTGCTGGATTTTCTGGATTTGTGACAATTTGCGTTTCTCAGCCCCCACCTATATGTACAATTTGAACCATAAACATTTTGATCATTTGCCTTAGAACTGAGCATCATTTTCAATATCTCTGCTTGCTGTCAGTGAATGTGAACACTTGTGTAAATTTAGAAGGTAAAAACTGTTCTTATCAGGCTGAAATCACACATGCAGTTTTTTTTTAAGCCAAAGGGAAAAAAAGCTGAAATGTATAAAGACAAGACAGATCTGTTCCCTGTCTTTTGCACGTAATAACCCCGAAACTGCAGATCTTGTTACAAGACCAAGAAACCCATCAAGTCAAATCAGTGGCAAGTTTATATTCAGTGACATCCTACAGAGATCTTGAAGTTGGTAACACAAGCATTACTTAGTTCTTGGATTTTTAATTTTTACTTTTTTCAAAAGAAAAATGGATACAGATTACAGAGGAATGTATAAGACTAGGGATACATTATGAAATTCGTGCAGGTTTTCCACGCGGATTTACATGCAGAGAATCTGCAGCTTTCCACCATACAGCCTTATTAAACAATATATATATTGCTACTTAGTAAAGATCTGAAAAATTAGTCTAACCCCGAGTTTTACCCCGTGGGTAATATTAATTGTGTCATTTTTGGAATTTTTGCTCTCTCAGTACCCGGGTCTTTCTTTTTTTTCCAGAGGCGTGGATTGAAAAGCCATCATTCGGAAAGCCGTTAGATGAACATTTGACAGTCAGCGGCCGGGAGATTGCCTTCCCTATCGAGGCTTGTGTCACTATGCTACTGGAGTGTGGCATGCAGGAGGAGGTAGGTCGGGAAATAGTATGTGCGCCTGTTTACAATAAAGTACACTCCCACTGCTGTTATTCTCCTCCGGTATGGGACTGATTGCACGCAGATCTGTAGCTCCAAGGTCAAAGCCATTCTGCATATAGCCCCTGTTACCAATGTAACCTTAATAGAACCCACAGCTATCTGCATCACATAGGTGGGCTATAATATATTTGCACAATTTAAAGGGGGCCTGTCACTTGCCATAAATATGTAATTTTTTTACCTGGTGTAAATGCCACCATTCTCCTGAATCCGGCGTTGTTGTTTTTTTCTTCCTGCGCCTCTGTGTTTCTGAGATATGTCCTCTTCTTTCCTGTATTTATATTTAGTCTTTTTAACTAAGTGGGCGTGGTTCCTCGCTCTTCTCTGTGGGCGTGTTCTTGAGGACCACACCCAGTTAGCTTCCAAAAGTAGATTTATATACAGAGAAAAGAGGGCCATATCTCGGGAACAGAAAGGCGCAGGAACAAAAGAAAAACAGCGCCAGATTCAGGAGTAGTACGGTTTTTACACCTGGTAAAAAAAATTATTGAAATTGGCAAGTCCACTTTAAAGAGGTATTCCCATCTTGTACATTTATGTAGAGATCTTATGCAGGATATGCCAGATTTGTCTCTGGGACGCGCACCTCAATGAAGAAACGGGACCACCGTTTGTTAATGGAGAGTTGGCAGCTCATGCTCGGCTGTTTTCAAAATTTCCCATAGAAGTGAATAGAGAGGAGAGGTGCATGCTCAGCCAATTTTCCTTTCCTATCAGCACGAAATGAGGCCCGTTCACATGATAGCTGGGGGTCCCACCTAGGTGGGGAGCCTCACTTATCAGACATTTATAGGATATTCTGCGGGAATGCCCCTTTAACGTTCAGAGCAAGGCCAAATTCAGACATCCGAGTAAAGACCATGATGTCCAGACCGGCCTATGAAGCTGGTCAGTCCGATTTCGGATTCTGAATTCGGCCACACACTAGAAATACTTTACAAGTCTGGAATTAAATCGTGTCCTCTACTCCAATCACATCTAAAGCTGCATTCAGATTTCTGCTCCTTTCTCTTTGCTGAATTGTACAGAACATGCAGGGCCCTGGGGTAGGTTCAGAGTTCCAGCTCTACCTGGGGCTACCGTGGGTGTCAGAGGAAGGCGGAGAAGTGCCGTTGTCAGCCTCCGTGTCTTGTCACACGCCCGAGGGCGCCCTCTCGCTCCCGGAGCTTCACAGTTTATACAACATATTTCCAAGTTAATTTAAGGTCAGAGGAAAAGGGAGAGGACAGGAACAGGGATGCTTTGAAATCCAGCAGCTGGGACTCATTTCCACTTCCCGTGGGGTAGCAGCATTCCTAGCAGAGACTGTGGTGGCTAATGTGCACTGCAACCAGAATTACTTAAAGGGGAAGTGCCCATAGAAAATTCATTTTCACTGACTCCAGTGCTAAGTTTTGATTTTGCACACGGTTTTCTGCAAAAAAAAAACTTTTGCAAAGAATTTTTGCACTTTAAAAAAATAATAGAGGTGGAGCATATCTTCAGGGGTGGGGCCAACAACAGACCAACAGATTTATTATGATTTATTCCAGAAAGTGTTGTAAATAATGGCAGAATTCTACCCCAGATTTCAGATTGTGCCCCAAGTTGAAATTGTTGAAGTCGTTTTTAAGACGAGGGTGATTGTACCATTCATCTGTAACTCCTCATGAATACATTTACAACTGGGTGTGGCCACATAGGGGCGTGTCCATGCACACATTTTTTTTTTTTGCCTAAATGCATGGATTTGGGGGTTGAAAATCATTTTTGCAACTGGGTTTTGTTTAAAATTTTGCATCATTTGTTTTGTATAGTCTCCATGTTGCACTGCCTATTGCTGGCTGCAGAATGAGCTAACTAAGAATCCATCAGTGAGCTCGTTCTGACTAACAGGGGAGTTTATAACTGCGTATCTGTCTTTTTCTGAGCTCCTCTAAGCTGATCTATGACCACAAAACACATCAAAGTTGAATGCGCAGACAAACAGAGAGCTTGTAAAAGAAAAATAGTGCAACATTTTTAATGAAACCCCATTACAAAAATGATTTTTATCCCCAAATACATGCATTTATGTAAGAATATGTCCTCAAAAGGTGGACATCCCATTTAAGGCCATCCATAAACATTAGATAAAAATTAGATGAACCTGCCCATTTCAGCGGGACCGGCGACCATCTGATGTGTGTGGGGACCTCACAACTCTCCTAACATTGGCCCACAACTCCTTTCATCCTACTGCATCTACATGGAGTGGAAACTACTTTTGCCCAAAATACAGCGGTTGTCAACCAGCTTCCATAAGCATCAAACTGGCAAATCTGCCAAGATGTAACACCATATCACTACATACCCAACCATTAGGATCCTGGAGGACCATACAGAACGGTCGGAGCTGTGCCGGACACCATAATATTTTTATTTCCCTCTCTTGTCCTCCAGGGTTTGTTCCGAGTCGCTCCCTCGGCCTCCAAGTTGAAGAAATTGAAAGCTGCTCTGGACTGCTGCGTTGTGGACGTAGCCGAATACTCCGCTGATCCCCACGCCATTGCAGGTCAGTTGTCGCACCACCAGGTGGCGCAGTGATTGGCACAAGGCTACCACTAAAATCAACGGGCACCAAGGTGGGGTCCAAATATAGAATCGCCCCGGATTTGGGGTGCACTGCAGGTTACAATGCACTACATGTGAATGTGGTTATTAAAAAAAGCCGACAGATTAGCGCCATTTGAATAGTGCTGATCCTCGTGGCACATGATACTCCACATCCACGACAGAAAGTCCAGTGTGGTGGCCCCTCTAACAGCTAAACATGCCCTGATTGTGGTCTAAACCAAAGCTTCATTAACCAATCCAACATACGTGTCAGGGAAGATATCATCACCATTGCTGACATTGTACCATTTGTTTCAGGGGCATTGAAGTCTTATCTCCGGGAGCTTCCTGAGCCTCTCATGACCTTTGAGCTTTATGAGGAATGGATCCAAGCCTCCAAGTGAGTTTATTGTCTGTTTATTTTTTCATAAACCATTTATCTACTTGACAATATATAACTTTCTAAATACATCCACCACACATTACATTACTTATCCGAAATTATACTCCAGAGGTGCTGGTGCAGTCACTGTCTACATTACATTACATTACATTACTTATCCTGTACTGATACAGAGGTATATCCTGTATTATACTACAGAGCTGCACTCACTATTCTGCTGGTGGAGTCACTGTGTACATACATTACATTACTTAACCTGTACTGATCCTGAGTTACATCCAGTATTATACTCCAGAGCTGTACTCACTATTCTGCTGGTGCAGTCACTGTGTACATACATTATATTACTTATCCTGTACTGATCCTGAGTTACATCCTGTATTATACTCCAGAGCTGCACTCACTATTCTGCTGGTGCAGTCACTGTGTACATACATTACATTACGTATAATGTACTGATCCTGAGTTACATCCTGTATTATACTCCAGAGCTGCACTCACTATTCTGTTGGTGCAGTCACTGTGTACATACATTACATTACTTATCCTGTACTGATCCTGAGTTACATCCTGTATTATACTCCAGAGCTGCACTCACTATTCTGCTGGTGCAGTCACTGTGTACATACATTACATTACTTATCCTGTACTGATCCTGAGTTACATCCTGTATTATACTCCAGAGCAGCACTCACTATTCTGCTGGTGCAGTCACTGTGTACATACATTACATTACTTATCCTGTACTGATCCTGAGTTACATCCTGTATTATACTCCAGAGCTGCACTCACTATTCTGCTGGTGCAGTCACTGTGTACATACATTACATTACTTATCCTGTACTGATCCTGAGTTACATCCTTTATTATACTACAGAGCAGCACTCACTATTCTGCTGGTGCAGTCACTGTGTACATACATTACATTACTTATCCTGTACTGATCCTGAGTTACATCCTGTATTATACTCCAGAGCTGCACTCACTATTCTGCTGGTGCAGTCACTGTGTACATACATTACATTACTTATCCTGTACTGATCCTGAGTTACATCCTGTATTATACTCCAGAGCAGCACTCACTATTCTGCTGGTGCAGTCACTGTGTACATACATTACATTACTTATCCTGTACTGATCCTGAGTTACATCCAGTATTATACTCCAGAGCTGTACTCACTATTCTGCTGGTGCAGTCACTGCGTACATACATTATATTACTTATCCTTTACTGATCCTGAGTTACATCCTGTATTATACTCCAGAGCTGCACTCACTATTCTGCTGGTGCAGTCACTGTGTACATACATTACATTACGTATAATGTACTGATCCTGAGTTACATCCTGTATTATACTACAGAGCTGCACTCACTATTCTGCTGGTGCAGTCACTGTGTACATACATTACATTACTTAACCTGTACTGATCCTGAGTTACATCCTGTATTATACCCCAGAGCTGCACTCACTATTCTGCTGGTGCAGTCACTGTGTACATACATTATATTACTTATCCTGTACTGATCCTGAGTTATATAGTGTATTATACTCCAGAGCTGCACTCACTATTCTGCTTGTGCAGTCACTGTGTACATACATTACATTACTTATCCTGTACTGATCCTGAGTTACATCCTGTATTATACTCCAGAGCTGCACTCACTATTCTGCTGGTGGAGTCACTGTGTACATACATTACATTACTGATCCTGTACTGATCCTGAGTTACATCCTGTATTATACTCCAGAGCTGCACTCACTATTCTGCTGGTACAGTCACTATGTACATGCATTACATTACTTATCCTGTACTGATCCTGAGTTACATCCTGTATTATACTCCAGAGCTGCACTCACTATTCTGCTGGTGCAGTCAGTGTGTACATACATTACATTACTTATCCTGTACTGATCCTGAGTTACATCCTGTATTATACTCCAGAGCTGCACTCACTATTCTGCTGGTGTAGTCACTGTGTACATACATTACATTACTTATCCTGTACTGATCCGGAGTTGCATCCTGTATTATACCCCAGAACTGCACTCACTATTCTGCTGGTGCAGTCACTGTGTACATACATTACATTACTTATCCTGTACTGATCCTGAGTTACATCCTGTATTATACTCCAGAGCTGCACTCACTATTCTGCTGGTGCAGTCACTGTGTACATACATTACATTACTTATCCTGTACTGATCCTGAGTTACATCCTGTATTATACTCCAGAGCTGCACTCACTATTCTGCTGGTGTAGTCACTGTGTACATACATTACATTACTTATCCTGTACTGATCCGGAGTTGCATCCTGTATTATACCCCAGAACTGCACTCACTATTCTGCTGGTGCAGTCACTGTGTACATTACATTACTTATCCTGTACTGATCCTGAGTTACATCCTGTATTATACTCCAGAGCTGCACTCACTATTCTACAGGTGCAGTCTCTGTGTACATACATTACATTACTGATCCTGAGTTACATCCTGTATTATACCCCAGAGCTGCACTCACTATTCTGCTGGTGCAGTCACTGTGTACATACATTACATTACTTATCCTGTACTGATCCTGAGTTACATCCTGTATTATACTCCAGAGCTGCACTCACTATTCTGCTGGTGCAGTCACTGTGTACATACATTACATTACTTATCCTGTACTGATCCTGAGTTACATCCTGTATTATACTCCAGAGCAGCACTCACTATTCTGCTGGTGCAGTCACTGTGTACATACATTACATTACTTATCCTGTACTGATCATGAGTTACATCCTGTATTATACTCCAGAGCTGCACTCACTATTCTGCTGGTGCAGTCATTGTGTACATACATTACATTACTTAACCTGTACTGATCCTGAGTTACATCCAGTATTATACTCCAGAGCTGTACTCACTATTCTGCTGGTGCAGTCACTGTGTACATACATTATCTTACTTATCCTGTACTGATCCTGAGTTACATCCTGTATTTTACTCCAGAGCTGCACTCACTATTCTGCTGGTGCAGTCACTGTGTACATACATTACATTACTTATCCTGTACTGATCCTGAGTTACATCCTGTATTATACTACAGAGCTGCACTCACTATTCTGCTGGTGCAGTCACTGTGTACATACATTACATTACTTAACCTGTACTGATCCTGAGTTACATCCTGTATTATACCCCAGAGTTGCACTCACTATTCTGCTGGTGGAGTCACTGTGTACATACATTACATTACTTATCCTGTACTGATCCTGAGTTACATCCTGTATTATACTACAGAGCTGCACTCACTATTCTGCTGGTGCAGTCACTGTGTACATACATTACATTACTTAACCTGTACTGATCCTGAGTTACATCCTGTATTATACCCCAGAGCTGCACTCACTATTCTGCTGGTGCAGTCACTGTGTACATACATTATATTACTTATCCTGTACTGATCCTGAGTTATATCCTGTATTATACTCCAGAGCTGCACTCACTATTGTGCTTGTGCAGTCACTGTGTACATACATTACATTACTTATCCTGTACTGATCCTGAGTTAAATCCTGTATTGTACTCCAGAGCTGCACTCACTATTCTGCTGGTGGAGTCACTGTGTACATACATTACATTACTGATCCATGAACTGATCCTGAGTTACATCCTGTATTATACTCCAGAGCTGCACTCACTATTCTGCTGGTGGAGTCACTGTGTACATACATTACATTACTTATCCTGTACTGATCCTGAGTTACAGCCTGTATTATACTCCAGAGCTGCACTCACTGTTCTGCTGGTGCAGTCACTGTGTACATACATTACATTACTTATCCTGTACTGATCCTGAGTTACATCCTGTATTATACCCCAGAGCGGCACTCATTATTCTGCTGGTGGCAGTCACTGTGTGCATACATTACATTACTTATCCTGTACTAATCCTGAGTTACATCCTGTATTATACTACAGAGCTGCACTCACTATTCTGCTGGTGGAGTCACTGTGTACATACATTACATTACTTATCCTGTTCTGATCCTGAGTTACACCATGTATTATACTCCAGAGCAGCACTCACTATTCTGCTCGTGCAGTCACTGTGTACATACATTACATTACTTATCCTGTACTGATCCTGAGTTACATCCTGTATTATACCCCAGAGCTGCACTCATTATTCTGCTGGTGGCAGTCACTGTGTACATACATTACATTACTTATCCTGTAGTGATCCTGAGTTACATCCTGTATTATACTCCAGAGCTGTACTCACTATTCTGCTGGTGCAGTCACTGTGTACATACATTACATTACTTATCCTGTACTGATCCTGAGTTACATCCTGTATTATACTCCAGAGCTGCACTCACTATTCTGCTGGTGCAGTCACTGTGTACATACATTACATTACTTATCCTGTACTGATCCTGAGTTACATCCTGTATTATACCCCAGAGCTGCACTCACTATTCTGCTGGTGCAGTCACTATGTACATACATTACATTACTTATCCTGTACTGATCCTGAGTTACATCCTGTATTATACTCCAGATCTGCACTCACTATTCTGCTGGTGCAGTCACTGTGTACATGCATTACTTATCCTGTACTGATCCTGAGTTACACCCTGTATTACACTCCAGAGCTGCACTCACTATTCTGCTGGTGCGGTCACTGTGTACATACGTTACATTACTTATCCTGTACTGATCCTGAGTTACATCCTGTATTATACTCCAGATCTGCACTCACTATTCTGCTGGTGCAGTCACTGTGTACATGCATTACTTATCCTGTACTGATCCTGAGTTACATCCTATATTATACTTCAGAGCTGCACTCACTATTCTGCTGGTGCAGTCACTGTGTACATACATTACTTATCCTGTACTGATCCTGAGTTACATCCTGTATTATACTTCAGAGCTGCACTCACTATTCTGCTGGTGCAGTCACTGTGTACATACATTACATTACTTATCCTGTACTGATCCTGAGTTACATCCTGTATTATACTCCAGAGCTGCACTCACTATTCTGCTGGTGCAGTCACTGTATACATACATTACATTACTTATCCTGTAGTGATCCTGAGTTACATCCTGTACTATACTCCAGAGCTGCACTCACTATTCTGCTGGTGCAGTCACTGTGTACATACATTACTTATCCTGTACTGATCCTGAGTTACATCCTGTATTATACTCCAGAGCTGCACTCACTATTCTGCTGGTGCAGTCACTGTGTACATACATTACATTACTTATCCTGTAGTGATCCTGAGTTACATCCTGTATTATACTCCAGAGCTGCACTCACTATTCTGCTGGTGCAGTCACTGTGTACATACATTACATTACTTATCCTGTACTGATCCTGAGTTATATCCTGTATTATACTCCAGAGCTGCACTCACTATTCTGCTGGTGCAGTCACTGTGTACATACATTACATTACTTATCCTGCACTGATCCTGAGTTACATCCTGTATTATACTTCAGAGCTGCACTCACTATTCTGCTGGTGCAGTCACTGTGTACATACATTACATTACTTATCCTGTACTGATCCTGAGTTACATCCTGTATTATACTCCAGAGCTGCACTCACTATTCTGCTGGTGCAGTCACTGTGTACATACATTACATTACTTATCCTGCACTGATCCTGAGTTACATCCTGTTTTATACTCCAGAGCTGCACTCACTATTCTGCTGGTGTAGTCACTGTGTACATACATTACATTACTTATCCTGTACTGATCCGGAGTTACATCCTGTATTATACCCCAGAACTGCACTCACTATTCTGCTGGTGCAGTCACTGTGTACATTACATTACTTATCCTGTACTGATCCTGAGTTACATCCTGTATTATACTCCAGAGCTGCACTCACTATTCTACAGGTGCATTCTCTGTGTACATACATTACATTACTGATCCTGAGTTACATCCTGTATTATACTCCAGAGCTGCACTCACTATTCTGCTGGTGCAGTCACTGTGTACATACATTACATTACTTATCCTGTACTGATCCTGAGTTACATCCTGTATTATACTCCAGAACTGTACTCACTATTCTGCTGGTGCAGTCACTGTGTACATACATTACATTACTTATCCTGTACTGATCCTGAGTTACATCCTGTATTATACTCCAGAGCTGCACTCACTATTCTGCTGGTGCAGTCACTGTGTACATACATTACATTACTTATCCTGTACTGATCCTGAGTTACATCCTGTATTATACTCCAGAGCAGCACTCACTATTCTGCTGGTGCAGTCACTGTGTACATACATTACATTACTTATCCTGTACTGATCCTGAGTTACATCCTGTATTATACTCCAGAGCTGCACTCACTATTCTGCTGGTGCAGTCATTGTGTACATACATTACATTACTTAACCTGTACTGATCCTGAGTTACATCCAGTATTATACTCCAGAGCTGTACTCACTATTCTGCTGGTGCAGTCACTGTGTACATACATTATATTACTTATCCTGTACTGATCCTGAGTTACATCCTGTATTTTACTCCAGAGCTGCACTCACTATTCTGCTGGTGCAGTCACTGTGTACATACATTACATTACTTATCCTGTACTGATCCTGAGTTACATCCTGTATTATACTACAGAGCTGCACTCACTTTTCTGCTGGTGCAGTCACTGTGTACATACATTACATTACTTAACCTGTACTGATCCTGAGTTACATCCTGTATTATACCCCAGAGCTGCACTCACTATTCTGCTGGTGGAGTCACTGTGTACATACATTACATTACTTATCCTGTACTGATCCTGAGTTACATCCTGTATTATACTACAGAGCTGCACTCACTATTCTGCTGGTGCAGTCACTGTGTACATACATTACATTACTTAACCTGTACTGATCCTGAGTTACATCCTGTATTATACCCCAGAGCTGCACTCACTATTCTGCTGGTGCAGTCACTGTGTACATACATTATATTACTTATCCTGTACTGATCCTGAGTTATATCCTGTATTATACTCCAGAGCTGCACTCACTATTGTGCTTGTGCAGTCACTGTGTACATACATTACATTACTTATCCTGTACTGATCCTGAGTTAAATCCTGTATTGTACTCCAGAGCTGCACTCACTATTCTGCTGGTGGAGTCACTGTGTACATACATTACATTACTTATCCTGTACTGATCCTGAGTTACCTCCAGTATTATACCCCAGAGCGGCACTCACTATTCTGCTGGTGGAGTCACTGTGTACATACATTACATTACTTATCCTGTACTGATCCTGAGTTACAGCCTGTATTATACTCCAGAGCTGCACTCACTGTTCTGCTGGTGCAGTCACTGTGTACATACATTACATTACTTATCCTGTACTGATCCTGAGTTACATCCTGTATTATACCCCAGAGCGGCACTCATTATTCTGCTGGTGGCAGTCACTGTGTGCATACATTACATTACTTATCCTGTACTAATCCTGAGTTACATCCTGTATTATACTACAGAGCTGCACTCACTATTCTGCTGGTGGAGTCACTGTGTACATACATTACATTACTTATCCTGTTCTGATCCTGAGTTACACCATGTATTATACTCCAGAGCAGCACTCACTATTCTGCTCGTGCAGTCACTGTGTACATACATTACATTACTTTTCCTGTACTGATCCTGAGTTACATCCTGTATTATACCCCAGAGCTGCACTCATTATTCTGCTGGTGGCAGTCACTGTGTACATACATTACATTACTTATCCTGTAGTGATCCTGAGTTACATCCTGTATTATACTCCAGAGCTGTACTCACTATTCTGCTGGTGCAGTCACTGTGTACATACATTACATTACTTATCCTGTACTGATCCTGAGTTACATCCTGTATTATACTCCAGATCTGCACTCACTATTCTGCTGGTGCAGTCACTGTGTACATACATTACATTACTTATCCTGTACTGATCCTGAGTTACATCCTGTATTATACCCCAGAGCTGCACTCACTATTCTGCTGGTGCAGTCACTATGTACATACATTACATTACTTATCCTGTACTGATCCTGAGTTACATCCTGTATTATACTCCAGATCTGCACTCACTATTCTGCTGGTGCAGTCACTGTGTACATGCATTACTTATCCTGTACTGATCCTGAGTTACACCCTGTATTACACTCCAGAGCTGCACTCACTATTCTGCTGGTGCGGTCACTGTGTACATACGTTACATTACTTATCCTGTACTGATCCTGAGTTACATCCTGTATTATACTCCAGATCTGCACTCACTATTCTGCTGGTGCAGTCACTGTGTACATTTATTACTTATCCTGTACTGATCCTGAGTTACATCCTATATTATACTTCAGAGCTGCACTCACTATTCTGCTGGTGCAGTCACTGTGTACATACATTACTTATCCTGTACTGATCCTGAGTTACATCCTGTATTATACTTCAGAGCTGCACTCACTATTCTGCTGGTGCAGTCACTGTGTACATACATTACATTACTTATCCTGTACTGATCCTGAGTTACATCCTGTATTATACTCCAGAGCTGCACTCACTATTCTGCTGGTGCAGTCACTGTATACATACATTACATTACTTATCCTGTAGTGATCCTGAGTTACATCCTGTACTATACTCCAGAGCTGCACTCACTATTCTGCTGGTGCAGTCACTGTGTACATACATTACTTATCCTGTACTGATCCTGAGTTACATCCTATATTATACTCCAGAGCTGCACTCACTATTCTGCTGGTGGAGTCACTGTGTACATACATTACATTACTGATCCTGAGTTACATCCTGTATTATACTCCAGAGCTGCACTCACTATTCTGCTGGTGCAGTCACTGTGTACATACATTACATTACTTATCCTGTAGTGATCCTGAGTTACATCCTGTATTATACTCCAGAGCTGCACTCACTATTCTGCTGGTGCAGTCACTGTGTACATACATTACATTACTTATCCTGCACTGATCCTGAGTTACATCCTTTATTATACTCCAGAGCTGCACTCACTATTCTGCTGGTGCAGTCACTGTGTACATACATTACATTACTTATCCTGTACTGATCCTGAGTTACATCCTGTTTTATACTCCAGAGCTGCACTCACTATTCTGCTGGTGCAGTCACTGTGTATATACATTACATTACTTATCCTGTACTGATCCTGAGTTACATCCTGTATTATACTCCAGAGCTGCACTCACTATTCTGCTGGTGGAGTCACTGTGTACATACATTACATTACTGATCCTGTACTGATCCTGATTTACATCCTGTATTATACTCCAGAGCAGCACTCACTATTCTGCTGGTGCAGTCACTGTGTACATACATTACATTACTTATCCTGTACTGATCCTGAGTTACATCCTGTATTATACTCCAGAGCTGCACTCACTATTCTGCTGGTGCAGTCATTGTGTACATACATTACATTACTTAACCTGTACTGATCCTGAGTTACATCCAGTATTATACTCCAGAGCTGTACTCACTATTCTGCTGGTGCAGTCACTGTGTACATACATTATATTACTTATCCTGTACTGATCCTGAGTTACATCCTGTATTTTACTCCAGAGCTGCACTCACTATTCTGCTGGTGCAGTCACTGTGTACATACATTACATTACTTATCCTGTACTGATCCTGAGTTACATCCTGTATTATACTACAGAGCTGCACTCACTATTCTGCTGGTGCAGTCACTGTGTACATACATTACATTACTTAACCTGTACTGATCCTGAGTTACATCCTGTATTATACCCCAGAGCTGCACTCACTATTCTGCTGGTGGAGTCACTGTGTACATACATTACATTACTTATCCTGTACTGATCCTGAGTTACATCCTGTATTATACTACAGAGCTGCACTCACTATTCTGCTGGTGCAGTCACTGTGTACATACATTACATTACTTAACCTGTACTGATCCTGAGTTACATCCTGTATTATACCCCAGAGCTGCACTCACTATTCTGCTGGTGCAGTCACTGTGTACATACATTATATTACTTATCCTGTACTGATCCTGAGTTATATCCTGTATTATACTCCAGAGCTGCACTCACTATTGTGCTTGTGCAGTCACTGTGTACATACATTACATTACTTATCCTGTACTGATCCTGAGTTAAATCCTGTATTGTACTCCAGAGCTGCACTCACTATTCTGCTGGTGGAGTCACTGTGTACATACATTACATTACTGATCCATGAACTGATCCTGAGTTACATCCTGTATTATATTCCAGAGCTGCACTCACTATTCTGCTGGTGGAGTCACTGTGTACATACATTACATTACTTATCCTGTACTGATCCTGAGTTACAGCCTGTATTATACTCCAGAGCTGCACTCACTGTTCTGCTGGTGCAGTCACTGTGTACATACATTACATTACTTATCCTGTACTGATCCTGAGTTACATCCTGTATTATACCCCAGAGCGGCACTCATTATTCTGCTGGTGGCAGTCACTGTGTGCATACATTACATTACTTATCCTGTACTAATCCTGAGTTACATCCTGTATTATACTACAGAGCTGCACTCACTATTCTGCTGGTGGAGTCACTGTGTACATACATTACATTACTTATCCTGTTCTGATCCTGAGTTACACCATGTATTATACTCCAGAGCAGCACTCACTATTCTGCTCGTGCAGTCACTGTGTACATACATTACATTACTTATCCTGTACTGATCCTGAGTTACATCCTGTATTATACCCCAGAGCTGCACTCATTATTCTGCTGGTGGCAGTCACTGTGTACATACATTACATTACTTATCCTGTAGTGATTCTGAGTTACATCCTGTATTATACTCCAGAGCTGTACTCACTATTCTGCTGGTGCAGTCACTGTGTACATACATTACATTACTTATCCTGTACTGATCCTGAGTTACATCCTGTATTATACTCCAGATCTGCACTCACTATTCTGCTGGTGCAGTCACTGTGTACATACATTACATTACTTATCCTGTACTGATCCTGAGTTACATCCTGTATTATACCCCAGAGCTGCACTCACTATTCTGCTGGTGCAGTCACTATGTACATACATTACATTACTTATCCTGTACTGATCCTGAGTTACATCCTGTATTATACTCCAGAGCTGCACTCACTATTCTGCTGGTGCAGTCACTGTGTACATACATTACATTACTTATCCTGTACTGATCCTGAGTTACATCCTGTATTATACCCCAGAGCTGCACTCACTATTCTGCTGGTGCAGTCACTATGTACATACATTACATTACTTATCCTGTACTGATCCTGAGTTACATCCTGTATTATACTCCAGATCTGCACTCACTATTCTGCTGGTGCAGTCACTGTGTACATGCATTACTTATCCTGTACTGATCCTGAGTTACACCCTGTATTACACTCCAGAGCTACACTCACTATTCTGCTGGTGCGGTCACTGTGTACATACGTTACATTACTTATCCTGTACTGATCCTGAGTTACATCCTGTATTATACTCCAGATCTGCACTCACTATTCTGCTGGTGCAGTCACTGTGTACATGCATTACTTATCCTGTACTGATCCTGAGTTACATCCTATATTATACTTCAGAGCTGCACTCACTATTCTGCTGGTGGAGTCACTGTGTACATACATTACTTATCCTGTACTGATCCTGAGTTACATCCTGTATTATACTTCAGAGCTGCACTCACTATTCTGCTGGTGCAGTCACTGTGTACATACATTACATTACTTATCCTGTAGTGATCCTGAGTTACATCCTGTACTATACTCCAGAGCTGCACTCACTATTCTGCTGGTGCAGTCACTGTGTACATACATTACTTATCCTGTACTGATCCTGAGTTACATCCTATATTATACTCCAGAGCTGCACTCACTATTCTGCTGGTGGAGTCACTGTGTACATACATTACATTACTTATCCTGTACTGATCCTGAGTTACATCCTGTATTATACTCCAGAGCTGCACTCACTATTCTGCTGGTGCAGTCACTGTGTACATGCATTACATTACTTATCCTGTACTGATCCTGAGTTACATCCTGTATTATACTCCAGAGCTGCACTCACTATTCTGCTGGTGGAGTCACTGTGTACATACATTACATTACTTATCCTGTAGTGATCCTGAGTTACATCCTGTATTATACTCCAGAGCTGCACTCACTATTCTGCTGGTGCAGTCACTGTGTACATACATTACATTACTTATCCTGTACTGATCCTGAGTTATATCCTGTATTATACTCCAGAGCTGCACTCACTATTCTGCTGGTGCAGTCACTGTGTACATACATTACATTACTTATCCTGCACTGATCCTGAGTTACATCCTGTATTATACTTCAGAGCTGCACTCACTATTCTGCTGGTGCAGTCACTGTGTACATACATTACATTACTTATCCTGTACTGATCCTGAGTTACATCCTGTATTTTACTCCAGAGCTGCACTCACTATTCTGCTGGTGCAGTCACTGTGTACATACATTACATTACTTATCCTGCACTGATCCTGAGTTACATCCTGTTTTATACTCCAGAGCTGCACTCACTATTCTGCTGGTGCAGTCACTGTGTATATATATTACATTACTTATCCTGTACTGATCCTGAGTTACATCCTGTATTATACTCCAGAGCTGCACTCACTATTCTGCTGGTGGAGTCACTGTGTACATACATTACATTACTGATCCTGTACTGATCCTGAGTTACATCCTGTATTATACTCCAGAGCTGCACTCACTATTCTGCTGGTGCAGTCACTGTACATACATTACATTACTTATAGTGTACTGATCCTGAGTTACATCCTGTATTATACTCCAGAGCTGCACTCACTATTCTGCTGGTGCAGTCACTGTGTACATACATTACATTACTTATCCTGCACTGATCCTGAGCCACATCCTGTATTATACTCCAGAGCTGCACTCACTATCACTATTCTGCTGGTGGAGTCACTGTGTACATACATTACATTACTTATCCTGTACTGATCCTGAGTTACATCCTGTATTATACTCCAGAGCTGCACTCACTATTCTGTTGGTGGAGTCACTGTGTACATACATTACATTACTTATCCTGTACTGATCCTGAGTTACATCCTGTATTATACTCCAGAGCTGCACTCACTATTCTGCTGGTGTAGTCACTGTATACATACATTACATTACTTATCCTGTACTGATCCTAAGTTACATCCTGTATTATACTCCAGAGCTGCACTCACTATTCTGCTGGTGGAGTCACTGTGTACATACATTACATTACTTATCCTCTACTGATCCTGAGTTACATCCTGTATTGTACTCTGGAGCTGCACTCACTATTCTGCAATTCCAGAAACATCCAATGGACAGGCTTGGTACTCTTTTTTGGAAATAAATGTTGTTCTTATATTTGAATAATCCTCAGTGATCTGGTGGATCTGTTTGATTTCCCCCTTCTCCTTCCTTTACCCTTTAGCATCCAGGACCAGGACAAGAGGCTGCAGGGTTTGTGGAACGCATGTGAGAAACTTCCCAAGTCCAATTACAACAACTTCAAGTAAGTACGAAGTAAAACCGGGGCTCCACGCTATCGGGGTGCGCTGTCCTGGAGGATATGTGCCCGTCACAGCCGGGGATCTGGGGGGATCCACCGATCTTCGTGCCTTTTTTGCTTTATTACTTTGTTTTGTTTCTTGTCTTTCTTTTCCTTTCAGATACGTGATCAAGTTTCTGTCCAAGCTGACGGAATATCAGGACGCCAACAAGATGACCCCCAGCAACATGGCCATCGTGCTGGGACCAAATCTCCTCTGGCCGCAGGCAGAAGGGTAAGCGCTCAGGTTTTTCAACAAAGTTTAAGCTTTAACCCTTCCAGGGTGCAATTTTTTTTCCCCATAGTTATTGCAGTTTAATTTTAGCATGCATGTAGCTATATTAAGTTTTTTTTTTTTTTATTGGCGCCATTTAGTGATAGAAAAATGTGTTAAAAAAATATGAAGGGCTGGTGAAAAAATAATTATTCTGCATTTTCTTTTTGTTTATTTTTTAGTGGTTACTTTTAAACAGCTTTCACCATCAGTGACCCTCATTCTGTGTCGGTTTCATCGATTAAAGCGATACCAAATTAAAAAAAGAGAATTTAATTTTTTTCCCCTTTTATACATTTTTTTTGTTTGTTTTGTGAAACCTAGAATTTTTTTTTCATCATTGTAGGTGTTGATTTTTGCAGTGTGTTTTTTTTTATAGCCCCATTTTGGGGCTACCATTTTTGGTAGCATTTTTACGGCAATTCTAAATTTTCAGTAAATATGTTTTTTTGTGACTTTTGCACAATAAATTCCCTTTTTAAAAAAATGTAGAATATTTTTTTCTTCTGTGTTGCCTTAGACCTATAACTGTGTTGCAGACCTATAACTTTTTTATTTTTCTATGAATGTAGCTGCATAAAGGCTGGATGAATTACATTTTTGATGGTGGTATTTTGGCATTTAGTGCTTGCTAAAAAAAATAATTTTTTTTGAGACGATGGATCAAGCGGTGTGAAAAAAAAATAGCAATTTTTTTTATTTTGTTTTACTTTGCTTAGTTACTTTTTACCTGTTTTCTGTAGGCCAGTATGATTATAGCACTTCTACATTTTTCTGTGTGTGTATGTGTATATATACAGTACAGACCAAAAGTTTGGACACACCTTCTCAATTAAAGATTTTTCTGTATTTTCATGACTATGAAAATTGTACATTCACACTGAAGGCATCAAAACTATGAATTAACACATGTGGAATTATATACTTAACAAAAAAAGTGTGAAACAACTGAAAATATGTCTTATATTCTAGGTTCTTCAAAGTAGCCACCTTTTGCTTTGATGACTGCTTTGCACACTCTTGGCATTCTCTTGATGAGCTTCAAGAGGTAGTCACCGGAAATGGTCTTCCAACAATCTTGAAGGAGTTCCCAGAGATGCTTAGCACTTGTTGGCCCTTTTGTCTTCACTCTGCGGTCCAGCTCACCCCAAACCATCTCGATTGGCTTCAGGTCTGGTGACTGTGGAGGCCAGGTCATCTGGCGTAGCACCCCATCACTCTCCTTCTTGGTCAAATAGCCCTTACACAGCCTGGAGGTGTGTTTGGGGTCATTGTCCTGTTGAAAAATAAATGATGGTCCAACTAAACGCAAACCGGATGGAATGGCATGCCGCTGCAAGATGCTGTGGTAGCCATGCTGGTTCAGTATGCCTTCAATTTTGAATAAATCCCCAACAGTGTCACCAGCAAAGCACCCCCACACCATCACACCTCCTCCTACATGCTTCATGGTGGGAACCAGGCATGTAGAGTCCATCCGTTCACCTTTTCTGCGTCGCACAAAGACACGGTGGTTGGAACCAAAGATCTCAAATTTGGACTCATCAGACCAAAGCACAGATTTCCACTGGTCTTATGTCCATTCCTTGTGTTCTTTAGCCCAAACAAGTTTCTTCTGCTTGTTGCCTGTCCTTAGCAGTGGTTTCCTAGCAGCTCTTTTACCATGAAGGCCTGCTGCACAAAGTCTCCTTTTAACAGTTGTTGAAGAGATGTGTCTGCTGCTAGAACTCTGTGTGGCATTGACCTGGTCTCTAATCTGAGCTGCTGTTAACCTGCGATTTCTGAGGCTGGTGACTCGGATAAACTTATCCTCAGAAGCAGAGGTGACTCTTGGTCTTCCTTTCCTGGGGCGGTCCTCATGTGAACCTGTTTCTTTGTAGCACGTGATGGTTTTTGCAACTGCACTTGGGGACACTTTCAAAGTTTGCCCAATTTTTCAGACTGACTGACCTTCATTTCTTAAAGTAATGATGGCCACTCGTTTTTCTTTACTTAGCTGCTTTTTTCTTGCCATAATACAAATTCTAACAGTCTATTCAGTAGGACTATCAGCTGTGTATCCACCAGACTTCTGCACAACACAACTGATGGTCCCAACCCCATTTATAAGGCAAGAAATCCCACTTATTAAACCTGACAGGGCACACCTGTGAAGTGAAAACCATTTCCAGTGACTACCTCTTGAAGCTCATCAAGATAATGGCAAGAGTGTGCAAAGCAGTCATCAAAGCAAAAGGTGGCTACTTTGAAGAACCTAGAATATAAGACATATTTTCAGTTGTTTCACACTTTTTGTTAAGTATATAATTCCACATGTGTTAATTCATAGTTTTGATGCCTTCAGTGTGAATGTACAATTTTCAAAGTCATGAAAATACAGAAAAATCTTTAAATGAGAAGGTGTGTCCAAACTTTTGGTCTGTACTGTATATATATATATATATATCTGTATATATATATATATATACACATATATATATATATATCTGTATATATATATATATATATATATATATATATATATATATATACATACATATATATATACATACATACATACATACAATTTACAGTGGCATGTAAAAGTTTGGGCACCCCTGGTCAAAATTACTGTTATTGTGAACAGTTAAGCAAGTTGAAGATGAAATGATCTCTAAAAGGGCTAAAGTTAAAGATAACACATTTCCTTTGTATTTTAGGCAAAAAAATATATGTTGTCATTTCTTACATTTTAAAAATTACAATAAGAAAAAATGGGCCAATGCAAAAGTTTGGGCATCCTTGGAGATTTGTGTGCTCAGATAACTTTCAAGGTTTCAGACCTTAATTAGCCTGTTAGGGTTAGGTTCACCATCATTGTTAGGAAAGGCCAGGTGATGCAAATTTCCCAGCTTTATAAACACCCAGCCTCCTCTAACTTTGTGCCAAAAAACTGCACCCATGGGTTCTTCTAAGCAGCTGCCTAGCACTCTGAAAATGAAAATGGTGGAGGCCCACAAAGCAGGAGAAGGCTATAAGAAGATGGCAAAGCGTTTTCAAGTTGCCCTTTCCTCGGTTTGAAATGTAATAAAGAAATGGCAGTTAATAAGAACAGTGGAGGTCAAGATAAAGTCTGGAAGACCAAGCAAAATTTCAGTGAGAGCTGCTCATAGGATTGCTAGAGAGGCAAATCAGAACCCCCGCTTGACTGCTAAAGAACTTCAGAAAAATTTAGCAGACTGGAGTTATGGTACATTGTTCTACTGTTCAGAGACACCTGCACACATATGGCCTTCATGGAAGAATCATCAGAAGAAAACCTCCCGTGTCCTCATCAGAAAATTCAGCGTCAGAAGTATGCAAAAGAACAAGCCTCATGTATTTTGGAAACAAATCCTGTGGACTGATGAGGTTAAAATAGAACTCTGGCCACAATGATCAAAGGTATGTGTGGAGAAAAAAGGGCACAGAATTTTAGGAAAATAATATCTCGCCAACCATTAAGCACGGGGGTGGATCAATCATGCTTTGGGGTGTGTTGCAGCCAATGGCACAGGGAATATTTCACTGGTAGAGGAAAGAATAGATTCTATGAAATTTCAACTAATTCTTGATGCAAACATAGCAACATCTGTAAAAAGATGAAGTTGGAAAGAGGATGGCTTCTACAAATGGATAATGATCCTAAACACACGTCAAAATCCACAATAGACTACCTCAAAAGGTGCAAGCTGAAGGTTGTACAATGGCCCTCACAGTCCCCTGATCTGAACATCATTGAAAATTGAAAATCTGTGGCTAGACCTCAAAACAACAGGGCATGCAAGATGACCCAGGAATCTCACAGAACTGGAAGAATTTCCCAAGGAAGAATGGATGAAAATCCCTCAAACAAGAATTGAAAGACTCTTGTCTGGCTACAAAAAGTGTTTACAAGCTGTGATACTTTCAAAAGGGGGTGCTACTAGGTACTAACCATTCAGGGTGCCAAAACTTTTGCATCTGCACATTTTCCATTTTGTAAATTTTTAAATGTAAAATTGAAAATATTTATGTATATTTATAATATATATTTATTATAATTATAATACTTATTTAAAAAAATATATATATTTTTTGTGGTTGCTGCTACATTTTAAGTGTTAGAATTGTTTTATTTTATGACAAAGCTTGTTTGTTAACCTTTTTATTAGTGCCATTTTGGGTACATATGAGTTATTTTGTTTACATTTTTTGGGATGTGGATGAATAAAAAATTGTGCCATTTTTACCTCAAACCCTAGAAAAAAAACAATGTGATTTTTTTTTTGCTAGCTGCAATTATTATGGCCATAGTGATACTAATTAAATGTGTGGGGTATGTTTTTAGTTTTTTGTTTTTTTTTACGTAAAGCAAAGACTAAAAGGGGAAAACAATTTTATTGTACTTGTATATTATTTTACGTTTTCGTATTTTTTACCGTTGTATTCAACTTTTTTGTACTTTTTATTGTAATCTCACTTAGGGAACTTGAACTTTTGTTTTATTGTTTATGATCACATGCGTCCTATGTGATCCTAGGTCTAATCAAAGCACTAAGATTACAGTCACAGAGTTATTGTTAGACCCCCGACCACCATGACCTCACATAACTCCTGCCGATTAGGTTACTGGGGTGGGAAGGAGGGGAATTGCTACAAACTAATAAAAGAAGCCCCTCCTTCTATCTAACTGTTTAGATGCCACTGTCACTATTGACCGCAGCATCTAAGGGGTTAAACTATAAGGATCGATGATCTGACTGTCTTCTGTAGTTTTAGCTGTGATTACTGGCAGGATCAGCATGGCGCAGGAATTATACCCCGCTCATGGTGGATTTAAGGTGATGGTAATTGACTTACCCAGTCAGTAAATGTAGTATTCTGTAATCTGGTATTTGCTTCTTTATTTTACTCTGTACATGTTAAAGTAAAAAAAAGTAACTAGAAATCATCAGTAAGCAGGTGACTTGCTACCTAGAAACCATCAGTAAGCAGGCTACTTGCTACCAAGAAATCATCAGTAAGCAGCAGTCTTGCTACCTAGAAATCATCAGTAAGCATACGCCTTGCTACCTAGAAATCATCAGTAAACAGGCTGCTTGCTACCTAGAAATCATCAGTAAGCAGGCGCCTTGCTACCTAGAAATTATCAGTAAGCCGGTGGCTTGCTACCTAGAAACCATCAGTAAGCAGGCTGCTTGCTACCTAGAAATCATCAGTAAGCAGACGCTTTGCTACCTAGAAATCATCAGTAAGCAGGTGGCTTGCTACCTAGAAATCATCAGTAAGCAGACAGCTTGCTACCAGAAATCATCAGTAAGCAGGCAGCTTGCTACCTAGAAATCATCAGTAAGCCGACAGATCTAATGATGACTTTATTTTGCTCCTAATAATAGCATGACTAGCCAGGAACAGATTGGCATATTGATACATAAACATAAAAATAACATAAATGCATAATATCTGCCTGACTACAGAGGGGGGTATAATTATGTTTTAGGGTGCATGCTCTGGCGGCACATCACAATACTGTGTGTATGTGACGCGCCCCCTGGGCCAGTGTTGTTTGGGGGATACCCGGAGCCGGATCAGATGGGGGTTGTAGTCTCCGAGTGGCGGTGACCCGGTCCGTGCCCAGGGTGTCAAGCTCAGTGTGTGGCAGTCCTACAGATGTTGCTGGATGTTCTTTCGTGTCGACTACGCCACCCGTTGATTTGCGGTCAATACGGCCGCTGCTGCAGCAGGGTCCGCTGAGGCTGGTGGTGTGTGTGCAGCTTCTGGTGGTATAACCCCCAACGGGAGGGGTATAGCCTCAGGGGGTCAGTTGTAGAGGGTGGTGGTTGTGGTGGTGCAGTGAGGATGGTATTAAGACTCAGAGTCGGGCTGTGCAGTTCAGGGTTTTTACTTACTGCTGTTGTTCTGGTCACTCCGGCCTTGAGTGACCGCCCGAGCCGTGCTGCGTCCACCAGGTCCTGGACTCGGCCAACCCCCAGGTAATTCTGGAGCGTGATCCTGAGCTCCCTTTCTGACGTTCCTTTTCTCTGGCCTTCCCCACCAGGGATCCACCTATGTCCGGCTCCCTCGGGTCTCTTGGTGGGTACACCTCTTCTGGGTTCCCTGACCCTATACTTGGTCTGCCTTCCTGGTGGATTTAGTGGGGGGTCGTGGCAGATCCTGCCCACAACCTCCGGTCTCTGGCTGAGGATTAGTGCCCTCCACCAGCTTGGGATCCGGTACCCTTGTGCCAACCCTTCACCCTGTTGCTTGTATTTGGGCTCTTGGGGTTCCCTCTTCTTCCCCTCTGGGTCCTTCTGACTCCTCTCTCTCTTCTTTCAGGACTGCTTGACCCTCTACAACAGACTGACTAGTAGCTGTCTGCCTGTCTGACCCTGATCTAAGATGGTTCCCACCTTATATACTCCCTCTATGTGTGAGCTCAGGTGACCAGCACCCAATGAGCTCCTAGCTTTACCCAGACTGCTCCCTCTATCTGCCCCTACACTACTGGGATGTTCCACCCCCCTCCCACTCCAGCCAGGGACAGACACTATCGTACCTGCACATAAACTGGTGGGAGTACCATTGATCTGTCCCCCGGAAATGGGATGTATGTAGTGTATGCAGCCTACTGAGCTCAGTTCCACACTCCATCCTTACCCGGGAGTGGAATACCACACCTCTGGCTTGAGGTGTAATACCCCTGTAGCAGCCGAATCCTCAGGGTGCTACATATGTACCATCAGTCATCCTACCAGATTTGCAACTCATACATAGAAAGCACTAAGAAATAAATTCAGATGCGTCAACAGCAGTCTGTTGACCGTTTCCAGTCAATTTTTCTTTGTTTGCAATTGAACAATTACGACGTTTTATGTAGCGTGCAATTATTTTCCCTTTTTCTTTTTTTGTAGCAATATTACCGAAATGATGACCACAGTGTCCTTACAGATCGTAGGGATCATTGAGCCTATAATCCAACATGCTGACTGGTTCTTCCCAGGTGGTGAGTGCAGACTACACATGATGACTGGTTTTATATTGTCTAGTGTTCAGTGTCAGGCAGCTGTCTGTAAGTCCATTGTAAATAATGACAATGGATAAGCTTTTTTTTTTTTTTCGAACAGAGATAGAATTTAATGTGACGGGTAATTACGGCAGCCCCGTACACACCAACCACAATGCCAACTACAGCTCCATGCCCTCTCCGGATATGGATCACTCGGACCGCAAGCAGCATGACCAGGCTAGGCGACCGCTCAGCGTGGCGACCGATAACATGATGCTGGAGTTCTACAAGAAGGATGGGTATAGCATTTTATTCTATTAAGTGGCACGTCTCATTATATTATTTGTTGGTATAACGTTTTTGGTGTTTTATAAGTTCTTCTTAGGTAGGTACTTCATCTACGTTTTAAGAAATTGCATTATAGGATTTTTCATAAGTTGTTATGGGTGTGTTTGACAACATGCTTGCTGACAGTTTCCAATGGTGACCAGTAGAATTGTGAATGCTTGGTTAGCCAATCATTGGCTGATGTGGGTCACCGATGTGATAGTGATGCAGTGGGGACAGTGCTTGGTATATAAAAAATTATAGTTACTGTACAGATCATGAAAATTGGGTACTTGGGTGATTAATTTTGTAGCTGCCAGAAGGGGAAGGAGGCTGACTGAAAGACTTAGTAAGTTATATTTACTTCTGCCAGATGGAAAAGAGATTTCCTAAGAAAAGAAAAACTGACCAGGAGCTTAACTGGGTTGTCTCACCAGTAAAAATTATAGTTACTGTATAGATCATGAAAATGGGTACTTGCTGGGATGATTCATTTAGCAGCTGCCAGAAGGGGAAGGAGACTGACCAAGAGACTTAGTAGGGGTTATATTTATTGCTGCCATATGGGAAAGGACAGTGCCTTTGAAAGGGAAAAAAATGACCAGGAGCTTAACTGGGTTGTCTCACCAGTAAAAATTATAGTTAATAGACAGATCATGAAAAATGGGTACTTACTGAGGTGATTACTTTTACATCTGCCAAATGGGGAGGAGACTGACTGAAGGATTTAGTTGAGGTTATATTTATTGCTGCCAGATGGGAAAGTAGGCTACCTAAGAAAAGGGAAAAAATGACCAGAAACATAGTGGAGACTGCATTTACAGCTGCCAGAGGAAGAAGGGGACTGACATGAAACAATATTTACAGCTGCTTTGTGAAAAGGAGACTGATTTGAGAACTTATCGAATATTATATTTACCACTGCTAGAGGACTGAAGAGAGTAAATTGAGAACCTTCTGGGAACTATATTACAACCGCCATGGAGGAAAGGAGACTGAATTGCATCTTACTAGGGACTTTATTTACAACTGCTAGAATGGAAAATATGGGTAGGGAATTTACTAAAGACTATATTCACTCCCGCCAGATGGTGAAGAAGACTGACTGGGGAACTTACTGTGGATTATATTTAAAACTGCCAGAAGGGGTAAAGAGATTGACTAGGGACTGGGAGCTTACTAGGAACCATATTTACAGCTTCCAGAGGGGGATGTAGATTTACTTGGGAACTTACTGGAGACAGCAATAACAGCTGCCAGAGGTAGAAGGTGACGGACAGGGAACAATCTTTAGAGCTGACATCGGGAAAATGAGACTGACTGGGAACTTACTGAGGACTATATTCACTGCTGCAAGAGTGGAAAGAAGACTGATTTGGGAACTTACCGAAGATTATATTTACCACTGCCAGAGGGTGAAGGAGGCTAAATTGGGAAACTGCTAGGCATTATATTTACAAGTGCCAGAGAGAAAAGTTGAATGAAAAGGGACAATATTTACATTGCTAGGGAACTTTCAGAAAGCTACATTTACACCTGTCAAAGGGTGAAGAAGACTGGGACTAGGGAACTTACTGCTTACTATATTTACAATTGCCAGGAGGGGTAAGGAATTTGACTCGGAGTCATGTTTACAGCTGCCAGAAGGGGAAGGAAATTTACCAGGGTACTTATTGGGACTATATTTTCAGCTGTCAGAAGGGGAAGAAGATTAACTTGTAGTGATGTGGAAGAGGGCAAGTGAAAGACCTGTAGAGGTGAACCCGCCAAACTGTTTGAGCAGGATTAAGTTGGGATGCGTTTTTAGCCAAGAGAAAGCAGAAATCGTGCAAATGTTGAGTTGAAATGCCATGTCTATTAGAAAGTTGCTTTAATGATATAAAATCAAAACTGCATCCCAGATCATTAATAGGCTGACTAGTAGAGCTGCCAGACAGAGATGGAGCTGAACTCTGCTTTCCTATTTTCTGCAATCACTTGCCAAGTATCGAGCGCTGTTCTGCTGGAAGCATATGATCTCAGATCACCTACTGGGCGTATTGAGACCGCCGCTCGGTGCCCGCCTGTAATAGGTCGTTGTGTTGCTAGGACGGCATTCCATCTTCTAAGAAAAGTTTAGAGTTTATCGAGATGAAAAGCGAAGCGCCTGTGAATTACCCAGAACTCCCGTGGAGAGGAATGTTTCGCAGCAGTGTTTCAAGCGAGATGCTGGTGGGTGATGACTCTCAGTCATGCCGATCTCTTTGCCGAATGGCCACTGATTAGTTTATGCAGCCGGTAGTACAGTTGATATATCAGATCTTGCAGAGAGGAGCATGTTAATAAAAAGCAAAATATTTGCCGCTGCAGTTGAGCAAAAGATTGTCCACCTATGGGGACTTTTTGCATATATTTGGGGCTAAAGATATAATTTTTGCAATTGGGTTCCATGAAACATTTTGCTACGTCTGTCCTTTACAGGGTTTTTGTTTTCCTGCATATTTATCTTTGATGTGGTCTGTGGTCCTAAATCATCGGAGAATGAGCTCACTGACAGATTCTCAGCTAACTCATTTTGCAGCCAGCAATGCAGAGGTTATAGAAGACAAACGGTGCAAACCTTTTAATGAAACCCAATTGCAAAAAATATTTTTAGCCTCAATTTCATGCATTTAAGTAAAAAAAAAAAATGTCCCCAATGCTGTGGCATATATTGAATGGATCGGGCCTTAGAGTAAATATCAAAATAGTTCCCCTTCCTCCTTTTGAAGGTTGTCACTACCCTCTACGCTGAGATGGGATATCTTGTGCGATCTTTTTTACAGCTTCTAGGGTCGGGTGACAAAAGACAAGTTTTCTGTAGCCTCCAAATTGGCAGATAATGAATGCAACTTTAGTAGGAAGTACAGCTCTGGAGTACAGACTTCTGCTTTAAGATGTGAAATACTGTAATCTGACCTTTTTAAGCTATCTCCATTTACTAACACTAGCTTTTCAGGTGTGACTTACCTTTAGCCCTGATACTACAGTGCCTGTTTGCACTTAATCTTTCCTTCCATCCCAGGTCTTGACCTACAGTTCTATCCTCTGAAATGTTCCTCAAGTAGTACGCTCTAGAACCGTCCCACACCCTTAGGAAAATTCATAGTTATTTGGGTGGTTACCTTGGTAATGCTATATCTTTATATTCTGTCTGTTTGGTTGAGCTCTGGTTGACTTATATTGTTCAGATATTTTTTCTTTCTGCACCTTCTTCTGGCCTCTTCTACTCCACTCACAGCTAAAGCTGAATTCTGCTAGCTTCCTAATAAAATCTGACATCTCTCAACCCCTACTGGTTCAGTGTCTGCGGTTAATTGTAGAACTAGTCACTTCATAGTGGTCCACAATATAATACAGCTAAATTGTGTTTTGTAAGTGGTGACCAGCCGAACTCTAAATGTAGCTCTGGAGGTCTGTTGAGTTTAAGACATGATGTGACTTAAGATCCAGTAAGTAAAGTGTTCCCAGGGTTATTCAATACCTTATTTAGATCTAAATGACCCAGAGTTATACCTGAAGGGGTATTCCCACCTTGGACATTTATGGCATATCATATGATATCCCCGCCGGTAATTGTGCGGGGGTTGTTCATACTTGGCCTTCTTAATTCACCTTTATGAGAGTTCCGAAATTTGGCGCTTGCTTAACTATTTTTTTTAGAACTCCCATAGAAGTGAATGGGGAACACTGCGCATGCCCTGACAGCTCACCATTGCCGGTGTGGTGCGGGACCTATCACATAGGACACTGTCTCGTACACAATCAACCACAAAACATGGTTTCTGACAATTATTCCCCATCCATGGCTCCATATATCAAAAGACGGGTCCCGTCATTTGCCCCAGGCCTCACCCATCTCTAACATTATTTGTATTTTTGTCCTTGCAGCCTTAGGAAAATTCAGAGGTAAGATGTATCTCCCGGATGTCTGCCCCCAAAATGCGTGGTGTGTGACTCTTGTTCCATAGTCCCCTCAGTCCTTCACTATGTGCATGTCTCTCACCCGTAGTTAATTTTCCATGTAGCACCTTCATCAATGTCTCTTGTGTGTTTGTCATTTCCTCTTCCAAGGCCATACACCTTCTTAGATCAGCCATTACTGTTTGTGGTGGCCCTCCAGATTACAGTATTGACAGACTGAATGCTGCCCCAATTCGCAGACTGTATCCTGTTAATTGGCCATAAATTTTCCCCGTGGGATATGTTTGGAAGATCCCAACCGCCTATTGTTTTAGGTTTGACCAAAGCATGAGTCAACCATGGTCATATCCGGGGGGGTAAAAGATGACCTGGTGAAAGAACGGTCCGAAAACTATTGTGTTGACCACCAATGGCTAGATGACCAGGGGTCTAAAGAGCTGACCATTGGACAGTGTTGGTGCCCACTATGGTAAGGCTGGTCGTACAGCCATTTCAGTATGCCCCGATGCTTTGTTTCATTGGTTTTGTAGAAATTTTCTTAACAGTATTGTCTATAGCTGTTATTGACTTGTCTTCTTGTGTTATGTTTTTTTTTATGCCATGTTTTATGTCTTTGCTTCTTACCACCTTCCCGTCAAACAAAAATTGTATGAAAGGTAGGATTTATGTTTGGGGAAACAATTGCGTATACCACTTGCTCTTGATTAATTTTATTGCTGTGTAGCTGATGAGTATGAAGGAGTATGTAGAGCCCCATTTTCCAGGTGGCCTTAAACAGGGGCCATAGGTGGCAATCTGTACCTCCGACAGAGAGTGTGTGTCATGAGTGATGGGTTTGAAAGTCAGTTTGAATACTATGTAATTGCTCTTTTTTATTAAGGTGGTTAATGTGCTTCAGTGTGATGTATATGTTTTATTTTAACCTTATTTTTTGCTTCTGTTTGTCCTCTGTTCCCCTCCTATTGGGGGAGCCTGTTGTTACCGTGTTATTGGCTCAGTCTCTCTCTTTCTTTAACCTCCCTTGTAGAGATGGTAAGCAGATGTCTTTGTATTCCCCCCATAGCATGGGCGTCAGGGTGATGGACACCACTTGGGTTGCCCGCCGCGGTTCTTCCTTAGTCCGCAAAGGCCCCTCCACCCCGCCCGCCATTCAACCCCCTGCTCCTCCTCCGCTCGATACCGCAGCCACACCTCAGTCACCAAATCCCGACCTGTCCGTAGAGTCTCCCTCCCCCACTCCTCCCAGTAGCGGCTCCCAGCTAGGTCCTGAGAGGACAAGGTAAGATCTCAACCAACCAACCAACATCACCACAGCTTTGCTTTGAGCCAACCCGACCCCAGTAACGATCCCTTCTCTTTCCTAAGACCGCTTTTAGGTTTTTATTTTTTCTCCTCATTCCGCAGTTGTATAACCCCTTTTTATCCATTTTTTTATGTCAACTTTTGATAAAATTTAACAAATTCCCCCCCCCTTTGCAACTTGAGGGGGGAAAAACAGATCAATTCCCCATTATGTATTGATTTTCTTCACCCAAAAAGTCTCTTTTGCCCATAAAATGGAAATGAGAGCGCTCTATAGCAAGATTTGTAGCACTGTTCAACCAACCTGGCTTCAGTTTTTTTTTTCAGATTATTGCAATACCAGACAAAGCCTGCCAACAAGGGTGGCACTGTTTCTAAATTTTTTTTATTTTTTTTCTAATCTTATACAACTGTTAATGTCTCTTGGCAGCCCCTGCTTGTTCAGTGTCTGCACTGAGCTTTCTTCACCTAATTCCCATGGCTATATTACCGATTGCTGTGTTATAGATCTGTAATACAGCTCACGTAACCAAATATAGGAGGCTCGATAGCCAAAAGGTGGCTTTCGAGTACCTAATTTCGGAACTCCGAAATTGAGCTACTCTTTAGGTTCTTTCAGCAGTGAAAAGACCCTTGTAGTAGTAACATGAGTCCCTACAAAATTAAGGACTTGACATAGTGTATTCCTTACTAGGACAGCCATTTTTCTGAGTGTTGACCTCAAAGGAGGCCTCTCCCTTATTTCCGACCTAAAAGCGGCCTGCACGTTAAGCAATACCATTCAGCTTTGGCGTACGTGTGGCCCTTGATTTGATGCCTCACTCATCTGCTTTGTGGCTGACTCATGGTCTAATGCTGCTGTACGGCTTCTTTTTAATAATCAATATCTATTTCATGAATTGATTGACATTCTTAGACACATCGAATTAAGCTCAGCCTCCCCCCTATTATTATCACGTCATACCTGTTCCATCTAACAAAACTAACCTCTAATCCTTTATATATTTTATTATGTAATTTTAGGTCCACAATTTTGGGCAGGTTAATCTCCTAATAAATAAATAAATATATATATATTTATATATATATACACACACAAACATATATATATATATATATATATATATATATATATATATATATACAGAACAGACCAAAAGTTTGGACACACCTTCTCATTTAAAGATTTTTCTGTATTTTCATAACTATGAAAATTGTACATTCACACTGAAGGCATCAAAACTATGAATTAACACATGTGGAATTATATACTTAACAAAAAAGTGTGAAACAGCTGAAAATATGTCTTATATTCTAGGTTCTTCAAAGTAGTCACCTTTTGCTTTGATGACTGCTTTGCACACTCTTGGCATTCTCTTGATGAGCTTCAAGAGGTAGTCACCGGAAATGGTTTTCACTTCACAGGTGTGCCCTGTCAGGTTTAATAAGTGGGATTTCTTGCCTAATAAATGGGGTTGGGACCATCAGTTGTGTTGTGCAGAAGTCTGGTGGATACACAGCTGATAGTCCTACTGAATAGACTGTTAGAATTTGTATTATGGCAAGAAAAAAGCAGCTAAGTAAAGAAAAACGAGTGGCCATCATTACTTTAAGAAATGAAGGTCAGTCAGTGCGAAAAATTGGGAAAACTTTGAAAGTGTCCCCAAGTGCAGTTGCAAAAACCATCAAGCGCTACAAAGAAACTGGCTCACATGAGGACCGCCCCAGGAAAGGAAGACCAAGAGTCACCTCTGCTTCTGAGGATAAGTTTATCCGAGTCACCAGCCTCAGAAATCGCAGGTTAACAGCAGCTCAGATTAGAGACCAGGTCAATGCCACACAGAGTTCTAGCAGCAGACACATCTCTTCAACAACTGTTAAGAGAAGACTTTGTGCAGGCCTTCATGGTAAAATAGCTGCTAGGAAACCACTGCTAAGGACAGGCAACAAGCTGAAGAGACTTGTTTGGGCTAAAGAACACAAGGAATGGACATTAGACCAGTGGAAATCTGTGCTTTGGTCTGATGAGTCCAAATTTGAGATCTTTGGTTCCAACCACCGTGTCTTTGTGCGACGCAGAAAAGGTGAACGGATGGACTCTACATGCCTGGTTCCCACCGTGAAGCATGGAGGAGGAGGTGTAATGGTGTGGGGGGGGCTTTGCTGGTGACACTGTTGGGGATTTATTCAAAATTGAAGGCATACTGAACCAGCATGGCTACCACAGCATCTTACAGCGGCATGCTATTCCATCCGGTTTGCGTTTAGTTGGACCATCATTTATTTTTCAACAGGACAATGACCCCAAACACACCTCCAGGCTGTGTAAGGGCTATTTGACCAAGAAGGAGAGTGATGGGGTGCTACGCCAGATGACCTGGCCTCCACAGTCACCAGACCTGAACCCAATCGAGATGGTTTGGGGTGAGCTGGACCGCAGAGTGAAGGCAAAAGGGCCAACAAGTGCTAAGCATCTCTGGGAACTCCTTCAAGATTGTTGGAAGACCATTTCCTGTGACTACCTCTTGAAGCTCATCAAGAGAATGCCAAGAGTGTGCAAAGCAATCATCAAAGCAAAAGGTGGCTACTTTGAAGAACCTAGAATATAAGACAGATTTTTAGTTGTTTCACACTTTTTTGTTAAGTATATAATTCCACATGTGTTAATTCATAGTTTTGATGCCTTCAGTGTGAATGTACAATTGTCAGTCATGAAAATACTGAAAAATCTTTAAATGAGAAGGAGCTCCAAACCCCACGCATAGTCATAATTCATAGAAGTAAGCTCTGGGTACTTGCTGTCACCACTATAGGGAGCTCACTGCTTACCGCCTTATTACGGAGTTCATCAGTATGCCGTGTGCTTAGCGCACTCTAGTGGTGGAGCTCACTGCATAAAGCCTTATTACTGAGTTCATCAGTATGCAGTGTGATCCCTCTAGAGGTGGAGCTCACTGCATACAGCCTTATTACTGAGTTAATTAGTATGCAGTGTGCTCCCTTTAGTGGTGGAGCTCACTGCATAAAGCCTAAGGCTATGTGCCCACGTTGCATTTATGAAGCAGAAAATTTCTGCTGCATAAATGCAAGTCCTCTCCCGGAAAAACGCATGCGGAATTCCGCACGCGTTTATCGCGCATTTTTCGCGCGTTTATCACGCGTTTTCCACATGCGGAATTGCCTTGCGTTTTTTATGCATTGGACAAAGGCAATTCCGCTTGCGGAAACGCAAAATTAAATGACATGCTGCGGATTTTTGAACTCGGCATAAACGCTGCGGAAAAATCCGCAACATGTGCATAGAAGTTGCGGAATCCCATTGGGGACCATGGGGTGCGGATATACATGCGTTTTTCAAGCGTTTACGCTGCGGAAATTCCGCATCAAAAACGCTTGAAAAACGCTACGTGGGCACACAGTCTTATTGAGTTCATCAGTATGCAGTGTGCTCCCTCTAGTGGCAGAGCTCACTGCATACAGCCTTATTACTGAGTTAATTAGTATGCAGTGTGCTCCCTCTGGTGATGGAGCTCACTGCATACAGCCTTTTTACGGAGTTCTTCAGCATGCAGTGTGCTCGCTTTAGTGATGGATCTCACTGCATACAGCCTTTTTACGGAGTTCTTCAGCATGCAGTGTGATCCCTCTAGCGGTGGTGCTCACTACATAAAGCCTTATTGAGTTAATTAGTATGCAGTGTGCTCCCTCTAGTGGCAGAGCTCACTGCATACAGCCTTATTACTGAGTTCATCAGTATGCAATGTGCTCCCTTTAGTGGTGGCTCTCACTGCATAAAGCCTTATTGAGTTAATCAATGTGCTCCCTTCTAGTGGTGGCTATAAGCATCAAGAAACAGTCTTTAAATTAGAAATAAACCTGAAAAACAGGAATTTGTACCTCTTTTGGGTTTTTAGTTTTTTTTTTAATTCTGCTCAGGAGTGGACATTCACAAGGTTGTCCACCTCTGAGGACAATTTTTATTATTTAAATGCTTATATTTGTGGCTAAAAAAAAACATTTTTGCAGTTGGGTTTTGTTACAAATTGCGCACCATTTTGGTTTTTACAGGCTTTTTTTGTTCCTGCACATTCAACATTGATATAGTCTGTGGTCATAAAGTAGCTGAGAAGAGAGCTCAGAAAGAGACATATAAAAGAGTTCTAGTCAGTGATAGCGAGCGCACTGATGGATTGTAAGTTAACTCATTCTGCATTCAGTAATAGTGCAGCACCGAGGCTGTAGAAGGCTAACCGTGCCAAATATTTAAACCCAACTGGTTGTAATAATTATTTTTAGCATCAAATACATGCATTTAAGTAAGAACACCTTTAAAATAAGTGATCAATATAAAATCAGTGGGGGCCAATTTCACTTGTACCGGAAAGAGCTTGCAATACCATTCATGGCCACTATGCAGGGTATGGAGCTGTGCCACTTCCTATGTGCTGTGGCCCCTTTAATCAGCTGATCGGTGGGTGTACTGGTAGTTGGATCCTCAGTGATCGGATATTGATTACCTATCCGAAAAATAGTTCATGAAATTTTAAAGCCACGGAGAACCCCTTTAAATTTGATGCCCTAATAGGGGTTTAGTATTAAATGTTATAGCTCCCTTTAATCCTTATGAAAAGAACCAAGTTACTCATCAGTGCGCTCTTTCTAGCCCCCCCTTATTAGCACTTTGGGGGGCTTTATCAAATAGTACGACTGACTGCAGATGAGGAGCTGATTGCTGAAAGTCACATTAGAAAAGTTGACACAAGAAGAGAACCTCCGGGACCAGAAGTAAAGGGAATTTAGTGTATTCATTCCCAGTAACTTTTTATTTTTTTTAATTTTTTTATCGTTGGGTCCATAATGGTGGAACTCCGTAGCGATCTTGTCCAAAAATGCATCCTAATATCCGACTGCAATTAGGGATCGTTCACACATATCTTCAAATTATAGTAATTAAAAATAAAAACAATGAAACAATACAAAAAAAGGTAACAAGCAACGGGAATAAAAAACTTACAAATCCTGTTCTTATCATTCGGAGGGTACGGAGTTTCCGTCTTTGTCTAGGATTGCTATTTAGCCAACTATGTAACGTAATATTGTGTTTTCACCCTCCTATTCCTTTGATTTGTGGGTTAGCATACACCTTCCTGCAACGTTAGAATGTCTATTTCCTTTTTTTCTGGATTACAAAAACATTTATAGCCATTTTTGTTGGGTAAAGTTGTTAAAGGGGTATTCCCAAAATCAAAAGTTATCCCCTATCCATAGCAGTCTAACCCCCAGAGATCCCAAGAAATGAATGGTCCTGACATGCACATGCTCAGCCTCTGCCTATGTGACTGTCAGAGACATCCAAGAACAGTGCTCTGCCATTTCTGACGTTCCAGCAGTCGGACCCCCAGCATTCAGTATGTTAATGGATAGAGGATAACTAAGTTGTGAGAATACCCATTTAAACAAAGGGCACCTTGGGTTAGCATCTCTTTCTAATCATATCCAAAATCGATTTGACAACACTTTACTTAACTTTTCCTAACTTTTGAGTTTCATTAACCAGCAGAGCTGCGCTCACAATTCTTTTTGGCATAACCCACAAGTTTAGGTTGCAGACCAATACTCAGTTTACAGACACAGATGTAAAGAAATGTGACCTTATGCACCCACCCTGTTATGCACTAACAGGAAACCATCAGAATTATGAATACAGCTCTGGAAGTATTTGTACAGCATTATATGTAGATTTATACTGTGTGATTTGAAGCTTTTTAGTATAATTTTTCTAGAATTCATCTCTTTTTATGTAACAATCCATCTATTAACTACAGAAAACCGGTTAGTTACGATATCAACCATTGCTCAAAATTGGCAAAAACTGAACATAAAAAGAACCCTGCATATGTGCCGTTTCCGTATTCATGTGTTGTGTGAAAAGTGAATTGCATGTCTCGTGACTTTGTTCCATTCGCTCGACTAGTCATATCTGTGTTTGTGACCGTCTGTGCTCCCGTCTGTCGCTGACCTTGACATGACATCATCCGCACTTTCCGATACCTGCAGAGCGAATGGCTTTCCATGCAGATTTTTTAAACAAACCTCCTCACCATCCTAACGCGTTTCGCACTTCATGACCACTTTTTATTCTCTTGTTGGGTTCTTCCGTGTACAAATATTTTTGCTCTTGTCTTCTGTTTCTATTTTTTTTTTTTTATTTTATTTTTTTTTAATTTTGTTGTTCCTGTGTTCCTTTACCTCTGCCCCTTTCCCCTCCATCGAGTACAGCGGAGATGAGATTTCGCCCCAATGGTCGGATACCTGTTACAACTATCCTTCCCCTGAAGAAGACAGACCCCTCTCTTACCCAAGCTCACAGCATCCTACCCTCCTCCATCCTCACCCTCCAAAAGCTCCACCATCTGCCAGGCCTGATGCCACCTCTACCTTTCGGTGGTCTGGGTACAGCCAAACTTTGCCTCCTTCTCCTCCAAAGCTTGACATAAACTCAAACCCCAAACCTTGCTTTTTACACCTCACTAAGCAAAGCTCCCTCACTGAACCTCACGCTTCTGAGCCTAATGTTTCACCCCTCTACATCAAAACCCCACTCGTCCTAACCAAACCCGACCCATCTGGTACACCTAACCTTCCCACTATGTCAGCCTCTCCCCCGTGGCTCAGCTGTTCCTGCGCTCGAGACAAGGGAACCAAGCTGACTAGGTAATTCAATACAGGTTTGATATATGTCATTGTAAAAACTGCTGCTCCATGGGAAAAAGGATGTTGCATTGAAAGACTTGCTTAACAAAGGAAAAAAAAATAAAAAAAATATATACGCATTGCCAGGTAATCATCCAAACAGCCGAGATGAATTCAGCAGTTTTTCGGTGGCTTCATTTTAAGACTGCAGCAAATTCCCCTCGAGGGCCTTGTGAAGCTTAAAATATCCACCAAGTATGAAGGAAATAAATTTCCCTGCTAAGGGGACAAAATGACTCAGCTGCATGAGTCAGCCCTACAAAGATGGATGCCAACCTCTTATTCCGAAATAGAAAAAGAGAAAGTTGAAAAATTCTCGAAAAATGAGAAATGATGCCAGGGATCAAGAACCTTGGAGTCTTTCACGTGTGAATAGATTCCATTAGAGAACTTTTTGAGGACCCTATAGGTTCACGATTCTAAGTTACTTGATGATAACTTTTACCTGGTCTTCAAAAAATTGGATGTCAAGTAGAGAAATTGGCCTAATGTAACGTAAACTTGGGCTTTAAGTAGACCATTTGGTCCAAATTGCATAAAAATGGGCGTCAAGTAAACGAATTGGCCAAAGTTACATAAAATCGAGTGTCAAGTAGACCAATTGGCCCAAGGTATAAAAAATCTTTTGTGGGAGTCCTTTGGTCAAAGTGTCTAATATAGTCATCTTGTTAAAAGACTAATTTATTCACCTTTCATCTTTAGACTTTAAATTACATTAAATAAAACCTGTCTCTAGGTGAAAAGTAGCCAGTGTTTGCTCTTATTTTATTCTAGATGCTCCCCTGAGTATTCAGTTTTTTTATTTTTTTAAATCCGCCATATGGTTCCAGAGATATTGGCCTTTTTATTAAGTGTTTTTTTATGTTCCAAGGGAACGTTGCTCATAGGGTAATTATGCAGAGGAGCCTAAATACGCGCCCCTGAGGATTTTGTATGCCACGCCTCCTTGTAAAGACCATAAAAATAGCAAATAAAAAGGCCCATATCTCTAGAACCGGATGATGGATTTTAAAAAGTAAAAAAGCGGATTACTCCGGGGAACAGCGGGAATAAAATAAGAGCAAAAACTTGACACTTTTGACCTGGAATCAAGTTCTCTACTTGGACAATGCCTGCTTATTAGAATGGTTGCTTGACAATAAGTTGATTGTAAATTGTCTGCCTCCTGAAACCAGTCAGTGATGAGATGTGATCTGTGTGGAAGTCTTACAGTAAGTGCTCAATTTCTCTGCAGCGCCACCTAAGGTGAAATGACACATTTCACATCAGAGAGTGTAATGCAGGACAGGTCCTTTAGACCAGGAGACGCTCTTTGTACCTGCTTCTACTCTGAACAAGAAATCAGGATCCTGGACAGAGGACCATTACTATTCATTTCCTAAAACGGTTTATAAAAAAGGAGTTTTTCTCCGTAATAGGAATTCCTACCTTCAGTGGAGAGTTAGAATTCCCACTTTAGCAGACTGAAGACTTTCTTTACAACGGTCATTTTATAGGTGGTAGCTTGTAGTCTGCAGGTGGATTTACAGGGGAATTTGACTTCCCCTATATTACTTCATCTATACTATTTCCACTAAATTCCTAAAACTAGGTCAAAATAGGTCTTTAAACAGGATTTCTCATCCAAGACTGGTCAGGGGCTCCCCAAATGTTCTGTAGTCTAAGAGGTTTCTTCTCTTGATCCACTGATCGGCACTTAAAGGGATTGCCTGTCTTATTCAATTCATTTTTAAATACTAACATTTTTGTGTTAATAAAGAAGGGAGTTTAGAGCCTTAATTACCTTGAGCAATAAACAACTACATGAAGCGACTGTCACTGGAGGACTCATCACGACTACGACCATGTTTTACACAGTGCAGTATGCAATGCTTCATATGTCCTGTGGTGGCGCTGCAGGAAAATGTAACACTTGTTGCCAGGTTCTCTGCTGATGACTAAGGGTTCCAGGATTAATCAAATTATTTGTGGGAGAACCATCTAACAAAAAGAGCATGGAGAAAATGAACAATCTTTTTAACATGGCCATTTAGTAGGCACCATTGATCCCACAAGTTCGGCTTTGACAGGGCATTTCCTATTCTAAAATAACTCTAAAATCTAAATCAATTCTCAGTAATGCATGACCCAATTATAGATTTTCTTTGAGTGCCCCTATGACAAGTTTTTTTTAAGTGAGAATGGGGTAAGGTTCCCTGGAGTGACATTTTTAAGGTATTCTCTATGGTGACATTGGAGGATACTAGTTAAAATAGTTGAAAGTAGTACTTTTTGTATAAACTAGAGGGCACAATCGCACCTATGAAGTAGTCCCACAAAGTGCCAGTAAGGCCAGTTTTACAAGGCCGACATTCACTGTCTGAGTGTGGACCACGGGTCTCCTAACCCAAATTCAAAAGCCTCATATTTGCCCTTGAGGCTGTATTAATTTGGACCAGTAGACCCGTGGCCAATCTTGCAGTCAGACCATGAATGTCAGATGTATGAAACTGGCCTAAAGGGGCTGCAAGATAACTTGCTTCCTCTTCTCTTCCCCTTTTTGGGTGTTCTTCAGCCTAAAAGTAGACCTTTTACCAGGTGAAAAGTGTTTTGTTTTGTTCTTATTATATTCCCGCTGTTCACTTGTGTATTATGTTTTGTTTTTTTAAAATCTTCCATGCGGATTCGGTGTTACGAGCTTTTTTTATTTAGCAATACTTTTTATGTACTTTACTAAATGGGTGGTACTCATAGGCCAATAATGCAGAGCTATGCCCTCAAGAATCCTGTGAGCAACTGTGAGGTAAAGACCTTGGTAAAGAAGACCATAAAAATTTACACTGAATAAAAAGGCCCATATCTCTATCAGAGGAGCAGTGCGAATAAACTAAGACCAAAAACGAAACACTTTTGACCTGGTGATAGGTGCTCTTTAAGTCTGTAGAAAAAGGAAGAGGGATTTATTTTCTTGGTGCCGTTGTGCCTATTAGTTTATATTCTGAAATCTCCCTTCAAGAAAAACAGTCAAGTGCAACACAAAATCAAAGTTTTCGTTAGTTACTCAATCTTTGGAGCTGTAGACTTTACAAAACTTCATAGATATTTTCTCTAAACTTATTGCATGTTAAGATAAATCTTATTTATCTACCAGAAATTTCCATTCTTATTTGAAAAAAATGTAAAAAATTTAAACATTTAATTTTAGATCCACTTTTTCTTAGACTCATAGAGTAAGTAGTTAAATGGGTTTTCTAGGCTTAAGATATTGATGACCTATTTTTAGGAAAGATCATCAATATCAAATTTTTTAGGTGCCGAAACCCAGGAGCTTATATCAATCCGCTGTTATCAGCTCTGGTGGAGACCAGATATAAACATTGAACAAAACTTGTACAACTAAGTAGTGGCCATTCTTAGGTACTGCCACTCAACTCCTATTCACTTCAATTGGTCAGCGGCTACAATACAGTAAACTACTTTTGCTATTCTGTTCACCGTTTACATCTGAGCTCAAAGTACCTCGTGCTAGGAGTCGGGTCCCCACCAATTTCATACTGGTGACCTATCCTAAGGATGTTATTAATCTTAAGCCTGGAAACCCCTTTAAGATGTTTTAAAAAAAAATTCACTTGATCATTTGTGCTTTGTCCAAAGATAATTCACTCTAATTCCGAGTATCTCTTTTTACGAAGCTTGACATTTTATTTTGCAGTACATTGAAGGGGAAGGAGCTTTCTCCTGTATCTGGGCCAAAGGGAAGTCCTAGCACTGGTCATATGGTGTCTGCAGGCGGAATGGGGCTGAACCAGCTATCGACAGAGCAAAGTCCTCATTCTCTTAGGAAAGGTACATTTGAGATGCAACTTGGTAGGTAGCGGGAGAGGATGACGTAAGATGGTCCTCTCCATACAGACCCAATACAGTCATGCCGTTGTGAATGGACAATGTTGACCTCATGTAACAATCCTTTTATTTTTATTTTTTTTCTGTCCATAGTGTCTAAGAAACTAGCGCCTGTTCCACCCAAAATCACGTACACTCAGACAGGGGCAGTTTCAGATCAGTCAACGGGTCAACCTTCTCCCATCAGTCTTTCCCCAACCCCTCCTAGCACCCCTTCACCCTATGGACTAAGCTACCAAGGTTCTCTTGCTTTGACACCGAACCTAGCGTCTCCTCCTTCTGTGACCAGCACTTTAACAAAATCCCGTCCTACTCCCAAACCAAGACAGAGACCCTCACTCCCCCCTCCACAGCCTCCCACAAGTCAGTCTGCTTCCAGTCCTCAGTCTTCAGAGAACAGTATCTTAGATGGCCTGTCTCCTGGAGATAGTATGTCTACAGGTAAGTAGTCCTCGTTGGCATGTGTCTCCCACTATACATTTATATCTAAAATTATTATTTTTTTCACAACCAGATGTAATAATTGTTTTTAATTTAAGGGAGAAAATATAATGCCAACTTTTTTTTTTAAGTAATTTTCTATATATTTTTTTTAAAAAATGCCCATTTATTTCATTGTTCATTTCCCACCAACTATAGCACTAAGCGTTTTGTTTATTGTTTTTTTTTTGTTTTGTTTTTGTTTTCTTTTTATGTTGTGTTCCCTCTGTCTCCCCTCGTTCTCCCTTCCCGTTTCCTCGCAGCCGTTTGACGTGAGTGGCGCTGTGTTGGATATGTGTGAGGGGGAATCTCCTGGTAAGCTGGAGCTCCAACCATTTCACACCCACCTTAACCATATGCTACCAGCAGTCTTGAGCAACCAAAATGCAATATTGTGCCAACCATTTTTGTCATCATGTTCTCTCTAGCACATGCACAGATCATCATAGTTCCATATCATTTTTATTTTATCTGTCTGAAATATATTAAAAAAAAAAAGCTCCAACTTTTTAAACCATTTCTCAGTTAAAATTTGCATATAATGTTGAGTTACGTCATGTCTTATACTCCTGTCACATCCAAAGCTAAAGTGACTGTTACAGCTAAGCAATGAAAAAATGTTTACATTTTTTTTCTTAAATTAATAGTACATGTGAAAATAAGAAACTTTGTGATATGTCTTGTTAGAGAAATCCTCTTCTTTTTCATCCTGGACTAATCTTTCATTCTCAATATTTTCAATTAATGGGTAAAATCTGTCTTTAGTAAATAAAGAGTTTCCCATTACTGAGATAGGAGATGACAGTTGGTGCTCATACAGTTCTATGGAGAAATGAGACCTGGCAGCAGAATGTCTGTGTCAGCCTCTGGCTCCTCCATAGAATTTTAAAAGCATCAACTGTCAGCTTCCATGGAGGAGGGAGGAGCTAGAGACAGACACAGACATTCTGCTGCAAGTTCTCCTGAAATTACACATTTCTCCATTGAATGTTATGAGCACCAACTGTCATCTCAGCAATGGGAAAGTCTTTATTCACTAAAGACAGATTTTACCCGTTAATTGAGACTGAAACATCAGTCAAGGAGGAGAAAGAAGCAGATTTCTCTGATAAGATATAATACAAAATTTCTTATTTTCATGTGTACTATTGATTTATGAAATAAAAATTAAAACTACGATTACTCTTTAAGGTGACAACACAAAGTCAACCATAACCACTGACTATCTAATATCTATTGGGATATCCAGACTTTCCCTGAGGGCAAAGAAGGATCAAACATGTTGGATTCAACAGGCCTAATCCTTTTTTTCCCACAGGAGATAAAGAAAAGGAGTATGGGGAGAGGGGAAGAATAGTTGTCAGCAGAAGGAGTCTTAGGCCAAAAATTCTCTTGTCAGTCTATTGAGTGGAGATAACCATAGTCTGTTACCAATGTCAAACATCAACATTTTGAAGACCTCTCTGGATGTGACTCGACTATAGCACATAACTCAAGATCAGTGAAGAAAAATTGTGTCATGGTATAAATCTGGACAACCACCCACTAATAGAGTTACCAAAGAAAATAATCCACAAAAAATTTGGGCTAAGAACCTCCAAGCTCAGTAGCAGGTGGAGTGTCTAGGTATAGTCACTCTCGGCACTTTGCAGGTAGTTCTTGGGTCTGTTGTGCTTGTGTTAGAGGGCATCCCTCGTCTATACAAAAAAAACAAGATGCCCACTCTATAATCGGATTTGGTTGCCCATCACTGCTGCACTGTTGCCTATTTTCCCGTGTTCGGTCAATGCTTCTACACATAGCTGTCTCAGAGTCCCGATGCCAACATTTTTTTTTAGTTATTTTTCTCATGAGACTTTTTGAAAATGAACATGCAGTCTGCTGCCCATCACTGTAAGTTCACGATCATACATGGCACCGCTCTACACCATGGCATGTTCATTTTCAAGAAGGCTCGCCTTTAAGGACCACGAACTCTAGACGGCTGTATGTACGACCCCAGCACTAACTCTCCTACCGGCAGCAGCCTTCGCATGAGTCTGCAAGCCAAAAAAAAAACTGCATGGCTTGGTCTCTCTGGTCTCTCTTAACGCTTGCCCCCCCCCCAAAAAAAAAATGTCCACCAATGCAAGGCCCCTATTGAGCCAATCTGTAACGGTCTACCCCTTGTTTCCAGACGTTTTGCTCGTTCCGTTGCTTGTTGAAGGCTTTGTCTAGTTAGACGTGTCGGTGACATAGATGTCTGGGTCTTTTTAGTGTTGTGTTGGTTGGAGTTTAATTATTTTTGTGGTGTCGGTGGTATTAACACATATCAGGAGTTTTAATTGTAGGGGGTTATCGACTTTAAGGGGCTATGCATGATGAGAAAAACATGGTGGCTTTTTTTTTTTCTTCTAAAAAACAGCGCCACAACTGTCCACAGGTTGTGTGTGGTATTACAGCTCAGCTATATTCACTTCAGCTGCAATAGCAGGCACGATCTTGTGGACAGATGTGGGGCTATTTTTGGAAGAAAGCAATAATGTTTTTCTAACCCTGGGCAACCCTTTTAATAGAAAGTTATGGGAATACATGCTTGGTAACTTTATACGGATCAGCAGCCGTAACTGTAATTTAATAAGCCTCATCTGTATACAGGGGCATCCAGGGAACATGCAGGTCATGCGATCCCGGCTTCCGTGAACATAATTTTTGTAAAAATAAATACATTAAAAAAATATTTCATACAAATCTTTTTGAACCCATTTTTTGCCTGCTAGAAATAATAATTTTTTTGTCTCAGGTTCTTATGTACTAATGTATTTATAATGTATAGAATAGTTGCTATCTCAGGAATCCAAAAATTGCCCGATGCCAGCAATTTTTGGCAGCTTTACCCTAGTCCTGTTTGCTCTGTATACGAGTGATTATCACATATAAGCAGTGGCTGCATGCATTTAGGAAATTAAAGGGGTTTTCCACTACTTTAACATTGATGGCCTACCTTTAGGATAGGTCATCAATGTCTGATCGGTGGGGGTGCAACACTCGGCACCCCTGCCGATCAGATGTACCCGGTGTGTCGGCCAGAGCTGCTCAGCACAGCTCCATCATCTCTATATTGGCCACGGCCGGGTACGGCACATCCGCCCCATATTCAAATCATTAGGGGGGCGGAAGTGCAGTACCCAGCCGCGGCCACTATTCCTTCGACTGAGCTGTGCCGCTCCATAACTGAGCAGTTCCGGCTGCCGCCAACAAGGGGGAGCAGCTGATCGGCTGGGGCGCCGAGTGTCGCACCCCCACCGATCAGACATTGATGGCCTATCCTAAGGATAGGCCATCAATGTTAAAGTAGTGGACAACCCCTTTAAGTATGATGTAGCAACATCAATGCCGATTTGTGCATGTATGACTACACTACACGTGGCAGAATTAAAGGGATAATTTGGGAGATAAATAAAAAGGTAAAAATAGAATATTTTTGTCCTGCCCTGTCGTCCCTACAAGCATATACAAATTGAAAAAAATATCTGCTCGATTTCCACCAATTGGAAAGCCATAAGTATCCTACAAAAAGAAGGGGTAGACATAAATGTAAAAAAAAAGTTTAAAATGCAGTATTTAAATTATAGGGGTTTTTGGCTACATCATACAAATAAAAATATTAATAAATAAATTTATGATAAGCATATTGAGGACTGTGAGGGAACAGGTCGGTTGAGGATAGATGGGAAGTTGTAGACTTATTGCAGCATGGCAGAGGTGTTGTTGGTCGGCAGATCCGATGACTTTACCCTTGTCTTTCGTGTAACAAGGGTAAAGGCTAGAAGGTTTTTATTTGCTTTCATAAAATTTATAGATGGACTTGGGAAAATGTACTTTAATCATTGGCTACTGTGGACATTATACACACATGGACAAAATTGTTGGTACCTTCTGGTAAAGTAAGAAAAGCCCACAATGGTCACTGAAATAACTTGAAATTGACAAAAGTAATTTCTAATGTAAATTTATTGAATATCAGTAATGAGAATCAAACTTGGCTTTTTTGGCTCAACAGAAAAAATCAACTTATAACCCTGGCCTGGACAATATTGTAATATGTTCCACAACCTTTTGAGGCAATCACTGCAACCAAACGATTTCTGTAAGTCTCACTGAGATTTCTGCCCCCGTCCACAGGTATTTTGGTCGCTCCTCATAAGCATACTGCTCCTTGTGTCTCAAGTGTGAAGGCACCTTCTCCAGACTGCAGGTTTCAGCTCCTTCCACAGAAGATCAATAGAACTTAGATCAGGGCTCATAGAAGCCACTTCAGATGGGACCGATGCTTTGTTCTCAGCTGTTCTTGGATGTTTTTAGCTTAGTTTTGGGTCATTATCCAGGTAGAGGATCCATGACCTGAGACTCAGACCAAGCTCTCTGACAATCGACAGCGCAATTCTCCAATGCTTTGATAGTCTTGAGATTTAATTGTACCCTACACAGATTGAAGACTTCCTGTGCCAGAGGCAACAAAGCAGCCACAAAACCTACCCAAGCCTCCTCCATGTGTCACAGGAGGTATAATGTTCTTTTCTTTGCTTCGTTTTTGCATCTGTGAACATAGAGCTGATGTCACTTGCCACAAAGCTCCAGTTTTGTATCATTTATCCAAAGAACATTCTCCTAGGAGCTTTGTGGCTTGACAATATGCATTTCGGCAAATTGCAGTCTGGCTTTTTTATGATTTGCTTTCAACAGTGGTTTCCTCCTCGATCATCTTCCATGAAGTTCACTTTGGCCAAGACAGCAATGGATCATGCGATCTGACACGGACGTATCTAGACCTTGTAGTTCACCGCTAATCTCTTTGGAAGTTGTTCTAGGCTCTTTGGTTACCATTCGTACTGTCAGTCTCTTCAATTTGTCATCAAATTTCCTCTTGTGGTCACGTCCAGGGAGGTTGGTACAGTCCCATAGACCTTAAACATCTGAATAACATGTGCGACTGTAGTAACAGGAACATCAAGCTGTAGAAGATAGTCTTATAGCCTTCACCTTTAAACATGTTTGTCTATAATTCTTTTTCTAATCTCCGGAGACAATTCTTTCCTTGGCTTTCTCTGTTCCATGTTCAGTGTGGTACACACCAGGATACCAAACAGCACAATGACTACTTTTCACCCTCTAAATAGGCAACTGACTGATTACAAGTTTGTAGACACCTGTGATGCTAATTAAAAGACACACCTTAGCTTCACATGTCCCTACTGTCAACTTATTTTCAATCTTTTCTAGGGGTACCATCATTTCTACCCAGTCCATTTTCATTTCTTTTTGTGTTTTTTTCTGTTGAACCACAATTCAGAAGCAAAATCTGATTCTCATTAGTTGATATTCAGGAAATCTAAACGGATAAACAGCATAAAAAATTGCTGTAACAAAAACAGCCTGTGTGAAAACCACCTTGGACAAGTAAATTAAAGATAAGCTAATTTAGTGAAATTGTGTATTCAGTTAAAGTATTTCTTAGGTTAGTGATAGAAAAAAAGACTGCCAAAATTGTGGACAAGTCAACGGAAACTAAAGGTCGCTTAAAATTGGGGTTCACGAATGCTGTATCCATTGTAACCACATAAATAAAAAAATTCATGCATCCAAAAAGCTGGAATCGAGCAGCTGAGTAACAAAATTGAGACTAATATATTACTAATATACAACATCCTGCTCATTGCTTTTCCAGATATCATCCATTTTGACATTCCATCTATTCTCATTGAAATCGATACTGCCTTGCAACGTGATGCCATGAAACAGGAACAGCAGAGGCGCGCCGCCGAAGGCAGGACGGAATCAGATGAAGAATCGGAGAGCACGGCCCTCTGACACTAAGTTCAATTTGTGCCCACTGCGATCAACAGCCAAACTTGTGCCAATCTGTATATGAGCCCTAGTCTGCCTTTGTTCAAGGATATTTTTTTTTCTAGCTTTGCCCGATAGGGCTACAAATATTACATTTCCCACTAGGAGAAAAAAAAATATGGACACTAGAAAAAAAAAAAAAAAGATTCCCTTTTGAAATCCTAGTACATATGATATTCTTGGATCTTCCAAGCAAAGTTATTGTTTTTTTTTTGTTGTGCTTTTTACAAATTGTGACAAGTCCCTGATAGTGTTGAGCGAGTATGTTCTGTTCAGAGTATGCTCGGGCCGAGCTCCGAGTATTTACAGCTGCTCGGTGATATGGTTAAATCTCTCCCGTGTGCATGATTTGCAACTGTTTGACAGCTTTAATACATGTGAGGAATGTGTAAGAAATAGACATTCCTCACATGTATTAAAACTGTCTAACAGTTGTAAATCATGCACACGGGAGCGATTCAAACATATCACCGAGCAGCTGTAACTACTCGGAGCTCGGCCCGAGCATACTCGGCGAAAGGGTTAACAGAACATACTCGCTCAACACTAGTCCCTGACCATTGACAGTCTTTATAGAAAAGTTTCCTTATAAATGCGGCAGTATATGGTTAGGTTTACACATCCATCATTCACAGTCCGAGTATGGACCACGATGTCAGCTGGTCTCTTGACTAGAGGTGGTGCGCATCTCGGTCCATCAGCCACAACAGTAATCTGTGGGCGTGAGACGGGAGCCAAGAGAACCCGCCTGTTATCTGAAGGCATCTACGGCTCTTCTTTAGATTAGCCTGCCTTTCATTGTTGCAGTGTGACGCACTTGTGCTGTCATGCCAGGCCGCCTAATCAAAAGAAGAGCCTCAGATACCATCAGGCAAGAGGCATTTCTCACAGCTCCCATCTAGCCGTCAAAGATTGCCACCGTGGTTGATGGGTCAGGAGTAGAATTGGTATGAATCGATTCGCAGGACCCGATCCAAGCGCAACAGCCTCATATGCACATGAGGAATACAAGGCTGTTGCGTTTGGGTCAGTCGACCCAAGACTGGTCCGTACTCAGACGTACCAACTTTACTTCTGACCCAAGCTCAACAGCCTTGTAGGCATATATGAGGAATACAAGACTGTTGCGTTTGGGTCAGTCGACCCAAGGTTGGTCCGTACTCAGATGTACCAACTTTACTAATGACCCAAGGTCAACAGCCTCATAAGCACATATGAGGAATACAAGGCTGTTGCATTTGGGTCAGTATTTCCAAGGCCGGTCTGTTCTCAGACGTACCAACTTTACTCCTGACCCAAGGTCAACAGCCTCATATGCACATATGAGAAATACAAGGCTGTTGCGTTTGGGTCAGTCGTTCCAAGGCCGGTCCGTACGCAGACCGTGAATGTCGAATCTGTGTAATCGGCTTAAGGCCATGACCCTTTATAGCTGTGACTACGTCCTATGTGGGAGTTGATTTTTGTTTTTGTAGTTGATCTTTTTGGTTATGCAGGTTTTTTGTTGCATTGTTTGACTTAGGGTTTCCAAGCACATTAAAAAAAAAAAAAAAAAAAACCTGCTATAAATAACTCTACAGAAAAATGTAAAAAACAATGGTGCCAGTAGACACCTATTTGTTTCATCCCTGAATATTAACAAAAATTCACTGAAAATCTAAGCCTAAATAAAAATATAACAAACAAAAATTGTGTCAGGTGACACCTTATTTTAGGCCTGTACAATAAAATCTAGGCCCAATTAAAAATGTGAAAAAAATTTGGAGTCGGAAGACACTTACCCCTGTATATTTAAAAAAGTTCCCAAAGTACCTAAGCTTAATTAAAAGTATAAAATAAAATGCTGCCTGAAAACACCTATTTATTTCAACCAGTATATTGAAAACGTTCTGGAAAAATATAAGCCAAATTCAAAATTTCAGTCCATATAGAATTAGATAACAAAAAAAATTCTCAGTGGTTGATATGGATGGAGTTTTATTTTTTCCTCGCTGATAGTTTTATAATTTTCAAAAACTCATGGATGGAGTTTTGTTAACTTTCTAAGGGCGTCCAATTGTGTTCATCTAGTATTTTGTCTACATTTTTTTTTGTGTGGAGTATGCTCAAAACTGTATTTCCTAGAAAAAAAAATTCTCCCACAAATTAAAAAAAAGGCAATTTCCCTGAATTTCATTTTCAATTTGGAATATAAAAAGTCTAAAAATGTACTACCACTATAATTAAAATTTTCAAAAAATTAGAGCCAACAGCAGTGCCAAATTATTTATTTATCACGTCATTTATCCACATTATTTATCCATGTCATTTTCAGAAGAAAAACTGAATTTAAAAAACTAAAAAAAAAATAAGTATAAAATAAACCCTAACCATGTAATTGGTTTATCTATATTAAATTAATTATTTTTTATTTTTCAAATTGAGGTTTTAATTAAACTTTACACACATTAATAAAAGGAGATTTTTTTTATTACCCATTTCACATCAGGAAAAATTTGAAACACCCATTAAAGAGCATTTATACTATATGTGAAAAATAAAATATGCTGCCTGTAAAAAATTTTTAAGGATAGATTACCTACAAAGATAATTTAAAAATGAGTTACCTATATCATAATGTGAGGTTTCTAAGGCCTGGTTGATGGGATTCGTTAAAAGAAAAATATTTTCTAAAAAAAAATTACTATATATAGATATCTATGGAGAAATTGCTATATAATTTTTTTTTTTGCTTGTGTATGCGTGAGTGTATGAGGTAAGGTGTTTATGGTCTATTATAGGAAAGATATTGAATAATGTATATATGTATTTGTTATCTATATAAGATTCTAATGTATAATTGTAAAGAAAGGGAAAAATACAGCTCTATCAGGCCGTATTTTCCAAAAATATATGTAAATAGTTAGAAAAAGAGTTCATCGTTCCCGCTCTCATCTCCAATTTTATATATATTTTTCCTGTCACACTGAAATGTTTACATTTTTTCTCAAGCAATGGTTGTTCAATATATAGAAAACTGTATTTTATTTTGTTATTTTTTAATTTTGGATTATTTTTTTTTTTTATGTTTGTGAACAAACTTACCAAATTTTGGTAAAATTTGTCAATGTAAGAATTGTGAATTTGCCCATTGGAACAAATAAATAATTCAGATTAAAACTGGAAAATTCCCTTGAACTGTTCCCTTGCTCATCGGCCCTTCTCCAACCTGGACTTACGGGAAGAGTAAATGAAAATTAGAGTAGAATTTTTCCCCTTCATCCAAAAAAGAAAAGACTGTGGACAATACTCTTCTGGAATCTATGAAAACTATTCAAAAAACGCTATAAAATTGATCATCGCGGTTATGTTAAAACTGAAGAAACTTGCAAATTTGGGGTGAATTTTGAACAATTTTTTCCAAATTCAATATTTTACCACCCTGTATGTGTTACCTATGGAGGTTCTTATGCACAATTTTTAAACCCTAGTGGCACCATATCCGTGTAAAACCGTATCGTTGTACAGAACTACCGACCATGTATGCAACACGTCAACGGAACACCCAAGACTTTATGATTATGCACCGCTGAAAACATAACGTCAACTTTTTAGCATTTCGGCGTGTACAGTCTATGAATTTCACGTGGGGCAATGCCCTCCAATGTTGTGTCTGAACATGTGATAATCCTGCCAATTACTATATTGTATCTGTGCGTACACATCTGTGGTAACACCAACAGGACCGAAACCATAGCTTCCCTTCCTCTCTCCCCAAGAGTCAATGCTCTAAAGTTGTCTTTCTTTTTATATATAAAAAATACATAAAAATAAAATAAATATGTATTAAATAAAACAAGTTTCATGATGGATTTGTTTTTACTTTCTTAAAGGAGTTGTCCACTAATAGGAAAACCCCTTATTGATCTAAATGTTTGCCCCTGTTAAAATAAAAACACCTATTCTCACCTCTCTTGACGCCAACATTGTCGGCACTCGCGTTCCCAGGGTTCACGTGAGGATGTTACGTCACGTGAGCCCTACAGCGGCATGGGAGATGAGTGTAGTAATTTTTATTTTGACGGGGGCAAACATTCAGATTGAGAAGGGTTTGCCCAGTAGTGGACAACCCCTTTTACTTACTATATAGAGGTATTGGGGTATCTTTGATATCCAGGTTACATATCCTGTCTTGCTTCAGGCTACACAGAATCCAATTTTTTTATATTTAATAAAAATATTTTTTTGACCAGTATTTTTATACTACCACCTTTGGAACAGGTTTAAGTTCGCATATAGTTTTTCAAACATGATTTTTTTCTAATTATTTATATTTTTATTGCAGCATGCAAGGCAGTTTTCTTCATTGGAAAGTTCCAATTTTTTCCATAACGGTTTCTGTAAAAAGTTAAAAAGCAGTTCTAGCAATAAGGAAAATTGTAATAAGATCTTTTAGAGCTATGCTAACTCCAATTTAAAAGTTTCTGGGATTTACATCCTGTGAGAATAGAAAAATTACACAGGAATGTGATCTCCGACATTCTCCGAAAGAGTTCCGGAGTATTTGTTCATTTACAGCCATCATGAATATCGGTGTTCCATACATAAATTCAGACGTTTCTTACATAACTGTAAATAGCAGAATTCATAGATGCATAATGAGTAAAGACACTCCCTGCCCAATCTGATTTTCATGGTGGACACAATGGCGAAGGTTGAGAAACTTTTTTTTTTTCTCTACGCCTCCGAGAAAATCGGATCCTGCTCCGATCAGAGTGCGATTAGCATAACTGGACCGATTTTCTCGGATGGAGAGGAAACGGTTGTGTGAGCCTAGCCTTACTCTAATAGATCCATGATTCCTAAGCATTTACATTTAACAAATGAAAATCTTTTCAATAGTTCTTGAACTTTGTCAGAAATCATTTACTGTATTTTTCAAACTATAAGACGCACTTTTTTCCTCCAAAATTTTGGAGGAAAATGGGGGGTGCGTCTTCTAGTCCAAATGTTGGGGGGGTATATGTATATACTGTGTGGGGTGTGGGATGTGGGGGGAGCGGTAGCGGCGAAGGAGCGGGGCACAGGAGGCAGCAGCAGCCTGCATTGTCCCCGCTGCTAAAGAAAATGAATATTCACTGCTCCCCACGCCAGTGGGCATGGGGAGGGGTGAATATTCATTCTCCTTAATAGCAGCACACATGGGCGTGGGGAGGGTATGAATATTTGTGCCCTTTAATAGTGAGCACACGCGATCGCCCGGCAGCAGCAGGAGCCGCACTGTTGCTACGCTGTGTGCTGCTATTAAGGAGCATGAAGTTACTGCTCCCCGCGCATACAGTCCAGGCGTGTGGAGCAGTGACTTCCGGCAGCTGATCTCTCCTTGTGAGCCGCGCATGGTAGTGACGCCATGCGCGGCTCACATGGCGAGATCAGTGAGGGCAGACAGGATGCAGCGCTGGTGGAGAGAGAAGAAAGGTGAGTAGGAGTGTTTATTTTTTTTTTTATATGCAGTGTGATGGGGATTAGGGGGACCAAGCATACCAGGATAAGGATGAGGGGTGCCATACATACCAGGATAGGGATGAGCGATATCATGCATACCAGGATAAGGATGAGGGGTGCCATACATACCAGGATAGGGATGAGGGGTGCCATGCATACCAGGATAGGGATGAGGGGTGCTATGCATACCAGGATAAGGATGAGGGGTGCCATGCATATCAGGATGGAGGGGAGTCATGCATATCAGGATGGAGGGGTGCCATGCATACCAGGATGGGGATGGGGGCCACGTATAATAGGAAAGGGGGGCATATATGTCAGGAAGGGGGATATTATCAGAATTGGGGGACATTACCCCTATACCAGTGTCAGCAGCAGACCCCCTCCCCCTTAACAGTGCATCGTGACATTTTTTGCTTACATTTTTTTTCTATTTTCTTCCTCTAAAACCTAGGTGCGTCTTATGGTCCGGTGCGTCTTATAGTCCGAAAAATACAGTATGTAATTTGATCATGGACAAAACTTCTATTTATGGAACACTGAAAAAAAAAATTTTCAGTAAAAAAAATATAATCTGTCCCCAATTAGTATTACGAATAAAAATTTAAATTTTGTCATTGAAAAGATCGGGTCTTCAAAGGCTTCAATTGAACAGGGGTCGGCCAAACACAATCTGTAAGAAAAACAAAAAATTAAATGATACTTGACTTTATATGACCAAGTAAAAGATTTTTTTTTAGTTTATGACTTGTCTGATGCCTGAATTTTTTTAAACTGAAAATTTTTAATGTTTTTTTTTTGTTGTTTAAATTTTTTATATTTTATTTTAGAAATCTGGATTTTTTTTTGGGGGGGGGGGGAGCTTAAAAGTGAACAAATGTAAAGATCTTTATCACTAATAAAAGGTACCCCTACAATCCAGAGAGCTGTCTCACAATTGGCCAATAGCTATTTTTCCTGACTTCCCGTTTTCCTATAGGGGACAGGGAGTAAGCCGCGGTCAGACGCTTGTGGCAACTGCTTATCTAGCAGAAAAACAAAAAAAATTTGGCTTTGAATAAATAATGCCCAATTCTTATCTCCCCCAACATGATCTGTTCAGTGAGAGCTGGTCAGCAGAAATTGCGGGGTCTGGCCAGCATTAATGGGTATGGGGACCCTTCATCTGTTGTCTGCTAGATGGGTTTTGGTGAGTTTACCCAAGAGGAGATACATTTTTTTTATTCTTAATCACAATGATTAAAAAACATTCTAAAGTAGATGAGGCTTTAAGGCTGAGTTCACATGGCCTTTTTGAAAAAAATATATTTTTTTTCATTTGAGATGTGGTGTGTATTTCTTATTGGGAGATCAGCAACCAAAAATGTTTAAAAAATGCACAGTGTGAACGCAGCCTATACAGGAAAGGAAGGATGGTTAAAGGGGTTGTCCACAACTAAGATATTGAAGACTTATCCTTAGAATAGATCATCAATATCAGATCGGTGGGGGTCCAGCACCCAGCACCCCCAGGTCCGGATGTATGCAGTATACAGAGCTGGAAAAGCACAGCTCCATACACGATGTAGTGGCCTTTCTCAGTACTGCAGCTCAGCTCCTATTGAAGTGAATGTGATCTAGGCTGCAATACCAAGAATGGCCACTGCACAGTAAACTGAGCTGTAGCGTTCTAGCTCTACCGGCTGCAGTGTTGGACCCCCACTAATCAGATATTGAAAACCTATCCTGGACAACCCCTTTAAATCTTGAAATGGGATATAAAGCATTGCCTTTTGAATCCATGTGTCCTTAATGATATCGATATACTGTATATCTGTAACCACATACAGTAGTCGGGGGTTAACATATGGACTTTTCGGCAGATAGTCTATTGTTAGATGAGGACAGCATGAAGCTATGGTAATGCATCTACTGAAGAACAGCATGCTGGGAGTTAGTCTTTTGAGACATTACATTACCTCCCCAGCAGATTTCGGAAACCTACACCGTGGTCTGGTTTAAACTTGAAAACACATGTCCTTTAACCAGACAAACAGGTTTAGAAAAACATAGATAAGACTCAGCACCTCCGAACTCCATTAACAACTTAGTATTTAGCTTAAAGCGCACCTGTCAGCAGGATTGTGCTCAGTAAACTACGGTACATACACTATCAGGTTGGCGACATTACACTGATTAATATGATACCTTGGTTGATGAAATCCGTCCTGTGGTTCTTGTGTAATCTTTACTTTCAGTTTGGAGATAATGATATGCTCGTTCTTCGGGGCGGCCAGTGGGGGGTGCTCTATCTGGTGCTCTGCTTATATATTCATCTGTATGCTATTATGACAGCTCACTGAGCCTTCACTGACCTGCCTCCTATTCTACCTAGCCCCGCACTACCAGATGCATTATGTAAAGTAGGAGGCAGGTCAGTGAAGGCACAGTGAGCTGTCAAAAGAGCATACAGATGAATATATAAGCAGAGCACCAGATATAGTCCACCCCACAGTCTCACCCCAAAGCACAAGCATATCATTATCTCCAAAGTGAAATTAAAGATTACACAAGAACCACAGGACAGATTTCATCAACCAAGGTATCATATTAATCAGTGTAATGTCGCCCACCTGACAGTGTATGTAGTTTACTGAGAACAATCCTGCTGACTGGTGCACTTTAAGCGGACTCACCAAATATTATTTATTAAGACTCTCTGTATCAAACAGTAAAAGTTAATACCGCCCACTAAGATCCTTCATCCCTAAATTACAGTTTTAGGGAAATCTTTACTAAGACCTCAAATTCAGTAACTTCAAAATTTAAATTTTTTTTTTATATAAAATTGTGCAAACGAGGCCCAAAAATATGTTGAAATCTGTATTTGATATGATGATGTGGTGCCACCTGCTGGCAAACTACTCCAATGCAGCTCCCATTTTTTTAAATTTACATTTTTTAATGACCCCCATAGGATTGTCTTATGGTCTCATTACCAGGTATATTTGTAGTTGTCAATATCCCGTTTTGTTATGGAGGTCTTAATGTCATGTTCTGTAAAAACTAATGCCCTAACCCCAGCTACCCAATGTGTGGACTGACGTCCTGCTTCCAGGAAGGAACCTCCTAGGTTCTGGGACTTACCGGAGTCCTGTATTATATATAGAGGGGTGTCATACATCTTCAGGAACTGTTCTGCTGTAAGCAAATTTTTACATTGCAAGAGGTGCATGATGGAGGCCTGTGGGATGATCAGCTCCGGGACCTTCTCAAACACAGAGTCTGGGATATTTTTGGAGCCCTGAAAATGTTAATTTAAAAATTAAATAATTGGTTACCCTGAGGGTTATTAAACATCTGGAAAAAAAAGACTGAGGGATGCTTAAAGTGGTTGTCCAGGCTTGAGGCTCAAGTCCGGAGTCACTTTAAGTGACTGTAGACTGTGAATCCTCACAGCGCGCACTATCAGGATTCTCTGGGTGCGGGCGGGTGCGTGACTGCAAGTATGTGATTTGCATACATGGTCACATGCCAACTAGACGTAAGCAGCTTTGAGTGAGGCCGGACATGTCTAGTTGGAATGTGTCACATTACTGCCCGCTCCCAGAGAATCCTGACAGCGTGCACAGTGTTCTGTGCAAGGATTGAGACGCAAAAATGGACAGCCCCTTTAAGACAAAGATTCCAATGGGATTTTTTTTTCTTAAATGGTATTCTGCTTTTTTAATTGTGCTTTGTTTCATTTTGGATTAGATTTGCAGCTAGTTTTGACTTATTCACCCCACCTTTTCCCCCCACAGACCTTGGGGTATTTTGTGAGGTGCTTCCCAATCTTCAGCATCTTGGTCAGACACTCACTGATGATCCCCTCTGTGGCCTCCTCGCTGAACTTCTCTCCCAAATACTGACCAGGAACATTCAAAACTTTGGAGCTCCACTGGCTAAAAAGGCGACTGGGGATGTTATGAGACATCACTACAATTTTAGGGTCCAAAACAAGCGCCCTGATAGGGAAAAAAATACATCTATGAATAGCATGTGGTCATAACAAAATAGGTCTCAAGGGTTTTTATCTTAAAGAGGTAGCCGTAGATGGGTCGATTTCCCATTGGCACAAGTCTGATTCTTCTAATTTTTCAACATCAGAAGCAATAAAAGAAATCCTCATTGGGGTAGTCACATCAAATGTGCATTTAAAGAGGACCTTTCACTGACTCCGTTTTTAATTTATATCTGCTGCTTCCCTAAGGGTTTTGCTTTTTTCTTTTGTAAAATTCGCCTTACAGTTCTAAAGATATGGACCTCCTCATTTGGTGCAATCAAGGTAAACATGAGGAGCAACCTAAAGACACGCCCCAGAGGATCCTTGGAGGTACGCCTCATGGTCAAGACCATAAAAATTAACTCTGGAGCTGTATGGGCTATGGTTTAATAAAAAATTAAAAGAATGGAAAACCCAGGAGATCCCTTGTCACCCTAAAAAAAAATTAAGGTAAAATGAAAAAATACTTTAAAGGCCAAAAAAACAGCCTGGTCTTCAAGGGGTGGTCCAGGATTACATAAACATCGCAGATTTATTCCGGAAACAGGGCCAGGCGCATTATGGATTGCAGATCAGTTCCATTGAAGTTAATTTGGCTGAGCTGCAGTACCACACACCACCTGTGGACAGGCGTGGTGCTGTTCCTGGAAGAAAGGAGCCATGTTTTTCTAATACTATACATCTCCATTAAAAGGTATTTTAAGAAGATTTGGAGAGGGGTCTGATGAAACTTTCTTGGCGTTTTATGAAAATTGTGTAAATTTTGGTTATTACCCCCAACCCATAATCCAGATGTCCCATATCGCAGTCAACTACTCACCTGTCCCCTTGTTTCGTCATTCGTTGAAGATCCCGGATGACACAGTAGAGGACATCTCCACTAGACTGAAATAAAAAGTGTCTCGTCTTAGGAGTATTTCTCGAAATCCAAGACGGTATATGTGTAACCTACCGAAAGTCAGTAACATGATGGGAGATGTAGTATAATGAGGCCATTTTGCCACCGAAAAAAATAAAATAAAAAGAGTTTGGACCCCAAACTAAAATCTAAAAGTACAGCTTGTATCACAAATAAAAACAAGCCTCATACATCTCCAGTGACAGAAAAATAAAAAATATATAACTCTTGGAAGGCGAGAAGGAAAACTCAAAACAGGGCCCAGTGGGACTCCGTCTCTCAAAGGCCTGTATGGACCTGAAAGCCGTCTCTGTCCCGGCCCTATCAGAAGAACATCCTAATATTCGGCCTTTATGGTAGGTACTCCCTTGAATGGGGTCGTTTCTTACCTCCACACAGTGGATGGTGTACGCAGGATACAAGAGCAGAAGACCGGTGACGTTCTCGCCCTGATTATACCGCTGAAATCGCTTCTCCCAGTATTCTATGATACGAGATATGAATTTTGTGTCAGACAACAACATCACGAAGGTATGGGCAACATCGAAAAACTAGCGACATCTTTGACTCCCAACTGTCGAGCCAATAAAGCAGATCTTTGGGACCACCAGTAGATATAGAACATTGACCTTAATGGGTTATTCCGGCTCCATACTGGGACAGCAATGTCACAACCACCAATACCTGCTGGTACACCCATCAAAAGGTATTGGATATTGTGCATGTTCTCTATCCTAATGGCTAGGACGGGTGCTCGATATCTGCCAGTCACACACATGTTCCAGCAGGTATCAGTGAAGGCAACGTCAGCGGCCCCGATAAGGAAGTAAGTGGGACCGGACTAACCCTTTAAGGTCCCTCATACCATGTCTAGGTCCTCTCCGATGGCAGAAGTCAAAGAACAGGATGTGTCGGATAGATTAGCCCCCAGACTTCTTGGCCTACTCGGCCAAATGTGCATGTACATGGTGGATCCGAGAGGAATAATAAGTGTTCAGTCGGCACAAATCTGGGCACCTTTAGACCATCCACTCGCTAGTATTTGACCACATGGTACTTAGGTGAACCTCGATTCTACACAAAAGTAGAGTCTAGCCATTACCCCATTAGATCCATGTGTAACTGATCTATGGGTAGGATTAAAGGGGTATTCCCATCTCCAAGATCCTATCCCAATATGTAGTAGGTGTAATAATAATGATATTAGCAGATACCTCCAATTAGAAATTTAGTATAGTTCTCCTGATTAGCAATGTTGCTTACCTCTTGTGCAGGGCATTGCAGTAGCTTGGGTATCTATGGTTACGACCACTCAGAGTGACAGTTAGTTGCTAATGGTCGTGTAACTATGGATATCTAAGCTACTGCAATGCCCTGCACATGAGGTGAGCGACGTAGCTAATTGGGATTACTATACTACATTTCTATTGAGCTGTAGGTTCTTGATTCTGGCACTGGCTGCCATTGCGAACCAAAATACCATCCCCTTTGCGTGCCCCAAAGTATTTACACATGATCACCCCTACGAGGAATGGACACTTGCTGTAATTCACCTTATTTACCTCCAAGGTCTCTCTTATCAGCCATATTTGGGGAAATCTTAGACACAAATATCAGCCGGTGCAGAAGTGATTTCTAGATAAAATATAAATATTATAATCATATGCAAAATTTCAAGATTTTTATTCCAATAATCAATACTTCACATGAAATTAAGCATCTTTGTAATATATCTTATCAAGGAAATCTGCTTATTTCTCCCCCCGGACTGATATTTCACTGTCAATTCATGGGTAAAGTCTATATTCAGTGAAGACAGATTTTCCCATTACTGAGATAGGAGATGACAGTTGGTGCTTTTAAAATTCTATGGAGGAGGGAGGAGCTAGAGGCAAACACAGACATTCTCCTAAAACGACAGTTGCAGTTCTCCATAGAACTTTATGAGCACCAACTGTCATCTCCTATCTCAGTAATGAGGAAATCTATTCACGGAGGACGGATTTTGAGAAAGTAAGCTCAGTCCAGGAGTAGAAAGAAGCAGATTTCTCGGATAAGATATATTACAAAGTTGTCTATTTTCACATATACTATTGCTTTATAAAAAAAATAAAATAAAATGACAGTTACTCATTAACCATAGGTTCCAAGTCAATATTTACTTTTAGGGTTTAGTGAAAGGCACAATTATGTGCGGTATTTAGTGCCCGATAGTGTTATCATAGGGACAATAAGCTGCCAAAGTATAGGGGCAGGAAGTACCGTCATTAGTACACCGGTAGAAAAAAAAACACAGAAGACTAACTACAAATTCCACAAAGGGACCACAACTCTACTGACTTTTAGGGGGTTGAATACATTTGCAATGCACTATAGTTTATTTTATGTCCATGGAAGAATATGAAGACAAACACATTGTCTAAGAAGTTGCATAACATAATAAATATAATAATAATATAATTATGAAAACGAAAAAATGCACTTACACAATGGCAATTCCTATAGACACCACCAGATGGCACAATCAAATTACATAGACCCTATACATGCACAGAATTGAAATTAGCAAAAAAAAAATTTAAAGGGACCCCATGCTTAGCATCTGCAATCCTACCCCCAATAACCTTGTACAAAAGTGAGCACAAGACTGACCACATCATCTCGGGCATTTAAGACCATCCGCTTGTTGAGCAGCTGATGAAAGTAACTTGTTTCTAATCTTTCTGGAGTCGGCTCTGGCTTCCACGACAGCACCCTGGCCTTCCTATCCTCCATTGTCAAAAGCTAGCATAAAAAAGAATAAAAAGAATAATTAAACTATAATAAATATTAATATATATATATATATAATTTATTTATTTTATTTTTTATTTTTTCCTTTTTTCCTTAGCACTAATTAAAAACAAATCTCTTTTTCAATCTATGATCAGTTAATATAAGAAAAATGAGAATCAGAATGTAGTAAAAACTTTATACAAAAAATATATAAAATGCAATATCTAAAATGATAGAAAAAATGCAATAGTTAAAATAAAAGTTAAACTGAAATAAAAATGTAAAAGGGCTTACTTTAAAAGTAAAACGGAGATGTAAGGTCCATGTTTCAGAGTGAAGTGAAATTTGCCAACACCCTAATTATTTACGTTTGTGGTATCTCAGCAACAGGACGACTGACCTCCCGCTCGGATTTACTGCTCCTTTGTATGGTTTGTTAGCATTTTCTGTTGCCTTCCAGCCAAACCGCTGTTGCTGAGTAACTCATGAATAGTTGGTAATTACCTGCGTTCCTGTGGCCTTGGCTTGATTTTTGTATTTGTGCTTCAATGTAAAAAAAAACCTTTTGTCATTAAATAAAAAAACATACAATAAATAATTGATTCTGTGCTATGGCTGGATCAGTATCTAAGTGGGTGGAGCATGACAGACCAAAGCACCGCCCCTTTAGACCCTAAGCAGGTGGAATATGAAAGACCTGAGTCAGGAGTCCACTATGCATCACATACATCCGGAGGAAATGAGAGTGTCCCACTTCCTTCCGGATATATGTGATTTGTCCGAAGACTGGGAGAATGAAGCCAGCTCTGATTGGCAGCAGGGATTGCGTGACATAAGAATGTTAAGCGATCCCCGGTAGAGCCAGTGCAAACATCGCTGGAACGGTGGTGGCGCCGGCGGTGAGTATAAGTTTTATTATTTTACTAGGGAAGAAACCTTCAGAAGAGGTTGCATTACAGATCAAAGTTAGGAGTCAAGCACAGCCCATTCAGGCCCAAGTGGGTGGAGTATGAAAGACCAAAATGGGTGGAGCATGACACATCAAAGTTAGGAGTTATGCACTGCCCCTTTCAGGCCCCAAGCAGAGAGACCATGACAGACCAAAGTTAGGAGTCATGCACCAACCCTTCAGGCCTTAAGCTTGACACATTAAAGTTGGGAGTCAAGCACAGCCGCTTCAGGCCTTAAGTGGGTGGTGTAAGACAGACCAAGGTGGACAAAGCATGCACTGCCCTATAAGGCCCTAAGCAGAAGCGGACCATGAAAGACCAAAGTTAGGAGTCAAGCACAGGCCCTTCAGGCACTTAGTGGGTGGAGCATGACACACCAAAGTTACGGCCTTTAGGCGCGGTGCATGACTCCTAAGTGGGTGGAGCATTACAAAACAAAGTTAGGAGTCATGCACCACCCCTCCAGGGCCTAAGTCAATGGACCATGACAAACTACAGTTTGAAGTCATGCACAGTCTCTTCGGGCCCTAAGTAGGTGGAGTATGACACAGATAAGTTAGGAGTCATACACCGCCCCTTCAAGCCCAAAGTGGGTGGAGCATGGCACACCAAAGTTAGGAGTCAAGCACTGCCCCTCCAAGCCCTATGTGGACGGACCATGACACACCAAAGTTAGAAGTCATGCCTCGCCCCTTTGGTCAAGCACAGCTCCTTCAGGCCCTGCATTAGGCTGCCAGGACATTCTAGGAGTTAACTTCTGGAACTTCGAACTACTGGAAAGCCATAAGTTGAGACCATCACACATTATGGCCACTTACATTATAATTCAGAAATAAGAAACAAGAAGAAACAGAAATGCAGAGAAAAAAAGCCACAAAAAATTCAATAAAAATATTTATTATTGCATAGAAATTCATCATAAAAACATTATTTTTTTGTACTTGCTTCTTACCAAAATATCTGCCTTCATAAGGCCTGTCCGGCAATAGACATTATATATCCATAATAAATAGACTTTACATTTAACTCTCCACATTTGAGAGACATTATATTTGCAATGCCTTTATCCATAATCCCTCAGAAGTTTAAACTGCACAGTTAATCATGGTGGCGGCCATTTTTTTGAATTATTATTTTATTTTGAATAATCCAGTAAAAAAAATCTCCCCAAAAAAACAACACCACACATGTCTATAGGTTGTGTCAGATATTGCAACTTCAATGGAGCAGAGCTGCAATACCACTCACAACTCCAAGTCAGGTGGGGCGCTGTTGTGAAGGAAAGCAGCCATGTTTTTCTAATTCTGGACAACCCCTTTAAAATATAAGTCCACCCCTGTGCTAGATTTCATTATTATTAAATCACCTGTACATGGTTTTATTACAATGGTGGGTTACAATGTAATTTTATAGATGAGGCTGTTGCCGAAGTTTATAAAAGTTGCATTAAGCAGGGAGTCTATGTAGTTTGGGGCGTGAGCGTACAATGCCCAGAAATCCGGTCTTAAAATGTTGAGATGTTTCGTAAAAACAGGCCTTCTAATAAAATATAAACACTAGGCCTCATTTATGAGAAGTGTCTTTGTTGCCTATAGCAACCAATCAGAGTTCAGTTTTCATTTCTCAAACTGCTCTGGGAAAATGGAAGCTGCGCTGTGATTGGTTGCTATGGGTTACAAAGGTAATTTCTCTTCTAGTTTTCCTAAATTGGGCCCTTCAGGAGGGGCAACCATTTTACGACCATATATTCAATTTAGTCTAAAAAACGGCCACCACCCATATGTAATTAGATATATTATATTTTCACATAGATGAAAAAAAATATAATTATTTATTAAATCCCTTCAAGGGGATAATGCCATTTGATTCAGTGCAAGCATTTTAATTTTTTTTTTCCCCTAAAAATTATCCGAGCCCCTGAGATGGATTAAAATTCAGACAGAGTTTGACACTGTACAGATTTACATAGTTCTGACAAAAAATTACATTTTTGGATCAACCCTTCATTTATTAACATAAGCTGTATATACACATGCACAGAAGAACAGCCTTAATCCAGACGTCCTGGACTACTGGATGCTGGATTACTGGAATTATCCAGTGTGTATATATTTTAGCCTTACCTGAGAATAATTATATGGCATTATATTATGTCTATGCATAATATTTAGTCATTGAAGTATACCTGTAATTAAAGGGTCTGTATACTTTTGCATAGATTATATTTTAAAGCTCCACAGCATCTAGTCAATGAAGCAACTTAGCAAAAACAGTTTGAATCCTAACTTATGTCTCCAGCTCCTATGCAGGCCTATGTGTCTCCATGGTTACAGACTACAAACAACCCTTGTGTAGTCAGATACTACAGTCACACTCCATTCCCAAGATTCTTACTTCCTTCTAATATACATACGTTCAATGTTACTAAGAAGTTGGGGGAACATGTAAAGGGGATTGCTTGTAGTCTGTAACCATGGAGACAAATATGTATACATGGGAACTGTGTAGATAAAACGGAAGGAGGATTTTTAAATGGTTTCAAAACTAATTTATAAAGTCGCTTCATTTTCTTTTGTGTTAAATTGATCAGAGGAATAGAATAGAAATTGTAAAAGTGTACACACCCTTCAATTACGCAAGGCTAGATTATTTCAAAAGGTCATTCTCATCTTCATAGATGAATAATTGTTAGATAATACTTGTAAAAACATGCTCTATTGCAATTTACTTCTTATTAAAATTTGCAGTAATTTTTTAGATATTAGTACTTGGGAACAGTTGAAAATTTTGGTAAACAGTAAATTGCAAAATTGATAGTATTAAAGGGGTTGTCCAGGACTTTAACATTAATGGTTTATCCTTACGACAGGTCACCAATGTCTGATCATCGATGTGTGACACTCGGCGCCCCCGCCGATCAATTTCAGCGGCTAAGCTGCACAGCACAACTCCATTGACTGTATAGTGGCCGCGGCTGGGTCCTGCACATCCACCCCCTAATTCAAATCAATAGGTGGAGAATGTGTAGGACTCGGCCGCGACCACTAAACAGTCAACGGAGCTGTGCAGCTCCATAATTGAGCGGTTCCGGCCAACACCGGAAAAGGCTGATCAGCAGGGGGTGCCGTGTGTCGCACCCCCTCCGATCAGATATTAATGACCTACCCTAAGAATAGGCCACCAACGTCTAAGTTCCAAACAACCCCTTTAAGAAGCACTATCTGGCAATACCCTTTTTTATCCACTGCTATAAAGTTACTCAAAACAAACTGTGAGGAATTTATATATTTTAATATAAAGAAGCTGAATAAAAAATCGACAGTGCCATCTTGGATGCTGCAGACCAAAAATTCTGCTTTCATGGACCAAATCACAAACAGGGGTGTGTGTGTGTGTGTGTGTGTGTGTGTGTGTGTGTGTGTGTGTGTGTGTGTGTATATATATATTTTTTTTACATATACATACATACATACTCCTTTAATTACATCATTACCTTATGTTTTTTCCCCATAAAATAGTACAATAATTACATCAGTATAATATCTGGTATATACATTGCGCACCCTACGATACTAGTAGTTTACTAAAATAAAAAATGAAATTTTTTTGTATTTCGATTTCTGACACAAAATAACTTCATTACGTATCTGCACCCCAAGGGGCGGCAGTCATTTTTTTGTGCACTGAATCAATGACTACAGTCTATTATTGCACTTGTGATTCAAAGTCCTTCATATTGCGTGCTAGAAAGAAGCAGCATTTTTTGTGAACCCCCAACCAAATGTGAGAGGTCTCATCTGGTTTTTGGAACAACTTCCCTATTTTACCAAACGAGATGGAACTTTTGTACAGTTAGCCCAAAAAAAAAAACAACAGATATAAGGGTGTAGAGTGTGGAGATGCAAGTATACAGGGGAGAGTCCCGAAAACTTCCCCACTTCCAATGCCAATTTCAGAGGTCCCACCCTACTGGCCAAAGAGGCTTTTTAGACAATCAAGAAATACATAATGGGTTCTCAAACAATCAGAAAGCCCAATAAGGTAGAAGAGTCCCACTGACAGCTGTTTCACCCAATTGATAGAAGACAGAGGGGCTCCATGATGGACTCTACCTCAAATCACTAATAAGACTCTAATGTGATAGTTTTTTGGGTTGGAACTTCAGTCTCAAGGAACAAACTAGCGGGTCTTCTAGGGCTATGCTTTATACCACTACAACAGTGCCACAAAAAATAGGAAGAAGCCTGCGCCTATTATGAAAGGTAGACACAAACCATGGAAGCCCTGCTCGGTTATCGAGGGTCTTCTGCTAGAAGATCAGACCCACCTTTATCCACTTTTGGCACTTTTGAAAAATTAAGGAGGATAAAAGGTGTTTTCAGTGAATATTGTGAATGTTTTCCTGTACAATCTAGTGGTATATTAAAATTTTGAGCTGGGCAGGGGCAACAATTTTTTGGCCAGTAGGCTCATAAGGCATGTACAGGGTCATTAGAAGCTGGACTCAGGCACAGTTTTCTTCCTGCCCAGGGAGGAAGTTTGGTATTTCATTCTTTGTAAAGTATTTTCAGACGCCTTCTCGGCGGCCATCTGTCTGGCGGGTTGTTGATGTGGCGCGCTACCATTTCTATACAGAGACGCCGACCTCTTCATTGTCCATTCTGCTTTCGTCTGGACGTTAGATGAACTATGCGCTCGTCTGATGTCCATTTTAGACTTATTATCCTCTTTCTGCCTCCGTGGCAAAGTACCACTAGTCCTTCCATCATCCACCACAACACCATTGGATAGAGAAGTCCGTGAGATACTATTATGTAGCTCGAATGGGGTAGGGGTCTCAGATCCAGTCTGCCACCTTGGCTCCTTCCTTAGTAAATTTGTCCTCATCTTGGTTGACTTTCCCTGTGATTCTGCTTCAGAGAGTTTAGTCTTGTCTAGTCTGTGATCTCCAACTTTTGTATGGTGTCTTTGGTTAAGTTCTCCCTTTTGACCTGAAGAAGCTTTGACTTTTACTGCATTATTTGAGGATGAACCATTTATACCCATGTGGCCATCACCACTTGAGGTCCTATCTTTGCTTTGGGACTGTGTGGACGCATCTCCCTTTCCAGCTTGCACGGTAGTGTCCTGGTGGGCCAGTCTCTCTTTTGGCTTACCCCTTAAAGTATCTGTCTTTGTAGATGAGGACAATGCCCTCGACTGTCCACTTGCAGAGCTGGTTCCATTGGCACTATGGCTAGTTGATTGGTTTAGATTGGGAGGAATTCCATTGGATGACTTGTCTGGTTTAGTCATTACGGGCACAATGGGCTCATTAGTGTACTTTGGTCGTCTTCCCGACTCCAAGTATTCCACAAGCTCGCGAGTCTCAGGCTTCGCTTTGTCCTTCGATCCAAATGACCACCGAAGAGGCATTGCCTTACTGATGCTTAACTTAATTTTAGAAGCCGATGAAACCCTCATACTTGCACTTCGACCCTTTGCTCCGCGGATAAAAGACTTTGACCCTATAATAAATTGATGGAACACTTTAGAAACATGAACTATTAACTAGGTATCTAACCAAGACTTTTCTACAACTCAATATCCATACCTTTTTCCATGTTCTTCTCCTTCTCCAGGAAAATGGGGGAGTCTGGTATTTTTGGCACTGGTGTACAGTTTGAGGTTGCCCAAGAAACTAGGCTTTCTCTTTTGCTTCCATTAAGCCTTAGGACCCAGTGATCAGACATGGCTGAGCTTGTGGAACCTGCAGTTACAGACAAAAATTAGTACATCTCATTTTTAGGTCAAGACTCTGAAATAAGAACTCACCAAATCGTGAAGTTCTTTACTTTCCTCAAGGTGGAAATATGATTGAGGTTCTACATATCACGACAACCATAATCTATACTATCTCAGCTCATGTAGTTGATAGCACAAAAAGAGGACTAACCAGCCAAAAACAACGCCCTTCTTCTTCCCACAACACAGCTGACCATACCTTTAACCGAACTGCTGGCAGACCAAGCTGGAATGGCATTCCTCTTTTGGTAGAACAAGAGATAGGCCCCTCGTGTGCAGACATCGTCCTCAAGAACATGTTCTACATTATTGTCATCATAGCTGTACCATCGGGCATCCAAGGAGTTCCTGCAGTAGGCTGAAGGCACAAGAGGATATTTGGATATAGACAGAGCAGTCTAATCTTTACCCTAGATGCCAGTGTACCCCCCACAGCGATATCCAAATCATCAGGATAGCTTTATGACCCACCTGTGTAGTGACCTCCTTGTAAGTTTCCATGGTGGTTACACACGGCATACAAATCGTACAGCACATCCAGGTGCCCATTCTCCAGTTGGCATGGAGTCTGCTTCCATGATGACCACTGTCCTAAGGGGCGTTTGTTTCCCTGGCCCCTCTTAACCACGTGTGGTGCCATGTCCATCCCTGTCAAGGGGAACCTGACCAGAGTAGACAACTTGTTCCTGCGGCCACCAACCTGCCGGAACCTCTTAAGATGAATGATAAGGATATCGGGCAAAGTCCATAGACTCAGTTTGACTGTACCCTGCTGCAGAATCTTACAGTGGGGGCACCTCCAGGCATCATCTGGAGCCAACTGTGGAAGAAAGGGTTAACAGGTGACATCAGTTACAGAAATGTTATTATATTTTATGCATGTTCATATTTGTTTCAACCAATAGCAATCAGATTCTAGCACATGATTGGCTGCTCTGCATTCGATGCCTATAGGCAGCCCCTTACCTGTTCTTCCTTAGTATACAGCTGGAAGCACTCGTCCAAGGTGCAGATCTGCTGCTGGTGGTCCAGTTGTTGGCTCCTTACAGATTCATCATCCTGAACCACTTCTTCCTGGATACTCCCAAAAAATCTTCAAGAGAGTTATATAATGGAATAAGCCAAATTGTGCCAACACTATAGGTCATGTATAGGGGGGGTGTATGTCTTGAATGTATGAAGGTATGAGAGTGTGTCTGTCTAAAAATGTATGAGCGTGTATTTGTATGTTAGTAAGAATGCAGATGTATGTGTCTATTTGAATGTACAGTATGTGTATGTGTGTGTATGAATGTACAGTTTATGTATTACTATAAATCATGTGTATTTACAGAACTGTGTCAGTATGAATGTACAGTGAGTTTAAGTATAGGAGTGTGTAAAAGTGTGCATACGTGTATGACTGTACATTATGCGTGAATGTATGTAAGTGTGCATGTATATTTGTGTATTTATGAATGTATATTGTGTGTAATTGTACATTGTGTGTATGTGTTAATGTACAGTGGGTGTGTGTGTGTGTATTACTATGTATGACTGTACATTGAGTGAATATACTATATATGCATGTATATATGTACAGTGTGTGCATGAATGTAGTACATGTATGTATTTATGATGTGCATTGCATGTATGAATACACAGTTTGTATGAGTGTGTATGACTGTACAGTGTGTGCATATATGTGTATTAATGTAATAAGTGTAGGAGCATATATGTACGAGTGTACAGTGTGTATACAAATGTGTATGTATGAATTTTATGTACAGTGTGAGTATGTATTTATGAATGGGCAGAGTGTATATATACATGTGTGTATATGTATCAATGTTCAGAATATGTGAGAATGTATAGGGTGTGTTTATGAATGTTTATAGTGTGTGTAAATATGCGTGTATGAAAGTATAGTATGTGTGTATGAATCTATATTGTATATGAATGTATATGTATTAATAAACTGTGTGTAGAAGTGTGTATGTATCAATATACAATGTGAGTGTGAATGTACATGTGTATTTATATATGCACATTGTGTGTATGAATGGAAAGTAGGTGTGTATATGTACATTATGAATTTATGTACTGTATGTATGTATGTATGTATGTATGCATGTATGTATGTATGAATTCATGTTTTTGTTCAGGAATAGGCCGAGGGGTTGTAAGCCGGTAGGGCACCAAGGTAGCTTGTCCCACCTTGTCTGTGTATGTTTGTCTGTCTATCTACAAGTGTACATGTGTGTGTATACAGTATATCCGTATTATCTCCATTACATACCGCTCTTTGCTTCTGGGTTCCCATTCTATCTCCAGCTTCACATGGGGGGGTCCTCCAGCCCCGCAGAGTTGCAGAGCCCTTACATAATAACAAGAAGAGGTGATGGGCACACCAGCGATGCACATGTTCACACAGTTAGCAATGCTACATACACGCACAGCCCTCCCCGGTATACAGCTGTAATCATGGCTGCTCTTGGCCACACAACCTTCTCAATAGTTCAGACTGCAAAAATTGTGCAGTAGTCAAGCCAGCCAGTAGGTGGCAGTCACAGAACAAACAGGCGGCAGATAACCCTTTCAGCCCCAGTACTATCCAATATCAACTACAATATTATCCTATAGGGTTAGATGGCCATGATCGGCCCCAGGTCATTTGGAGGAACTCTAGGTCTTGTCGGTGCCTCATTTTCGGAAATATGGGGTTCAATCACTTTTTAGGTCTTATAACACAAGTGCAACTAACCTGCTCACAGATGGGTGTTGTAGGGGTCGGAAGTCCTTGGATGACAAATAACAACTGCTCACTGGTGCCCCCACCACTCGGATATTAAAAATCACTCCTCCACTCTATAAGGAGAGAACAGAGATAACATCTCTATAAGATGACAGCAAGCAGCCAGAGATCCAGTGCTCAGCCCCAGGCAGGTACATACTGGAGGGCTTGCCTCGCTCCTCATCAAATATCGGATCTTTCCCACGATACTTTGCTGAAGTTGATCCCAAGATACTGCTCTGTCCTCTCGTAATATTAGTGGAGGTCCAAACCTAGCCAAAGCAAGACAAAAATCAGTTCCTCCTTATGCAAGAGCTTCAGTGAGTAATGCAAGCAAGCTGGTGGGAACTTGCTTGCAAACGGTTTCCAATAAAAAAAACAGCAGAATAGTGAGTGCAGCTCAGGAATGCAATACAGAATTTAACTTGTGATCAGTACAAGATAAGTAATGTAATGTATGTACACAGTGACTCCACCAGCAGAATAGTGAGTGCAGCTCTGGAGTATAATACAGGATGTAACTCAGGATCAGTACAGGATAAGTAATGTAATGTATGTACACAGTGACTCCACCAGCAGAATAGTGAGTGCTGCTCTGGAGTATAATACAGGATGTAACTCAGGATCAGTACAGGATCAGTAATGTAATGTATGTACACGGTGACTGCACCAGCAGAATAGTGAGTGCTGCTCTGGAGTATAATACAGGATGTAACTCAGGATCAGTACAGGATAAGTAATGTATGTACATGGTGACTGCACCAGCAGAATAGTGAGTGCAGCTCTGGAGTATAATACAGGATGTAACTCAGGATCAGTACAGGATAAGTAATGTAATGTATGTACACAGTGACTGCACCAGCAGAATAGTGAGTGCAGCTCTGGGGAATAATACAGGATGTAACTCAGGATCAGTACAGGATAAGTAATGTAATGTATGTACACAGTGACTGCACCAGCAGAATAGTGAGTGCAGCTCTGGAGTATAATACAGGATGTAACTCAGGATCAGTACAGGATAAGTAATGTAATGTATGTACACAGTGACTGCACCAGCAGAATAGTGAGTGCAGCTCTGGAGTATAATACAGGATGTAACTCAGGATCAGTACAGGATAAGTAATGTAATGTATGTACACAGTGACTGCACCAGCAGAATAGTGAGTGCAGCTCTGGAGTATAATACAGGATGTAACTCAGGATCAGTACAGGATAAGTAATGTAATGTATGTACACAGTGACTGCACCAGCAGAATAGTGAGTGCAGCTCTGGAGTATAATACAGGATGTAACTCAGGATCAGTACAGGATCAATAATGTAATGTATGTACACAGTAACTGCACCAGCAGAATAGTGAGTGCAGCTCTGGAGTATAATACAGGAGGTAACTCAGGATCAGTACAGGATAAGTAATGTAATGTATGTACACAGTGACTGCACCAGCAGAATAGTGAGTGCAGCTCTGGAGTATAATACAGGATGTAACTCAGGATCAGTACAGGATAAGTAATGTAATGTATGTACACAGTGACTGCACCAGCAGAATAGTGAGTGCAGCTCTGGAGTATAATACAGGATGTAACTCAGGATCAGTACAGGATAAGTAATGTAATGTATGTACACAGTGACTCCACCAGCAGAATAGTGAGTGCTGCTCTGGAGTATAATACAGGAGGTAACTCAGGATCAGTACAGGATAAGTAATGTATGTACACGGTGACTGCACCAGCAGAATAGTGAGTGCAGCTCTGGAGTATAATACAGGATGTAACTCAGGATCAGTACAGGATAAGTAATGTAATGTATGTACACAGTGACTGCACCAGCAGAATAGTGAGTGCAGCTCTGGGGAATAATACAGGATGTAACTCAGGATCAGTACAGGATAAGTAATGTAATGTATGTACACAGTGACTGCACCAGCAGAATAGTGAGTGCAGCTCTGGAGTATAATACAGGATGTAACTCAGGATCAGTACAGGATAAGTAATGTAATGTATGTACACAGTGACTGCACCAGCAGAATAGTGAGTGCAGCTCTGGAGTATAATACAGCATGTAACTCAGGATCAGTACAGGATAAGTAATGTAATGTATGTACACAGTGACTGCACCAGCAGAATAGTGAGTGCTGCTCTGGAGTATAATACAGGATGTAACTCAGGATCAGTACAGGATAAGTAATGTATGTACACAGTGACTGCACCAGCAGAATAGTGAGTGCAGCTCTGGAGTATAATACAGGATGTAACTCAGGATCAGTACAGGATAAGTAATGTAATGTACAGTACAGACCAAAAGTTTGGACACACCTTCTCATTTAAAGATTTTTCTGTATTTTTATGACTTTGAAAATTGTACATTCACACTGAAGGCATCAAAACTATGAATTAACACATGTGGAATTATATACTTAACAAAAAAGTGTGAAACAACTGAAAATATGTCTTATCTTCTAGGTTCTTCAAAGTAGTCACCTTTTGCTTTGATGACTGCTTTGCACACTCTTGGCATTCTCTTGATGAGCTTCAAGAGGTAGTCACCGGAAATGGTTTTCACTTCACAGGTGTGCCCTGTCAGGTTTAATAAGTGGGATTTCTTGTCTTATAAATGGAGTTGGGACCATCAGTTGTGTTGTGCAGAAGTCAGGTGGATACACAGCTGATAGTCCTACTGAATAGACTATTAACTGCTTTTTTCTTGCCATAATACAAATTCTAAGTAAAGAAAAACGAGTGTCCATCATTACTTTAAGAAATGAAGGTCAGTCAGTCCGAAAAATTGGGCAAACTTTGAAAGTGTCCCCAAGTGCAGTTGCAAAAACCATCAAGCGCTACAAAGAAACTGTCTCACATAAGGACCGCCCCAGGAAAGGAAGATCAAGAGTCACCTCTGCTTCTGAGGATAAGTTTATCCGAGTCAACAGCCTCAGAAATCGCAGGTTAGCAGCAGTTCAGATTAGAGACCAGGTCAATGCCACACAAAGTTCTAGCAGCAGACACATCTCTACAACAACTGTTAAGAGGAGACTTTGTGCAGCAGGCCTTCATGGTAAAATAGCTGCTAGGAAACCACTGGTAAGGACAGGCAACAAGCAGAAGAGACTTGTTTGGGCTAAAGAACACAAGGAATGGACATTAGACCAGTGGAAATCTGTGCTTTGGTCTGATGAGTCCAAATTTGAGATCTTTGGTTCCAACCACCGTGTCTTTGTGCGACGCAGAAAAGGTGAACAGATGGACTCTACATGCCTGGTTCCCACCATGAAGCATGGAGGAGGAGGTGTGATGGTGTAGGGGTGCTTTGCTGGTGACACTGTTGGGGATTTATTCAAAATTGAAGGCATACTGAACCAGCATGGCTACCACAGCATCTTGCAGCGGCATGCTATTCCATCCGGTTTGCGTTTAGTTGGGCCATCATTTATTTTTCAACAGGACAATGACCCCAAACACACCTCCAGGCTGTGTAAGGGCTATTTGACCAAGAACGAGAGTGATGGGGTGCTACGCCAGATGACCTGGCCTCCACAGTCACCAGACCTGAACCCAATCGAGATGGTTTGGGGTGAGCTGGACCGCAGAGTGAAGGCAAAAGGGCCAACAAGTGCTAAGTATCTCAGGGAACTCCTTCAAGATTGTTGGAAGACCATTTCCGGTGACTACCTCTTGAAGCTCATCAAGAGAATGCCAAGAGTGTGCAAAGCAGCCATGAAAGTAAAAGGTGGCTACTTTGAAGAACCTAGAATATAAGACATATTTTCAGTTGTGTCACACTTTTTTGTTAAGTATATAATTCCCCAAGTGTTAAATTCACAGTTTTGATGCCTTCAGTGTGAATGTACAATTTTCATGGTTAAGAAAATACAGAAAAATCTTTAAATGTGAAGGTGTGTCCAAACTTTTGGTCTGTACTGTATGTACACAGTGACTGCACCAGCAGAATAGGGAGTGCAGCTCTGGAGTATAATACAGGATGTAACTCAGGATCAGTACAGGATAAGTAATGTAATGTATGTACACAGTGACTGCACCAGCAGAATAGTGAGTGCAGCTCTGGAGTATAATACAGGATGTAACTCAGGATCAGTACAGGATAAGTAATGTAATGTATGTACACAGTAACTGCACCAGCAGAATAGTGAGTGCAGCTCTGGAGTATAATACAGGATGTAACTCAGGATCAGTACAGGATAAGTAATGTAATGTATGTACACAGTGACTGCACCAGCAGAATAGTGAGTGCAGCTCTGGGGTATAATACAGGATGTAACTCAGGATCAGTACAGGATAAGTAATGTATGTACACAGTGACTGCACCAGCAGAATAGTGAGTGCAGCTCTGGAGTATAATACAGGATGTAACTCAGGATCAGTACAGGATAAGTAATGTAATGTATGTACACAGTGACTGCACCAGCAGAATAGTGAGTGCAGCTCTGGAGTATAATACAGGATGTAACTCAGGATCAGTACAGGATAAGTAATGTAATGTATGTACACAGTGACTCCACCAGCAGAATAGTGAGTGCAGCTCTGGAGTATAATACAGGATGTAACTCAGGATCAGTACAGGATAAGTAATGTATGTACACCGTGACTGCACTAGCAGAATAGTGAGTGCAGCTCTGGGGTATAATACAGGATGTAACTCAGGATCAGTACAGGATAAGTAATGTATGTACACAGTGACTGCACCAGCAGAATAGTGAGTGCAGCTCTGGAGTATAATACAGGATGTAACTCAGGATCAGTACAGGATAAGTAATGTAATGTATGTACACAGTGACTGCACCAGCAGAATAGTGAGTGCAGCTCTGGAGTATAATACAGGATGTAACTCAGGATCAGTACAGGATAAGTAATGTAATGTATGTACACAGTGACTCCACCAGCAGAATAGTGAGTGCAGCTCTGGAGTATAATACAGGATGTAACTCAGGATCAGTACAGGATAAGTAATGTATGTACACCGTGACTGCACCAGCAGAATAGTGAGTGCAGCTCTGGGGTATAATACAGGATGTAACTCAGGATCAGTACAGGATAAGTAATGTATGTACACAGTGACTGCACCAGCAGAATAGTGAGTGCAGCTCTGGAGTATAATACAGGATGTAACTCAGGATCAGTACAGGATAAGTAATGTAATGTATGTACACAGTGACTGCACCAGCAGAATAGTGAGTGCAGCTCTGGAGTATAATACAGGATGTAACTCAGGATCAGTACAGGATAAGTAATGTAATGTATGTACACAGTGACTTCACCAGCAGAATAGTGAGTGCAACTCTGGAATATAATACAAGATGTAACTCAGGATCAGTACAGGATAAGTAATGTAATGTATGTACACAGTGACTGCACCAGCAGAATAGTGAGTGCAGCTCTGGAGTATAATACAGGATGTAACTCAGGATCAGTACAGGATAAGTAATGTAATGTATGTCCACAGTGACTGCACCAGCAGAATAGTGAGTGCTGCTCTGGAGTATAATACAGGATGTAACCCAGGATCAGTACAGGATAAGTAATGTAATGTATGTACACAGTGACTGCACCAGCAGAATAGTGAGTGCAGCTCTGGAGTATAATACAGGATGTAACTCAGGATCAGTACAGGATAAGTAATGTATGTACACCGTGACTGCACCAGCAGAATAGTGAGTGCAGCTCTGGGGTATAATACAGGATGTAACTCAGGATCAGTACAGGATAAGTAATGTATGTACACAGTGACTGCACCAGCAGAATAGTGAGTGCAGCTCTGGAGTATAATACAGGATGTAACTCAGGATCAGTACAGGATAAGTAATGTAATGTATGTACACAGTGACTGCACCAGCAGAATAGTGAGTGCAGCTCTGGAGTATAATACAGGATGTAACTCAGGATCAGTACAGGATAAGTAATGTAATGTATGTACACAGTGACTTCACCAGCAGAATAGTGAGTGCAACTCTGGAATATAATACAAGATGTAACTCAGGATCAGTACAGGATAAGTAATGTAATGTATGTACACAGTGACTGCACCAGCAGAATAGTGAGTGCAGCTCTGGAGTATAATACAGGATGTAACTCAGGATCAGTACAGGATAAGTAATGTAATGTATGTCCACAGTGACTGCACCAGCAGAATAGTGAGTGCTGCTCTGGAGTATAATACAGGATGTAACCCAGGATCAGTACAGGATAAGTAATGTAATGTATGTACACAGTGACTGCACCAGCAGAATAGTGAGTGCAGCTCTGGAGTATAATACAGGATGTAACTCAGGATCAGTACAGGATAAGTTATGTAATGTATGTACACAGTGACTGCACCAGCAGAATAGTGAGTGCAGCTCTGGGGTATAATACAGGATGTAACTCAGGATCAGTACAGGATAAGTAATGTAATGTATGTACACAGTGACTCCTCCAGCAGAATAGTGAGTGCAGCTCTGGAATATAATACAGGATGTAACTCAGGATCAGTACAGGATAAGTAATGTAATGTATGTACACAGTGACTCCACCAGCAGAATAGTGAGTGCAGCTCTGGAGAATAATACAGGATGTAACTCCAGATCAGTACAGGATAAGTAATGTAATGTATGTACACAGTGACTGCACCAGCAGAATAGTGAGTGCAGCTCTGGAGTATAATACAGGATGTAACTCAGGATCAGTACAGGATAAGTAATGTAATGTATGTACACAGTGACTGCACCAGCAGAATGGTGAGTGCAGCTCTGGAGTATAATACAGGATGTAACTCAGGATCAGTACAAGATAAGTAATGTAATGTATGTACACAGTGACTCCACCAGCAGAATAGTGAGTGCAGCTCTGGAGTATAATACAGGATGTAACTCAGGATCAGTACAGGATAAGTAATGTAATGTACTGTATGTACACAGTGATTGCACCAGCAGAATAGTGAGTGCAGCTCTGGAGTATAATACAGGATGTAACTCAGGATCAGTACAGGATAAGTAATGTAATGTATGTACACAGTGACTCCACCAGCAGAATAGTGAGTGCAGCTCTGGAGTATAATACAGGATGTAACTCAGGATCAGTACAGGATAAGTAATGTAATGTATGTACACAGTGACTCCACCAGCAGAATAGTGAGTGCAGCTCCGGGGTATAATACAGGATGTAACTCAGGACCAGTACAGGATAAGTAATGTAATGTATGTACACAGTGACTGCACCAGCAGAATAGTGAGTGCAGCTCTGGGGTATAGAACAGGATGTAACTCAGGATCAGTACAGGATAAGTAATGTAATGTATGTACACAGTGACTGCACCAGCAGAATAGTGAGTGCAGCTCTGGGGTATAATACAGGATGTAACTCAGGATCAGTACAAGATAAGTAATGTAATGTATGTACCCAGTGACTGCACCAGCAGAATAGTGAGTGCAACTCTGGGGTATAATATAGGATATAACTCATGATCAGTACAACATAATTAGTGTACAGAGTGACTGCACTCAACTTCCCCCAAATAGGCTGTCCCTTTAAATGATGAGAACGTACCTCACCGCCTGCTGACTGCCACTTTCCAAATTGCACAGCAGTAATAGAAGTTTAGAACTTGAAGACAAGACCTCGGACGAGACAGAACCTCCCCCTGGTAACTTTGGTGCATCTTGATCGAAGCAGCGGGGTGAAGAAGGGAGGCTGTGAGGGTACCCTACAAGAAGGAAGAATGAGTCATCTCTAATTGCTGGTTTATTCCGTGTGATGTGAGAGCCCCTTTCAGTGGAGTTGCCCTTTAATCCTAAACCCACCTGAGCTCCTACTTGAAGCCGATAGTTTATTTAAGGGTTGAGGGGCCTGGATGGCGTACACCAGGTCTCCTTCAGCAATGGTGTTTAGGTCTTCATCATCACAGAAAGATCGCTGGAAGCCGCTGGACTGTAGCTCCACCAGGATCACCTTCAGAGGAGCGGATAAAAAGAAGCAAATAAATACTATTTTAACCCCTTTTGTCCTTTAGGAACACCCATTTTGGTTTTTAACTTAGCTTTTTTAAATGCATTTTATTTTTTTTATATTTACTTTTTTATTTAATGCATTTTATTTTTTTGGGTTGGTCTTTAATTTTACATTTTTATTTATTATTTTTTAACTTAATGTATTTTTTTTAGTTGGTCTTTAAGAAGGACCTCATACGTGCTCAAAAAAAATTGAGTTAATTGTAAAAATCCCTGAGTTCCCCTGATTCTGCCTTTTTTTACTTTTTTCCGCTGCATCGTTCCATTGCAGAGATATTCACATTTGTTGCTTCTGGAGCGCAGTATGTGAAATCTCTGCTTGTAGCTCTTCAGAGTCTCCTTTAGGGGAATGTCACCTCTCCCTTCCAGATGCTGCCAATCACAGCTCAGTAGATGTACCAGTCTCACATGTTATCAAGCTGTGATTGGCAGCACCTGGGAGGGAGGGGTTTAAGCACACGAGCCCCCAAAGAAGACTCTGAAGAAATGTCTGGTCGGTCTTCAAGAAGAGATTTCACATACTGCGCTACAAAAGCAACAAATGTGAAAATCTCTCCAATGGAGCGACGTAGCACAAAATGGACAAAAGCTGCAGAATCTTGGGAACTCTGGGATTTTTACAAGGTATTTCACTACATTTTTTGAAGCAAATGACATTAATCTTACAATTTTATCTACTATTTTTTTTTCCAATATATTTTATTTTTTGGAGGGCTTGGTCTTTAATTTTCTTTTTTTACTATTTTAATTTAATACACTTGAATATAAATTTCTACAGGCACCTGATAAGTCATACAAGTAATATGCCCTAATTGGCCTTGACCAGAGGCACGGTGACTCTCCCACCATCCCCAGATACAGTGTCAGGGTCAAGTTTGATCGTGGTACACAAGGGTTAATTTAAGGGCTTGTTCACATTATTTAAACACAAACATCACACTGAGGTCAACTTTCGGGACCTCCAGCGATCCCAAAAATGGGAATCTGAAATGCATATCACCTCTACATTCTATGGGACTATCAGAGATGGCTTAGGACTGCACTCAGCTATCTCCAGCAGTCCCATAGATGATGAATGGAGAGGTGGTGTGTATGGGTGGCTATTGCTCCATTCCACCAGAGCATTTCGGAGCCCCGTTCAGTGGGTCCCAGCAATCAACCAGTTATCTAATGAATACCAGACTTCTGCAAAAATAAAAAAATACCTGATCGGAAGGAACTTTGCCCAGATCGGCCACCATCTGACGAAGAGATGCAATGATGCCAAACAACGGCACTGCCAGGCCAACGCGCAGGAACCGCTGCTGCTTGGTTTGGAAAACTAAAATAACATTCAGAGCTCTAGAAACAAAACAAAAAAAAATTAAAGGGGTGGGCACATACTTTTTAAGTCATCCATCTTTCCCAGAATCCTGAATACATAACCATTCATTACTTTACAAAAACTGGGTACGGGCTGAGTCGTTTCATGTGATTAAAAGAAAAAAGGGAAAATGTAGCCAAAAAAACAACAACCAATACATTCCACCATTTAATGAGCAAAGTATATAAAAAAAAGTAAATAATAATAATGACATTTAATTACTGTAATTAGTAAGCGCCAATTCCCAGTAATCCATGTAATAACACATCTCCGCCAGCTCATAGTCAGAGGCAGCTTAACCCCTTCCTCTCCTTTACTGCTTCTTATCAAGACGCAGACAAGAGTGTGGGAGTCAGTGATATTTATGGGAAGCGGCAAACTGTAATTATCCGATGCGTTCCCTCGCTATGTCCTGTATAATTTCATATTACTGAACTAATTACAAACCGCCCACCCACTCGCCGTAGATCCACCAAGCGAAGCCTCAATGCTTTGTTCTATTTGTTACTTTATACTTTTATATAATAAACCTTGGATTGCCCGAGGCTCTAATACATCAAGTTTTACAACAGGTTGTAAAGAAAGATGGCCTTTTTCGGTGTGTGGGTAGTTCTGACATCTAGTGGACAATATGGAAACTGCAATATTTTATTATAATTTCATTTTTTTCCACATGAAAAAGAATAAAATGAGTTATGTATTTTACTTTTTTGAGGGTAACTTACTTACCTTGTCTGTCGTAAAGGAATGGGCAAGGAAACGCAGAGGAAGGGGTCGAAAGTGTCACTCTGCTTGTGGCAGTGCGGACAGGTGAGCGAAGATCTGAAAGGACAAAACATTTATACCTGACCTGGGAGCAGAATATAAGTCACATAGACAATAATAGGAAGAAGCTAATTCTATATATAGAATATGGAGGTTGGCGAGGAGTCTAGTGATAGGTAATTACAGTGGTGTCATCTCCTTAACCATTGGGAGGGACAGCCATTATCCCGCTTCTGGGTAGCAAAAAAAGTGTGGTCACCAAATTGCATCATAATCTATATAATTATTTTCAAAACTGAATAAAGAGGTTTGCAAAACAATAATTTAGAAAGCAAAAAAAATAACTTTTTGATAGAAATGGACTGCTTTTATTATTTATTTCTCACACACTCCACCATACCTGTACTGTGCTTGAAAATGCTCTTGTACAAAACTCTGTCCTATGTCTATTGGTGAGGAGGGTGCGGAGCTGACTGAGCCGTGATCAGAACCTGGAGGCTGCAGAAGAGGAGCAAAAAGTCAGTACAATACTATACATAATAATTATATTACTATATTCTATGATTGCCCAGCAAAGGACACTATAGTAGTTTAATGCTGCACCTCCGTGGTTAAGAATATAACCACTATAATAATGCCCTTATGTATAAGAATATAACTACTATAATACTACCCCTATGTACAAGAATATAACTACTATAATACTGCTCCTATGTACAATAATATAACTACTATAATACTGCCTCCTATGTACAAGAATATAACTACTATAATACTGCCCCTATGTACAAGAATATAACTACTATAATACTGCCCCTATGTACAAGAATATAACTACTATAATACTTCCCCCTATGTACAAGAATATAACTACTATAATAATGCCCCCTATGTGCAAGAATATAACTACTATAATAGTGCCCCCTATGTACAAGAATATAACTGCTATAATACTGCTCCTATGTACAAGAATATAACTACTATAATACTGCCCCCTATGTACAAGAATATAATTACTATAATACTGCCCTCTATGTACAAGAGTATAAACTACTATAATACTGCTCCTATGTACAAGAATATAATTACTATAATGCTGCTCCTATTTACAAGAATATAACTTCTATAATACTACCCCTATGTACAAGAATATAATTACTATAATACTGCTCCTATGTACAAGAATATAATTGCTATAATAATGCCCCTATGTACAAGACTATAATTACTATAATACTGCCCCTATGTACAAGAATATACCTACTAGAATATTGCCCCTATGTACAAGAATATAACTACTATAATACTGCCCCTATGTACAAGAATATACCTACTACAATACCGCCCCTAAGTACAAGAATATACCTACTATAATACTGCCCCCTATGAGCAAGAATATAACTACTAGACTACTGCTCCTATATACAAGAATATAACTACTATAATACTGCCCCTATGTACAAGAATATAACTACTATAATTCTGCCCCTATGTACAAGAACATAACTACTATAATACTGCCCCTATGTACAAGAACATAACTACTATAATACTGCTCCTATGTACAAGAAAAGAACTACTATAATACTGCCCCTATGTACAAGAATATAACTACTATAATACTGCCCCTATGTACAAGAATATAACTACTATAATTCTGCCCCTATGTACAAGAACATAACTACTATAATACTGCCCCTATGTACAAGAACATAACTACTATAATACTGCTCCTATGTACAAGAAAAGAACTACTATAATACTGCCCCTATGTACAAGAATATAACTACTATAATACTGCCCTCTATGTATAAGAATATAGCTACTATAATACTGCCCCTATATACAAGAATATAACTACTATAATAATGCCCTATGTACAAGAATATAACTACTAGAATACTGCTCCTATGTACAAGAATATAACTACTATAATACTGCCCCCTATGTACAAGAATATAACTACTATAATACTGCTCCTATGTACAAGAATATACCTACTATAATACTGCTCCTATGTACAAAAATATAATTACTATAATACTGCCCCTATCTGCAAGAATATAACTACTATAATACTGCCCCTATGTACAAGAATATAACTACTATAATACTCCCTCTATGTACAAGAATATAACTACTATAATAATGCCCCTATGTACAAGACTATAACTACTATAATACTGCCCCTATGTACAAGAATATAACTACTGTAATACTGCCCCTATGTACAAGAATATAACTACTATAATACTGCTCCTATGTACAAGAATATAACTACTATAATACTCCCTCTATGTACAAGAATATAACTACTATAATAATGCCCTATGTACAAGAATATAACTACTAGAATACTGCTCCTATGTACAAGAATATAACTACTATAATACTGCCCCCTATGTACAAGAATATAACTACTATAATACTGCTCCTATGTACAAGAATATAACTACTATAATACTGCCCCTATGTACAAGAATATAACTACTATAATACTGCTCCTATTTACAAGAATATAACTACTATAATACTGCCCCTATGTACAAGAATATATCTACTATAATCCTGTCCCTATATACAAGAATATAACTACTATAATCCTGCCCCTATGTACAAGAATATAACTACTATAATACTGCCCCTATCTACAAGAATATAACTACTATAATACTGCCCCTATGTACAAGAATATAACTACTATAATACTGCTCCTATGTACAAGAATATAACTACTATAATACTGCTCCTATGTACAAGAATATAACTACTATAATACTACCCCTATCTACAAGAATATAACTACTATAATACTGCTCCTATGTACAAGAATATAACTTTTATAATACTGCTCCTATGTACAAGAATATAACTACTATAATACTGCCCCCTATGTACAAGAATGTAATTACTATAATACTGCCCCTATGTATAAGAATATAACTACTATAATACTGACAACTATGTACAAAAATATAACTACAATACTACTGCCACCAATGTACAAGAATATAACTACTATAATACTGCCCCTATGTACAAGAATATAACTACTATAATACTGCCCCTATGTACAAGAATATAACTACTATAATACTGCCCCCATGTACAATATAACTACTATAATACTGCCCCTATGTACAAGAATATAACTTCTATAATACTGCCCCTATGTACAGGAATATAACTACTATAATACTGCCCCCATGTACAATATAACTACTATAATACTTCCCCTATGAATAAGAATATAACTACTATAATACTGCCCCTATGTACAAGAAAAGAACTACTATAATACTGCTCCTATGTACAAGAATATAACTACTATAATACTGCCCCTATGTACAAGAATATAACTACTATAATACTGCCCTTATGTACAAGAAAAGAACTACTATAATACTGCTCCTATGTACAAGAATATAACTACCATAATACTGCTCCCTATGTACAAGAATATAACTACTATAATACTGCCCCTATGTACAAGAATATAACTACTATAATACTGCCCCTATGTACAAGAATATAACTACTATAATACTGCTCCTATTTACAAGAATATAACTACTATAATACTGCCCCTATGTACAAGAATATATCTACTATAATACTGTCCCTATATACAAGAATATAACTACTATAATCCTGCCCCTATGTACAAGAATATAACTACTATAATCCTGCCCCTATCTACAAGAATATAACTACTATAATCCTGCCCCTATGTACAAGAATATAACTACTATAATACTGCCCCTATCTACAAGAACATAACTACTATAATACTGCTCCCTATATACAAGGATATAACTACTATAATACTGCTCCTATGTACAAGACTATAACTACTATAATACTGCTCCTATGTACAAGAATATAACTACTATAATCCTGCCCTTATGTACAAGAATATAACTACTATAATACTGCCCCTATGTGCAAGAATATAACTACTATAATACTGCCCCTATGTACAAGAATATAACTACTATAATAGTGCTCCTATGTACTGGAATAGAACTATGATAAAACTGTCTAAAACATTACTATTATAATAGCAGTATAATAAGCGTTACTTATGCCACTCTTGCCTGCCAAAAAGATAAATAAATAATCAAGACGACACAACTATCATAGGTATAAATAGATTTTCCTCTTTAAATGTAAATAAATGTATAGATTGTGTGCAGTCGGCTGTGGCGTGGATAAGCTGCCTGCGAGGGATTATGTGCGATAAATCCAACAAGGATTTTTACTTGTGTGTTTTTTATAATTGGGTAACTATGATAAGCAGACGGATGACACCCACTACAACACGCGGCCCCCTCCCCGCAGATAGAGGAGCTGCTCTTGTAACTGGAAAAGGAGATGGCAGGCGATCAAAGCTAATTGGCATTAGGCGGCATAAGGGTACTTTTATCTTTTGGCTTAATAAGAGTTAACAGCATGGAGGGGGGGGGGGGGATAAAAAAAAAATTTCAAGAAACTGATGGATGTGATTTTATGTAAGGGGAGGGGGCCGTAAGAGGATTGTTAAGGAAGCATGGTAGATCCGTTAATGACAGTTCTGCCAAGTACAGAGTCTGTTCAGACTGCAAAATACAAGCTCCTCGCCCATCTGTCTAATTCTGGGTAACACTCCGCTGCTATGACATGAGCACACTACACTAAACCCAATGATCACAGGAGCCAGCCACCTAATGGGAGGTTATTGAGAACCTTAAACCCAGGGGACCTAGCCAAAGATGGTGCATAGGTAGCCGTAGCCACCTACATGCCAACAGTTCCTAAATTTGTCATGACTGTCTCAAAATGCCAGAAAATTGTCTGTCTTGGGCCATAAAAGAGGGCAGTTCCCTTGGATCGGGATTTCCTGAGAAGGACGTAAACCTCCCAATGCGAACAACATTGTAGGGACCCCACAACAAAGTCAAAAAGGGCTCCTGCACCCTTGACAGCCCCCAATCCACGAGGAGGAAGAAATGACCCTTAGGATGGTATACCTTCTTTAGTGAAGTCCAGGAAAGGTTCATGCTCCCATGAGAAGGAGTTGTAAATTGCATCTTTAGGGGGTGGAGAAGTAGCAACCTCATATGGACCACAGCACCTTAAAGGCCTCACTATCACATAAAAAAAGTGTGAAATTTCATGGCCTCTTTATATCCACAACTTCCTATTGCGTGCAGCGTGTAGGAGAGATTACATTTTGCCGGCACATAGACCATCCATTATTCATAAGCTATGCAATAAAACTGTCTTGCTCCGGGCCATAGCTCTGCAGCGAGGCCTTCAGTACCATTACCACGCCTGGAATTAGAGTGTCAGCTCCACAGACCACAGCCACTTCCAGCACCTGTTATAAACATGTGATGCATATCTCCCAAATGTGCTGGATCCAGGGGGATAACCCTGAGAGGTCGGGAGGTGTCTCAACTTCAACTGTGTCCTTAAGGCACAGATATAGTTGAACATAGTGGTGGAGCATGGAGAAGTCAGATCCCTGTTCCACCAATCCATCTGGGTAGAGACTGTGGGACCTACAAAGCCCCTCAGGTTTAAGGAGATAAATTCATGGAGGAGCAGGAATGTAAAAGGATACATAGGCAACTGAGATGCTTTTGTGAGGGGCACTGAAGGGAATGCATACTTTGGGGGTATTATACTGGTTGTGTGTGTGGGGAGTGGTGGGGACATCATACCGTTTGTGTGTGGGGTGTGTGGTGGGGGCATTATATTGTGTGTGGGGTGTACAGTGGGACATTATACTGTGTGCAGATACCACTTTATGAAATTCATGTTGTGCGGCAGTTATTCTGTGTGTGGAGAGGCACAAATCATTATACTGTCTGGGGGCACTATGGTGCCATCATAGTGTGTGGTAGGCACTGTGGGGATATCATATTGTATGGTGGGCGTAGTGGGAGTACCATACTGTGTGTGGTGGGCACTGTGGGGATATCATACTGTGTGGTGGGCACTGTGGGGATATCATACTGTGTGGTGGGCGTTGTGGGAGTACCATACTGTGTGTGGTGGGCACTGTGGGGTATCATACTGTGTGGTGGGCGCTGTGGGAGTACCATACTGTGTGTGGTGGGCACTGTGGGGTATCATACTGTGTGGTGGGCACTGTGGGGATATCATACTGTGTCGTGGGCACTGTGGGGATATCATACTGTGTAGTGGGCACTGTGGGGCTATCATAGTGTAGGTGGGCTCTGTGGGGATATCATACTGTGTGGTGGGCACTGTGGGGATATCATTGTATGGTGGGCGCTGTGGGAGTACCATACTGTGTGTGGTGGGCACTGTGGGGTATCATACTGTGTGGTGGGCACTGTGGGGATATCATATTGTATGGTGGGCGCTGTGGGAGTACCATACTGTGTGTGGTGGGCACTGTGGGGTATCATACTGTGTGGTGGGCACTGTGGGGTATCATACTGTGTGGTGGGCACTGTTGGGATATCATATTGTGTCGTGGGCACTGTGGGGCTATCATAGTGTAGGTGGGCTCTGTGGGGATATCATAGTGTGTGGTGGGCATTGTGGGGGTAACAGTTTGTGGCAGGCACTGTTGGGGTATCATTATGTAGTGGGCATTGATTGTGGGAGTATCATACTGTGTGTGGTGGGCACCTTGGGGTATCATACTGTGGTGGGCACTATGGGGATATCGTAGCGTGTGGTGGGAACTGTGGGGGTATCATACTGTGTGTTGGGCACTATGGGGGCATCATATTGTGTGAGGAGGATGTGAACCATTATACTGTATGGTGGGAACGATGGTGGCATCAGTGTGTGTTGGAGGCACTGTGGGCGGGGATATGATTCTGTGTGAGGTGGGTACTGTGGGAATATCATAGTGTGTCGTGGTAACTGTGGGGGTATCATACTGTGTGGTGGGAACTGTGGGGGTATCATACTGTGTGGTGGGAACTGCGGGGGTATCATACTGTGTGGTGGGAACTGAGGTGGTATACTGTGCAGGTATTGTAGTGTGTGGTGGGCACTGTGGTGGTATACTGTGTGTGGTGGGCACTGTGGGAGTATCATACTGTGTGGTGGGAACTGTGGTGGTATACTGTGCAGGTATTGTAGTGTGTGGTGGGCACTGTGGTGGTATACTGTGTGTGGTGGGCACTGTGGGGTATCATACTGTGTGGTGGGAACTGTGGGAGTATCATACTGTGTGGTGGGAACTGTGGGAGTATACTGTGCGGGTATCATACTGTGTGTGGTGGGCACTGCGGTTGTATACTGTGTGTGGTGGGCACTGTGGGGGTATCATACTGTGTGGTGGGAACTGTGGATGTATACTGTGTGGGGGTATCATACTGTGGGGGGCACTGTGGGGATATACTGTGTGGTGGGAACTGTGGCCGTATACTGTGCAGGTATTGTAGTGTGTGGTGGGCACTGGGGTGGTGCACTGTGGGGGTATCATACTGTGTGGGGGTATCATACTGTGTGGTGGGAACTGTGGGGGTATCATACTGTGTGGTGGGAACTGTGGCCGTATACTGTGCAGGTATTGTAGTGTGTGGTGGGCACTGGGGTGGTGCACTGTGGGGGTATCATACTGTGTGGGGGTATCATACTGTGTGGAGGGAACTGTGGGGGTATCATACTGTGTGGTGGGAACTGTGGGGGTATCATACTGTGTGGTGGGAACTGTGGTGGTATACTGTGCAGGTTTTGTAGTGTGTGGTGGGCACTGTGGTGGTATACTGTGTGTAGTGGTCACTGTGGGGGTATCATACTGTGTGGTGGGAACTGTGGGAGTATCATACTGTGTGGTGCGAACTGTGGGAGTATACTGTGCGGGTATCATACTGTGTGTGGTGGGCACTGTGGAGGTATCATACTGTGTGTGGTGGGCACTGTGGTGGCACACTGTGCGGTGGGCACTGTTGGGGTATCATATTGTGTGTGGTGGCACATGAAAATGGCATTGTACTGTGTGGCAACACCAGTGGACTTCATCAGGAGAAATGTTTTTTTGGGGGCAGATATAAAGGACTGAGCGAAGTTAGATGGCTTAGTGGAAAATAATACACTAACAATACATGCGTCGCCATACGTGTCCCTCTTTCAGAACTTGCTGAGAGGTATGATGTTATCAGCTGGTTGTAAGTGAACACGTCAGCCGGGGGCTGGACAGACGCTCCTCTCTCTGCCCACAAGTCTGGAAGGATGTGTTATTTACCAAGTAAACATATACCCAGGAAAGAGCCGGAGGTCACATGAGTGCAACGGCCAAAGATGGCGGAAGGAAAAAAAAAATGTCTGTTATTATAATATAGTATAGAGTAGGGAGAGAAAAAAATAATGAAAAAAAAAATTCTAAAAGTTGTATAAAAAGGGACAAAAATATTCTGCAGTTTTTCTTTTTTGTATATATTATTTTATAATTGCGTATTGTGCTGTTACAGTCCCACACAAAAAGCATCGCTCCAAGGGTGAACATACCATAGAGATTGCCAATGTTGCCAGTATGGAGAGACGGGATCCAGTTCTGATTGGGATTAATTCTATTGGATGGGGGCGACCTATGTAGGACCCCCAACTGCACCGTTAACTAACAATGGGGTGGGGTATGAGCTCAAGCGTCATGAAAAGAGTTAACAAGCACCGGGCTCTAAGTCCTGGTTTTCAAAACTGGGCGCAATAATTTATTTTAGACACCATCGGTAATTAAACAGTTAATAGTTCTCAGATCCCGAAATCTAAAGCACTTCCTGCTGCGACACTGACCCTGCGAGGAAGTGACCTCATGCTCGGAGGTGACAGGTACAATGTTATTCCGTGTTACACGCCTGATCGGACCTCTATTGTACTGATCCTCTGCCTAATCCCAGGTTTGAGCCTCGCTGGCAGGGCGTGGATACAGGGCGACACCAGGGACTACGCTGTCAGCTCAAGCTGTGCTGTTCACTGTGGAAGCCATGTCTACCCAGCAGAAGATACAGACTGGAGGTCACAAAAGGGTAAAGCCACCCGCACGGCCTAAATTGTACTCAAAATGTGCAGATCTCTCTCCATTCCAGTTACTCGTAGAAGGGCACTCAGCATCAAGAAGTTCCTGGTAAAGCAGTAAGGGGTGGAGAAGTTATAACTGTAACCATCGCTCTATTCTGTGTCTGCAGAGCAAGGGGCCCTATAACAAAATCTAAATGTCCTTCAAGTCTATGAAAACCAAGACAGGACTGGTGTGCAATCCTTTGGCCCCTGTGGAAAGTCCAAGAAAAGTTCAATGGTCAAACCTTAGTCCGAAATAAGGAGGTAGGATAGAACCTCTTCTAGCTCAGTTTCTTAGGTGGATTATATATCAATTTGCTACCATGTTACTCAACTTCCCTACAATCCTAAATGAAGAGGGTAGACCTTAAAGGATGGTTTACACCATCTTTAGATGGACCTCATGGACTACATGACAAACTGGTCTTTCAGGGCTTCCTCTAACGGGCCCATATTCTAAACCTATGTAGTACATACACCTAATGGGTAGCTGTCGACCTTCCTGGAGGATCTCTTATGGCAAAATTATTGTCCAAGGAATGACGAAGATAGACCTTTAAGAATGGTTTACACCATGCTTAGATGGATCTCATGGATTATGTTGCAACATGTCAAACTGGTCCTCCAGGGCATCTTCTAATGAGCCCAGATTCTAAACCTATGTAGTACATACACCCACTGGATAGCTGTAGACCTTCCTGGAGGATCTCTTTCAGCAAAACTATCGTCCAAAGAATGAAGAAGGTAGACCATTAAGGATGGTTTACAACATGCTTAGATGGATCTAATAGACTATGTTGCAACATGTCAAACCGGTCCTCCAGGCCATCCTCTAACAGGCCCAGATTCTAAACCTATGTAGTACATACACCCATTGGGTAGCGGTAGACCTTCCTTGAGGACCTCTTTCGCCAATCCAATCGTCCAAAGATTTCCAGTCAATTTTTTTTATTTACTGCTTTGTGACCCTCCCGAAATCTGGAAAGATCAAGCAAGATAGACGCTGGATTGGGAGCACCACCACATGGCAACCCAATACAATAATGACCATTGAGAACATTTTTTAAGCTCGTTCCAACCGATAATTTAGGTGAGAAATGTCCCTTTTGACATCATAGATGCCCATTAGTATAGCAAGTGCAATTTATGGGTCACTACACCCTCCCCCAGTATAAAACATGGAATATATTATGAAGCACAAGAAGCAATCTTAAAAACAGCAATGGGAGATGTGAATCCAGAATAATAGCGCAAAAGTTCATCCGCTCGGAAGATTGCACAGGGAATTGCTAAATATTTCATCACTTTTCAGTTTTAACATTGGCATACCCTGGAAGGACGGCAACCTGCACTACATATAGCCACCAAAGCACCCAGCAGGAAGGAGTAAGGAGGACGAGGGGGGGTTTTGCATCGTTGCAAGAAAGCCATCCACATGGCGGCCCAGAGAGGCTTACTGACCGCTGCATGGCCCGGCGATGAACTCAAGCTCATATCCTAGGACATGATTTTTTAAAAAGGCTCTGATCCGGCCTTCGGAGAGAATTTCAGAGCACACAGAGTGCTTGGCATGTGGTCCTAATGTGATCAGTAGAAGCAAACATTACCCTGACATGCCTCCTACACAGCAGGGGTGCAAGAAAGACCCTGAGGCCCAAAACAGACAGAAAAAAAAATGATTGACTTTTTTTATCCCCAATCACATTATGCTCCAATTTGGGTGCTGTTTTTTTTTTTTTTTTTTTAAAGGATACCTCTTCTCCCTGCAATAATAGGAGCAAAAAAAACAGCACGTTTAAAAAAATATATATATTTTTTTTTTCTAAACGAAAAAGATGTAAAAACAAAAGAATAAAAGTTTTTCTGAAATGAAAAGTTAAAAAGAAAATGTATTTTTTTTCTGAGCAAAAATAAATTGGAAAAAGAAAAGTTGTTTTTTTTAAATTGAAAGTTTCATTTTTTTTTTAGTTTTCGGGCAAAAATATGCAAAAACGAGAAAACATTTTCTGAAATTGAAAGTTAAAAAAATTATATATTTTTTTTACCTAAGCAGAAAAATATGCAAAAACAAAGAAATTAAAAGTTGAAGAAAATTCTTAAAATGCAAGATACTTCTCAACCGGTCTCTCCCTCTGTTTACCTGCTGATTAACAGATTTGTCTGGGAGGATTTGCAGGAGCCAATTAAGGTTGGATTCAAAAACATCACAAATTATAATTAAAAGAGGATTAGGAATCCGGCGATTCCATACAATGGAGGGAAGAAAATGAAGCGAAGAAGAAGAGAAAAGAAAAAGTTTTGGAGCACAAAACATTCAGCTACAAAAGAAATCATGGGCAGGTTTCAAAAAAATTCTAAAAAAAATCTAGAAAAAAAAAATAACCCCACAAAGTATGCATGAATTCACTAATAACCCCATATGTGGGTATCATTTTATTGATAATCAGTTCAGAACATATATTGAATATCAGGGGCTTCCGAGGACGCACATTCAGCTGAAATGTACTGCGGCGCAGAGACCCGCCGGCTCCCTGCACAGCAATACACGCTGCCGGCCAATCAGTGGCTGGCAACTGATGTCGGCGTACCAGTCCCAGGCGGCGCATAGGAATGGCGTCATGTGTCGCCCATAGCAGACACGCTACCGGCTCTGTGCCAGCGGGCGGCCTCTGTGCCGGCTATAGAAGAGGACTCCGCATGTCGTGGGAGTGGGGGAAGGTGAGTAGAAGTGTTTTGTTTTTTTCTTAAATATGTTAGAGAACAGAGGCAGAACGGGGAGCATTATTACAGGATGGGGCCAGGAGCTGGGACGTTATACCAGAAAGAAGCCAAGAATGGGGGACATGTATTACTGGAAGGGGCTCAGGATGGCGGACGTATATTACTGAAAAGGGCCCAGGATGGAGGACGTATATTACTGGAAAAGGTCCATGATGGAGGACGTATATTACTGGAAGAGGTCCAGGATGGGAGACACGTATTACTGGAAGTGGCGCTGTTTATTTTACTGGAAGGGGCCCAGGATGGGGGGCAGCATACTAGGAAGGGGCAAGGATAGGGACATTACTACAGGAAAGGGCTTAGGATGTGGGACATTATTACAGGAAAGGGCTCAGGATGCAGGACATTATAGCAGGAAGGGGTTCAGGATGGAGGACATTATAGCAGGATGGGGTTCAGGATGGAGGACATTATAGCAGGAAGGGGTTCAGGATGGAGGACATTATAGCAAAAAGGGGCCCAGGATGTTGGACATTATTACTGGAAGGAGCCCAGGGATGGGGAACATTATTACTGCAAGGGGCCCAGAATGGGGGACACTATTACTTGAAGGGCCCAGAATGGGGGACATTATTACCTGAGGGGCTCAGGATGGGGGACATTGTTACATTAAGGGGGGGTAACATGTATGTTTTTAAAGGATTTAGAATGCTACAAGGACTAATAAATCTAACCAACATGTGGGGGCCAAGTTCCAAATTTTGCACCAGGTGCAAGTTGTTTTTGTTTTAAAGGCCTCGATGTACATTAAAGTTGTCTGAAGCCGCTTATTTTGTAGTGCTCACAAACCATTTAATATGTATGGGAATCTTACAATTCTCTTCGACAGATGATTGGGAGGAAATAAGAATCGGGCAGTTTGAATTAATATGTCCGATCCTTTTGTTCTCCAGGCATATAAGCTGATGCAAATGACTATTAGCCTTTTGTGCTGCTCTCCCCATAAAGAAAATGCTCAACCAAGCCCAATGTTCATGTTTACGGGGGATTGGGAAAGATAGAAGTCGGACAAGCAATTGGCCAATAGTTCTCTAAGATGTATGGACCCGTAAGCCACAGTACACCTACCTTGACCGAGTTCTTGGGTTTCTGGGGTGGTGAGTTGAGATCTTCATGAACCCGGTCCAGTAGCCACAAAAGAAACTCCAAAGCATCATGCTGAGAATTCCCTCTAAACTGGGTGCCATACTTGGCCACGACGTTCTGAAAAAGAAAGAAGAGATGGTCACTGATCAGGGACAAAGGGTCATCCACACACCAATTTTGAGATTCGTTCGAGCCAATCTGGTTCTGGTTCAGACCCTACCCCAAACATGTGGGCTCCACTTTTAGTGGTCTTTATATCCTTTTCCATTCATTTTAGGAGATATAAGAAGGGCCATTTATCCCCATCAGTTAAAAGGGTTTTTCACCTTTGAAGACATTTTTTTTTTCCTAAATGCATGTATGTGAACCTAAAAAATAATTTTTGCAATTGGGTTTCATTAAAATTGTTGCACCATTGGCCTTCCATAGCCTCTTTGAATAAGTTATCTGAGAATCTGTCAGTGAGCTTGTTCTGTGTGAAGAGTTTGCAACTTTTCTCTGTCTTTTTCTGAGGTTCGCTCAGCTATTTTATGGCCACAGACCAACAATGAAGTTTAACGTGAAACAAAGAACCTGTAAAAGAAAAACGGTGTAATTTTTTTTTTTTAATAAAACCCAATTTGATAGCCACATTTAAAACAGGAAAAAAATGTTGTTAGGCCACTTTTTATTTTTTTTCTAAAAAGAGGAGGGGCGTCTGATGACTTCCATTTTCCCATCATATCGTATTCTATATTTCGGGTGGCTCACATGCCATAGTTTGCATTCTTTGCACAGTATAACCGGTCTCACACATACCTGGTCCATTACCGCACCTGCTTGAAAGCGTGCGCATGTCCGCACTAACGTACCAATAATACCCAGAGGCTGTATGTTCCCCCAGATCTGCCCCACAGCACAGCCCCATTCCTCCCTCGCTCTCTATACATGTATATAGTCGGATATTTTTTGAAAAGGGTCAACCCATTTAATCATAAAAAACCCATTTCTATTCATTTTCACTCCTGCCATAAAATGATCTTCTTACATAATTTTAGGAGAAAGTGTTAACAAGGACAAGGCTGCTGATATAATTCATTCATCAGGACAAAGTGATAAGAGCAGACTGGTTGGGAGCTGGTGCTTGAAATAATTGTCTTCTTCTGTTAACCATGGTTACCTCTGAGAAAACACGAGCAGTCATCATTGCTTTGCATCAAAAGGGGTCTACAGGCAAGAACATTGCTGCTTGTAAGATTGCTCCTAAATCAACCATTTATCAGATCATCTTGAACGTCAAGGAGAGTGATTCAATTGCTGGGAAGAACACTTCAGGATGCTCAAGAAAGTCCAGCAAGTTCTAGGACCATCTCCTAAAAGAGGATTTAGCTACAAGATTGGTTTAACTAACACCAGTCCAGAGCTTGCTCATGGACGGCAGCAGGCAGGAGTCAGTGCACCAAGGAGACTGACGTTTTGCAGGAGGAACAGGGACTGGACTGCAGGGGATAGGGGTAAAGTATTTTCCCCCCTTTAGACAGTTTGGGACATCTGGAAGCATCTCCCAAACTATGTAAAGAAAAGAGAAGGTGCAGAAATGGTGAAGAACAGAAGAAAAAAAGGGGGAGAAGAAAAAGTGAAGGAAAGGTGAGTGCTACCATGAGTCCTGTGTTATGCCAGCAGTAAAGGCTCCAGAGACCACTCATGTGAGGGTGCTTTTCATCCATGGAGGAGGCTCGCTCACAATTTTCCATAAGAACGCTGCCATGAGTAAAGAATGGGATCTAATCATCAACCAACAGCAACTTCTCCCATCATCCAGGACAATGTGGTGATGAACAATGCTTTTTCCAGCATGATGGAGACCATGTCACAGGAATAAAGTGATAACTAAGTTGTTCTGTGAACAATACACTGACATTTTGGGACCTATCGTGAATCCTCAAAAAGACGGAGGACAAACAAAAACACAAAAAATTGTGATAAACTCCAAGTACTGATGAGACAAGAATGGGCGGTCATCGGTCAGGATTTGTCCCAGAAGCCGATATATGGGGAAGAAGGGCAAAAATAAGGGTATACAGTGCTGGCCAAAAGTATTGGCACCCCTGCAATTCTGTCAGATAATACTCAGTTTCTTCCTGAAAATGATTGCAATCACAAATTCTTTGGTATTATTCTCTTCATTTAATTAGCTTGCAAGGAAAAAAACACAAAAGAGAATGAAGCAAAAATCAAATCATTGATCATTTCACACAAAACTCCAAAAAAGGGCCGGACAAAAGTATTGGCACCCTCAGTCTAATACTTGGTTGCACAACCTTTAGCCAAAATAACTGCGAACAACCGCTTCCGATAACCATCAATGAGTTTCTTACAATGCTCTGCTGGAATTGTAGACCATTCTTCTTTGGCAAACTGCTCCAGGTTCCTGATATTTGAAGGGTGCCTTCTCCAAACTGCCATTTTGAGATCTCTCCACAGGTGTTCTATGGGATTCAGGTCTGGCCTCATTGCTAGCCACCTTAGAAGTCTCCAGTGCTTTCTCTGAAACCAGTTTATAGTGCTTTTGGAAGTGTGTTTTGGGTCATTGTCCTGCTGGAAGACCCATGACCTCTGAGGGAGACCCAGCTTTCTCACACTGGGCCCTACATTATGCTGCAAAATATGTTGGTAGTCTTCAGACTTCATAATGCCATGCACACGGTCAAGCAGTCCAGTGCCAGAGGCAGCAAAGCAACCCCAAAACATCAGGGAACCTCCGCCATGTTTGACTGTAGGGACCGTGTTCTTTTCTTTGAATGTCTCTTTTTTTTTCCTGTACACTCTATGTTGATGCTTTTTCCCAGCTGTACTTTTGTCTCATCTGACCAGAGAACATTCTTCCAAAACGTTTTAGGCTTTCTCAGGTAAGCTTTGGCAAACTCCAGCCTGGCTTTTTTATGTCTCGGGGTAAGAAGTGGGGTCTTCCTGGCTATCCTACCATACAGTCCCTTTTCATTCAGACGCCGATGGATAGTACGGGTTGACACTGCTGTACCCTTGGACTGCAGGGCAGCTTGTACTTGTTTGGATGTTAGTCGAGGTTCTTTATCCACCATCCGCACAATCTTGCGTTGAAATCTCTCATCAATTTTTCTTTTTCGTCCACATCTAGGGAGGTTGGCCACAGTGCCATGGGCTTTAAACTTCTTGATGATACTGCGCACGGAAGACACAGGAACATTCAGGTCTTTGGAGATGGACTTGTAGCCTTGAGATTGCTCATGCTTCCTCACAATTTGGTTTCTCAAGTCCTCAGACAGTTCTTTGGTCTTCTTTCTTTTCTCCATGCTCAATGTGGTACACACAAGGACACAGGACAGAGGTTGAGTCAACTTTAATCCATGTTAACTGGCTGCAAGTGTGATTTAGTTATTGCCACCACCTGTTAGGTGCCACAGGTAAGTTACAGGTGCTGTTAATTACATGAATTAGAGAAGCATCACATGATTTTTCAAACAGTGCCAATACTTTTGTCCACCCCCTTTTTTAGGTTTGGTGTGGAATTATATCCAATTTGGCTTTAGGACAATTCTTTTTGTGTTTTTTTCATTGAAGGCAAATTAAATGAAGAGAATAATACCAAAGAATTTGTGATTGCAATCATTTTCAGGAAGAAACTGAGTATTATCCGACAGAATTGCAGGGGTGCCAATACTTTTGGCCAGCACTGTATATAAATATAGATATATCTATATATTCTCCGCTGCAGATCCCTGCACCAGGGGTTAGGATGCCACAATGACAGGTCACCGGAGGACAGCGAGCAAAGGTAAATATAGACGGCGACCACTGACTCATCCTCGGCAGCACGTCACCAGATCACAGCTCACCTCCACACATCAGAATCATATCTATGGCTCCGAAGACACTGCACCCGCTGATACTGACTGCTGAGCTGGGTATCTAAGCCTATCAGGTGTGATACTATATGCGGAGATGTGTATCTAAGCCTATTGTGTGTGATACTATAGCTGCCCTCCTGGTCAGACCAGTTCATTACTCTCCACCACAGAAGTACCCAAATCACTCTTGTGGTAGAAGAGAAGAGGAGGGGGGTGTATTTAATAATGGAGCCATGGGGAGGAAAATACCACAAACCAGTCCTGTTCATTCACACTGAGCCTTTGTGTGCTGGAACCAGTTTATCAGCTCTTCACACTCAAGGAACAGAGTACAAATCATTAACCTCTACACTGCTGCCTTAACCTGGGCTTATATTGCCCACGACTATATTCATATTCAGAATGGATTATGTTATACTTGACATACCCAAGTTATATTAGCTGTACATATATAATTACATACTACAAGGTGCTGGTGACATAGTAGACTGCTTCAGAGGTGACAGATCTCTATGATCCTTACATTCTGGACATGAGTAACATTAATTTATCCCTTGAAGAGGCGTTCAAGGACATAATCCAGAATAATTCATTTGAAGCCTCATTTTATTCTAAATATCCCACACACACACACAGTATGATATCACAGTCCTGGGATAATGCACCCAGTGATGTCACAGTACAGGGATAATGCACCCAGCGATGTCACAGTCCAGGGATAATGCACCCAGCGATGTCACAGTCCAGGGATAATGCACCCAGTGATGTCACAGTACAGGGATAATGCACCCAGAAATGTCACAGTACAGGGATAATGCACCCAGCGATGTCACAGTCCTGGGATAATGCACCCAGCGATGTCACAGTCCTGGGATAATGCACCCAGCGATGTCACAGTCCAGGGATAATGCACCCAGAAATGTCACAGTCCAGGGATAATGCACCCAGCGATGTCACAGTCCAGGGATAATGCACCCAGCGATGTCACAGTCCAGGGATAATGCACCCAGCGATGTCACAGTCCTGGGATAATGCACCCAGCGATGTCACAGTCCAGGGATAATGCACCCAGAAATGTCACAGTCCAGGGATAATGCACCCAGCGATGTCACAGTCCAGGGATAATGCACCCAGCGATGTCACAGTCCAGGGATAATGCACCCAGCGATGTCACAGTCCAGGGATAATGCACCCAGCGATGTCACAGTCCAGGGATAATGCACCCAGCGATGTCACAGTCCAGGGATAATGCACCCAGCGATGTCACAGTCCTGGGATAATGCACCCAGAGATGTCACAGTCCAGGGATAATGCACCCAGCGATGTCACAGTCCAGGGATAATGCACCCAGCGATGTCACAGTCCAGGGATAATGCACCCAGCGATGTCACAGTCCAGGGATAATGCACCCAGCGATGTCACAGTCCAGGGATAATGCACCCAGCGATGTCACAGTCCTGGGATAATGCACCCAGCGATGTCACAGTCCTGGGATAATGCACCCAGCGATGTCACAGTCCTGGGATAATGCACCCAGCGATGTCACAGTCCTGGGATAATGCACCCAGCGATGTCACAGTCCTGGGATAATGCACCCAGCGATGTCACAGTCCTGGGATAATGCACCCAGCGATGTCACAGTCCTGGGATAATGCACCCAGCGATGTCACAGTCCTGGGATAATGCACCCAGCGATGTCACAGTCCTGGGATAATGCACCCAGCGATGTCACAGTCCTGGGATAATGCACCCAGCGATGTCACAGTCCTGGGATAATGCACCCAGCGATGTCACAGTCCTGGGATAATGCACCCAGCGATGTCACAGTCCTGGGATAATGCACCCAGCGATGTCACAGTCCTGGGATAATGCACCCAGCGATGTCACAGTCCTGGGATAATGCACCCAGCGATGTCACAGTCCTGGGATAATGCACCCAGCGATGTCACAGTCCTGGGATAATGCACCCAGCGATGTCACAGTCCTGGGATAATGCACCCAGCGATGTCACAGTCCTGGGATAATGCACCCAGCGATGTCACAGTCCTGGGATAATGCACCCAGCGATGTCACAGTCCAGGGATAATGCACCCAGCGATGTCGTAGTACAGGGATAATGCACCCAGCGATGTCGCAGTCCTGGGATAATGCACCCAGCAATGTCACAGTACAGGGATAATGCACCCAGCGATGTCACAGTACAGGGATAATGCACCCAGCGATGTCACAGTACAGGGATAATGCACCCAGCGATGTCACAGTCCTGGGATAATGCACCCAGCGATGTCACAGTACAGGGATAATGCACCCAGCGATGTCACAGTACAGGGATAATGCACCCAGCGATGTCACAGTACAGGGATAATGCACCCAGCGATGTCACAGTACAGGGATAATGCACCCAGCGATGTCACAGTACAGGGATAATGCACCCAGCGATGTCGCAGTCCTGGGATAATGCACCCAGCGATGTCACAGTACAGGGATAATGCACCCAGCGATGTCACAGTACAGGGATAATGCACCCAGCGATGTCACAGTACAGGGATAATGCACCCAGCGATGTCACAGTACAGGGATAATGCACCCAGCGATGTCACAGTACAGGGATAATGCACCCAGCGATGTCACAGTCCTGGGATAATGCACCCAGCGATGTCACAGTCCTGGGATAATGCACCCAGCGATGTCACAGTCCAGGGATAATGCACCCAGTGATGTCACAGTACAGGGATAATGCACCCAGCGATGTCACAGTCCTGGGATAATGCACCCAGCGATGTCACAGTACAGGGATTATGCACACAGTGATGTCACAGTACAGGGATTATGCACACAGTGATGTCACAGTCCTGGGATAATGCACACAGTGATGTCACAGTCCTGGGATAATGCACACAGTGATGTCACAGTCCTGGGATAATGCACCCAGTGATGTCACAGCACTGGGATAATGCACCCAGTGATGTCACAGTCCTGGGATAATGCACCCAGTGATGTCACAGTCCTGGGATAATGCACCCAGTGATGTCACAGTCCTGGGATTCTGCACCCAGTGATGTCACAGTCCTGGGATAATGCACCCAGTGATGTCACAGTAGTGGGGATTTACAGTCATTTTACTCTTACATTGTCATTCTCTACTGAATTATGAGCTGCCAAGAGGAGCAACTGCTCTGTGGCCATTTCTGGACCATTTCACAACCTAATCCCATGTTCTGGTTATTGCTGTAGTAAATTTCCCCCATTATCAGGTGCAGCAAGTGGAATGTAAACACGTACATAAGAACAAGCAGCATTGTCTCTCTTTATCGCCTCAGGGGTGAACAAGGGGCCAAAGCACTCCATTCCCATGACGCAAGAGCCGAGCGCCCTGGCACCATACTCATCCTCTATTACCAAATCCCACACATTCCAAACCTGTGCGTCAAGTGCAGCCAGTATCAGGGGGCCGGGGAACTCACCAGGCAGCAAGGCACAAGGTTTGATTATAAGGCCAAAAAGAGATTTTAGTATAACGTTTTGCATACTTTTTTTTTAAAGTAAACAGTAATGCCACAGTACAGGGATTATTATTATTATTATTTATTATTATAGCGCCATTTATTCCATGGCGCTTTACATGTGATAGGGATATACATAACAAAAGCATTTACATAATCTTAACAAAACGAGTCAGCGACTGGTACAGGAGGAGCGAGGACCCTGCCCGCGAGGGCTCACAGTCTACAAGGGATGGGTGAGGATACAGTAGGTGAGGGTAGAGCTGGTCATGCAGTGGTGTTTATTGCAGGTTGTAGGCTTGTCGGAAGAGGTGGGTCTTCAGGTTCCTTTTGAAGGTTTCCACGGTCGGCGAGAGTCTGATATGTTGGGGTAGAGAGTTCCAGAGTAGGGGGGAAGCACGGGAGAAATCTTGTATACGATTGTGGGAGGAGGAGATAAGAGGGGAGTAGAGCAGGAGATCTTGTGAGGATCGGAGGTTGCGTGCAGGTAAGTACCGGGAGACTAGGTCACAGATGTATGGGGGAGACAGGTTGTGGATGGCTTTGTATGCCATGGTTAGAGTTTTGAACTGAATTCTCTGGGCAATGGGGAGCCAGTGAAGGGATTGACAGAGAGGAGAGGCCGGGGAATAGCGGGGGGACAGGTGGATTAGTCGAGCAGCAGAGTTTAGGATAGATTGGAGAGGTGCAAGAGTGTTGGAAGGGAGGCCACAGAGCAGGAGGTTGCAGTAGTCGAGGCGGGATATGATGAGGGCATGCACTAGTGTTTTTGCAGAGTCTTTGCTGAGGAATGCACGGATCCGGGAGATGTTTTTGAGTTGGAGTCGGCAGGAGGTGGAAAGGGCTTGGATATGTGGCTTGAAGGAGAGATCAGAGTCCAGGGTTACCCCAAGGCAGCGAGCTTGTGGGACTGGGGAGAGTGAACAACCATTGACGTTGATGGATAGGTCGGATGGGGGATGTGAATGAGAGGGTGGAAAGATGATGAACTCTGTTTTATCCATGTTGAGTTTTAGAAACCTGTCGGAGAAGAAGGATGAGATGGCGGACAGACATTGTGGGATTCTGGTTAGTAGGGAGGAGATATCGGGTCCAGAGAGGTAGATCTGTGTGTCGTCAGCATAGAGGTGATACTGAAAGCCGTGAGACTCTATGAGCTGTCCCAGGCCGAAGGTGTAGATGGAGAAGAGCAGAGGTCCTAGAACTGAACCTTGGGGAACACCGACAGATAGGGGGCGAGATGAGGAGGTGGTGCGTGAGTGGGAGACGCTGAATGTCCTGTCTGTTAAGTATGAGGAGATCCAAGATAGAGCCAAGTCTGTGATGCCAAGAGATGAGAGAATCTGGAGTAAGAGGGAATGGTCCACTGTGTCAAAGGCAGATGACAGGTCCAGAAGGAGGAGGATGGAGTAGTGTTGCTTGGATTTGGCATTTAGTAGGTCATTGGTGACTTTGGTCAGGGCAGTTTCAGTCGAGTGATGCAGTCGGAAGCCAGATTGTAGACGGTCGAAGAGGGAGCAGGAGGAGAGGTGGGAGGACAGTTCAAGGTGGACATGTTGTTCTAGAAGTTTTGAGGCAAAGGGGAGGAGTGATATGGGGCGGTAGCTGGTCAGAGAGTAAGGGTCAAGGGAGGGCTTTTTGAGGATGGGTGTGATTGCGGCATGTTTGAAACATGAGGGGAAGACTCCGGTTGTTAGTGATAGATTGAAGAGGTGGGTTAGGGCTGGGATGAAGACTGTGGTGAGGTTAGTGATGAGGTGGGATGGGATTGGGTCAAGTTCGCAGGTGGTGAGGTGTGATTTGGAGAGTAAAGAGGAGACTTGACCTTCTGTAATGGTGGAGAAGTGGGGTTTGGAGGAGGAGGGTTGAGTAGATATGAGGAGGGGTTGCGTGGACTTTAGGCCAAAGTTTTGTCTGATGGTGTCAATCTTCTGTTTGAAGAATGAGGCAAAGTCGTCGGCTGAGATGAGAGAAGAGGGAGGAGGTGCTGGGGGACGAAGGAGAGAGTTGAAAGTGTTAAATAGCTGTTTAGGGTTGTGAGATAGGGAGGATATGAGAGATGAGAAGTAGGTTTGTTTTGCTGTAGTGAGTGCGGACTTGAAATTATGCACACAGTGATGTCACAGTACAGGGATTATGCACACAGTGATGTCACAGTACAGGGATTATGCACACAGTGATGTCACAGTACAGGGATTATGCACACAGAGATGTCACAGTACAGGGATTATGCACACAGAGATGTCACAGTACAGGGATTATGCACACAGAGATGTCACAGTACAGGGATTATGCACACAGTGATGTCACAGTACAGGGATTATGCACACAGTGATGTCACAGTACAGGGATTATGCACACAGTGATGTCACAGTACAGGGATTATGCACACAGTGATGTCACAGTACAGGGATTATGCACACAGTGATGTCACAGCCCTTTCCTTGGTTTCCCAGTGATCGGCATTTCATTTCCATGCTTGCCTTCCATTATCCATAGTTATCACAAACTGCACTTCAGATCTGGATCGGCTCCTTAGTCTCCCTGGTGCTTGTGCTCTGGTTAGAGGGAACTCAGATTTAATAAGTATCGAAACGTAAAGAACCTTATATTTCTCTTATAACTAAGTGGTAGACCCCATTTCATTAGGATCGGATGCTGTGTGAACTGGTACCAGTAAAGACAAATGTCCAAAATGGCACTGGCCCTCCTCCACAAAAAAATATACAACTTTTTGCAACCTCTTTTCTACAGTGCCCGTGACCTCTCCACCGCCACTATGTTTCAGCCCAGACACCTTCCTACAGGAAATTGCCCAGAACGTCTATTTCCCCCCGTAAGTCTGTTCAAAGGTTGACGTTACTATAAGAGACAAGGAGCCGCTACTGGAACTGCACGTCTGACATCTGTACAAAGTGGACAAACCAGTTTGTGCGTTCACCTGCAGCTAGTATGCGAGGGCCGGGTATGAGCACAGTCTAGATATGTATACAGATAGGGGAGCAGAGGACGACAGGGAGACGAGTACTGAGGAGTGTAGCCAAGATGGATGCCCTAACCCAAGGCGGCGACTCAATCACACGGCCAGTATGCGAGGGCCGGGTATGAGCACAGTCTAGATATGTATACAGATAGGGGAGCAGAGGACGACAGGGAGACAAGCACTGAGGTGTGTGGCATGATGGATGCCCTAACCCAAAGTGGCGACCCAATCACATGGCCGGTATGCGAGGGCCGGGTATGAGCACAGTCTAGATATGTATACAGTTAGGGGAGCAGAGGACGACAGGGAGATGAGTACTGAGGAGTGTGGCCATGATGGACGCCCTAACCCAAGGCGGCGTCCCAATCCCACGGCCGGTATGCGAGGGCCGGATATGAGCACAGTCTAGATATGTATACAGTTAGGGGAGCAGAGAACGACAGGGAGACGAGCACTGAGGTGTGTGGCCATGATGGACACAATAACCCAAGGCGGTGACCCAATCACACATATCAGGCACCATTTACCAGCCTACAGCTGTACACCGATGTGTGCGCCTTCCTGCAACACTGAGTCTCAATGCAAAGTCATAAAACTGATCCGTAGGAGTAGAACTGCAGGGATCCCCAACTATAGCCCAAAAATGAGGGTCCCCGACTCACTCTCCCTAGAAATGAATGGAGCAAGGAGGACAAATATACAGTCTGGTCTGAGGTTGAAATATGTTCTGTGTTTCCTGATCTGAGATTTGAAATAAGTTAGGGGGTCTGGTTTGGGGTCCTAATGAATATACCTAGGGGTCCCAGCTGGAGTCTGATATTAATAAAGGGGCCTGGTTCTAGTCTGAGATTAATATAGGAGGTCTGATCTGGAATCAATGTTAGAATAGGGATCTGGTCTGGGGTCTGCATATACATAGGGGACCTCATCTAGGGTCTGATATTAATATAGGGGTCTACTCTGGGCTATTATATTATCATAGGGGCCTGGTCTGGGGTCTAATAATATAGGGGGCAAAAATATTTTTCGGATCTGATATTAATATAGGGGTCTAACTATATTTAAGGGTGCTGGTATCCATATAGTGGTCTGATATTAATATAGGGGATCTAATCTGGGCTATGATATTATTTTAGGGGCCTGGTCTGAAATCTGATAATTTAGGGGGTCATTATTATTTCGGGGATCTGATATTAATATAGGGGTCTGGTGTCTGATATCAATATAGGGGGCTGATTTTAATAAAAGTGTCTAATCTGGGCTATGATATTATTATAGGGGCCTGGTCTTTGGTCTGATAATATAGAGGGTCTAAATCATTTTATGGGTCTGATATTAATATAGGGGTCTGGTCTGGACTGATGATATTTAGAGGGACTGGTACAAATATAGGGGGTCTGTTCTGTACTAGGATATTATTTTAGGTGGCTGTTAAGGAATCTGATAATATAAGGAGTTTAAATAATTTTAGGGATCTGATTATTAGTATTAGGCCACAGGAGTGGGTGATAAATGCAGAATTGGTGACTTGTTTCTATTATACCTTTTCTCTGATTGTTCCTCACCTGGTTTTAGCTCCCACTCCTGAAAAAAAATACTGAATACTGACCAAATACTGATAGTGGGGCTGTGGCCTTAAGGTCTGGTCTGGGGTATGACTATGTAAGGGGTCTGGTCTGGGGTATGACTATGTAAGGGGTCTGGTCTGGGGTATGACTATGTAAGGGGTCTGGTCTGGGGTATGACTATGTAAGGGGTCTGGTCTGAGGTATGACTATGTAAGGGGTCTGGTCTGGGGTATGACTATGTAAGGGGTCTGGTCTGAGGTATGACTATGTAAAGGGTTTGGTCTGGGGTATGACTATGTAAAGGGTTTGGTCTGGGGTATGACTATGTAAAGGATTTGGTCTGGGGTATGACTATGTAAAGGGTCTGGTCTGGGGTATGACTATGTAAAGGGTCTGGTCTGGGGTATGACTATGTAAAGGGTCTGGTCTGGGGTATGACTATGTAAGGGGCCTGGTCTGGGGTATGACTATGTAAGGGGCCTGGTCTGGGGTATGACTATGTAAGGGGCCTGGTCTGGGGTATGACTATGTAAGGGGCCTGGTCTGGGGTATGACTATGTAAGGGGCCTGGTCTGGGGTATGACTATGTAAGGGGTCTGGGGTATGACTATGTAAGGGGCCTGGTCTGGGGTATGACTATGTAAGGGGCCTGGTCTGGGGTATGACTATGTAAGGGGTCTGGTCTGGGGTATGACTATGTAAGGGGCCTGGTCTGGGGTATGACTATGTAAGGGGCCTGGTCTGGGGTATGACTATGTAAGGGGCCTGGTCTGGGGTATGACTATGTAAGGGGCCTGGTCTGGGGTATGACTATGTAAGTGGCCTGGTCTGGGGTATGACTATGTAAGTGGCCTGGTCTGGGGTATGACTATGTAAGTGGCCTGGTCTGGGGTATGACTATGTAAGGGGCCTGGTCTGGGGTATGACTATGTAAGTGGCCTGGTCTGGGGTATGACTATGTAAGTGGCCTGGTCTGGGGTATGACTATGTAAGTGGCCTGGTCTGGGGTATGACTATGTAAGTGGCCTGGTCTGGAGTATGACTATGTAAGTGGACTAGTCTGGGATTGAAATAATTTATTTTTTGTTGTCTGATCTGAGATCTGAATTAAGTTAGGGGGTCCGGTTTGGGGTCGTAATGAATATACTTAGGGGGTCTCATTGGAGCCTGATATTAATAAAGGGGTAAGGGATTTGATATTAATAAAGGGGTCAGGGATTTGATATTAATATAGGGGTGTGACAATATGGGGGGGCCTGGTCTGGGCTATTTTACTATAGGGGTTTGATCTAGGCTCTTATTATATATGGGTTATGATAATATTATAGGGGGCTAGTATTAATATAGAGGGTCTAATCTGGGGTATGATAATATAGGGGGCCTGGTCTGGGTTCTGAATATATTTAGGGGGCTGGTCTGGCATTTGATATTTATAAAGGGGTCTATTTTTTTTTTAACTCAGACCCCTTAAAAGGACATGCCATTTTTAATGCGACCCTGGGAAGGGTATACAGGCATGTGGATAGGTATACAGGAGAGGAGATGTGGTACTGCGCAGTGTCTCACTTACAGGGCAGTACAGTATTACTAAGCTTGTACCTGCAGAAGCAGCCCCTTCAGATTCAGGGGCGGCCAGAAGAAGACCTGGAACGTCTCCAGCTACAAGAATGAGTTATCTACGTGATATCCTATATATGCCTGGCAGCATGCCCAGCTCACTCATGTGCCCCATTCCAGCAACAGAGGTTGGTGACACTTAAAGGGGTTGTCCACCTCTGGGGAATTTTTTTTGCTTAAATGTTTGTATTTAGAGCTGAAAATAATTTTTGCAATTGGGTTTCATTAAAATTTTTGCACCGTTTGGCTTTTACAGGCTCCGTGTTTCTCTGCACATTCAACTTTAATGTGGTCTGTGGTCATAAATCAGCCAGAGGAGCTCAGGAAAAGACAGCTAAAACAGTTACAAACTATCCCAGAAGGAGCTCACTGACAGATTCTCAGTTAACTCATTCTGCAGCCAGCAATAGACATTGCAACACATAGGTCATAGAAGGCAAATGGTGCAACATTTTTATTGAAACCCAATTACAAAAGCTATTTTTAACCAAAAATACATTCGAGAAAAAACAAGTGTTACTAGTTTTCTATGGGAGCATTTCCCGCTCTGTTCTAATGACCCGCGCTGGTGAAGTAACTTAATAACTAGTCATCAACACGGAAAACAAACATAATAAATACATAAAAGACTATCTGCTCCGACTGCCAGATGGAGAAATGGGAATTCTCATTCCAGAGTCCTACATCTATGGCTTTACTCCATTCCGGCAGACACCTGGCATTGAGCTTACCATGGATGTAACATTTAGAAAGATAGCAAACATGGGCACATAACTGCCAAAGTAGCATCTGTTATAGGGGGCAACGGCACTTATAATAGGGGAGTAGAAAACACACAAGACACAGACATTCTGCTGAAACTAAAGGTGCAGTTCTCCATAGAACTTTATGAGCACCAACTGCCATCTCCTATCTCAGTAATGGGAAAATCTGTATTTACTGGACACAGATTTTACCTGTGAATTGAGAATTTTCAGAATTAAAGATCAGTACAGTAGGAGGAAGAAGCGGATTTCCCTGATCAGATATATTACAAAATTTCTTATTTTCATATGTACTACTGATTTACGTTAAAAAAAAATAAAACAAGGGCTACTTCTTAAGTTTTCGATGTCCTTAAGGTAGTCAAGTTGGAGTGGCAAAATCAATGGGACACAATGGTGTCAAGTTATGTCCTTGACTTGAGGGTGATCTCACGTAGAGATCATGTGCCGTACTTCTGGCAAAACGGCTTAGCACATAGCCATGATGATAGCACCTTATTGGCTGCAGCGGTCACGTGTATACAAAGATTGGAAAGGACCACCAGAGCGTTAGTGCTGGATCAGCAAGGGACCGAAAAGGTGATCTTTTTTTTATCATAACATTTGTGTCAATTTTATTCCCTTTAAGTAATAAAATTCTGTGTGCCTCCTGGCACCACTAGGGGGAGCTCATTGATTGCCAGGTATTCACTGAATACAACAGTATGCAAATAGCTCCCTCTAGTGGTGGCAGTAGGCAGACAGAATTTTATCACAACAATACATTGGAATTTGGAGCTGCGTATCTGCAAAACGGACCTCATATTTTGAAAATATTGGTACTCTCATTGATGGAAATAATTTTTGTGTAGCAGTGAAGAGGATAAGCTCGCCCGCAGAGGGATGGGTATACGTCGCAGGACGGAGGAAGCCTCTCGCGGCTGATACAAGGATCCTCTCTGGGGACGAAAAGGCTTTTAATTTAATTGTACGCAGCATTTTACCAATTGAATAATTCCCTTGCTTCGACTTTATGCCGACACCTGAGATCAGTCACCTTGGCGCTCATCACTTAGTGTGAGGATGGGGGGGGCACAGTCGCAGATTATACATGGCGCATAGTAGGTGCGGATCAAATTGGGGATTTTGCAAGGGGCTTCAGGTTATGCCTCAGTAAAATCTTGTTTCTATGTTACGTATAACGAGCTGGTAGTATATTGCTGACGGGGTCGACTGCAGAGGCGATCAGTTCAGTAAAGCTTTATGTAACACGCAATCAAGACAAAAACTGGATTAAACAAACTGTTTTTTGTTTTCTTTTTCTTAATGAGTGTTTGTAAAGCGTTAATTACCCAGGAGAACAAGAGGGCCTCTGTCTGGTGAACAATATTGTTATAATCAGTCAGCGATGACATCATGGCGGTGTAGATGATTAACTGCAAACCCAAGACTATATAGGATTATGGATGAAATGAGGACGTTAAGGGGGGCTTAGCTGGGGGCAGGGCAACTGGGGCTTATACGAGGGCGCCCAAAAGCTAACAGATACAAAACTAGGGGTGGCAAACTGAACCTTGACCTGCGTAAGAAAAAGGCTGGTTACAACACTTGGTTAACCCTTGACTATCACACTCACCTTAAAGTCCACGGAAAGTTGAGGGGTGTACTCCAAGGTCCATAGACCTCTGACCAAAGAGGCCAACCTCTCCGTGACCTCACCCCTTCCAGCCGGAGAGGTTTCCTCTGCAGACCCTTTCTGAAGACCCTCTTGGCCCTTAGTCCTATTCAGCTCCATTCTGAACTGCTCCATCCCCAGGTACTCCGCCAGGAGGTCTGTGTTACTCAAGCATTGGACCACAGCATTCATAAAACAGGTGTTCCCATGGTTCTTCAGCCCCTGGACCCCAGGAACCTTTTCCTCTGAGCTGAAGGAAGACCTCTCCTGACCCTTGGCCAAGGTATGAGCTTTGCCCAGGTTGTTGTTACGGTCACCGCCTTGGACAACCCTATAATCCTCCTGCCTGGACCCTTTGCCTTCTCCAGGGTGGGTTTTCTGCGTGAAGCCCCCATCGTCATCCTCCGTGTATAAGTTGTTCCTCTCAGCATCCACCAGGTGGGACAAATTGCCCAAAGTTTTCAGGATCCTCTGCATGAAATTTCCCACAGACCTGAGGGACTTGCTCCTGAAGAGCTTCTTGGAGCCCTGGCTCTTGTCTTTGGTGGCCTTGTGCTGCTCCTCCATGGCTTCTTCACCTGGGAGTCTTCTCTACCTGCACAGGTTGACCAGGAAGAAGGCAGCAGGACTGGAGGTGGCTCTGATTACAAGCCTACCCTACAATGTAAGCTGCCCATGGCTGCTAGAAGGGTGCACCTGTCCCCTCCATGCTGGGCACATCCTACCTGGCAGCCTGGAGAAGGTGTGTGATCCATACTGTCCCTGGGAGCGGAGTAGTCTCCCTCCTGGCTGTGTGTATCTGCTGCCTGGCTCTGCTCCACCTCCAGTCTAGGAATATTATTAGCTACTTTCACAAGGCAGGCAATGGGAGGCAGGCAGACAGGTCTGTGCAGGGCTGGGGGCAGCCTCTGCTGGAGACTAGTGGGTATGACAGGCTGACTGCTGCCACACAGGAGAGGGGTGAGAGCTGGGGGAGAGGAGCTGCACCCCCTGCACAGGGCAGGCACAGAGAGAATGAGAATTGGGCAGGATTAGGGGGAGAATAAATTACTTTGTACCTTGTACTTAGCCAGTGTATCTCAGCCTGTCATGTGTGATACTGTATACTGTGCTTATGTATCTCAGCCCATCATGTGCGATACTGTATACTGTGCTTATGTATCTCAGCCCCTCATGTGCGATACTGTATACTGTGCTGATGTATCTCAGCCCCTCATGTGCGATACTGTATGCTGTGCTGGAGTATCTCAGCCCCTCATGTGCGATACTGTATACTGTGCTGGAGTATCTCAGCCCCTCATGTGCGATACTGTATGCTGTGCTGCTGTATCTCAGCCCCTCATGTGCGATACTGTATGCTGTGCTGGAGTATCTCAGACCCTCATGTGCGATACTGTATGCTGTGCTGCTGTATCTCAGCCCCTCATGTGCGATACTGTATACTGTGCTGGAGTATCTCAGCCCCTCATGTGCGATACTGTATACTGTGCTGGAGTATCTCAGCCCGTCATGTGCGATACTGTATGCTGTGCTGCTGTATCTCAGCCCCTCATGTGCGATACTGTATGCTGTGCTGCTGTATCTCAGCCCCTCATGTGCGATACTGTATACTGTGCTGATGTATCTCAGCCCCTCATGTGCGATACTGTATGCTGTGCTGGAGTATCTCAGCCCCTCATGTGCGATACTGTATACTGTGCTGGAGTATCTCAGCCCCTCATGTGCGATACTGTATGCTGTGCTGCTGTATCTCAGCCCCTCATGTGCGATACTGTATGCTGTGCTGGAGTATCTCAGACCCTCATGTGCGATACTGTATGCTGTGCTGATGTATCTCAGCCCCTCATGTGCGATACTGTATACTGTGCTGCTGTATCTCAGCCCCTCATGTGCGATACTGTATGCTGTGCTGGAGTATCTCAGCCCCTCATGTGTGATACTGTATACTGTGCTGGAGTATCTCAGCCCCTCATGTGCGATACTGTATACTGTGCTGGAGTATCTCAGCCCCTCATGTGCGATATTGTATGTTACATAGTTACATAGTTACATAGTTTATAAGGCCGAAAAAAGACAAGCGTCCATCCAGTTCAGCCTATTTCTTGTGCACTGCAGCTATTCCGCTATTCCTATACCATGCGGTATAGGCCAATTTACATCATTGAGGAAAAATTCACTTCCCGACACCAATCTGGCAGTCAGATTAAATCCCTGGATTAATTAACTAAGCATAAGATGTAATTTTATTGTTCTCAAGAAAGGCGTCCAGGCCTCTCTTGAACTCATTAAGTGAGTTGGACATCACCACTTCCTCTCCCAGAGAGTTCCAGAGTCTCACGGCTCTGACCGTAAAGAATCCCCTTCTATGCTGGTGCAGGAACCTCCTTTCCTCCAGACGCATAGTGTGCCCCCTCGTCTTTGTCACCATCCTTGGTATAAACAGGTCATGGGAGAGATCTCTGTACTGCCCCCTGATGTATTTATACATGTTTATGAGGTCTCCCCTAAGCCTTCTCTTTTCCAATGTAAATAGGCCTAATTTTGCCAACCTCTCTGGGTATTCTAGTCCCTCCATTCCCTTTATTACCTTAGTCGCCCTCCTTTGTACCCTCTCTAGCTCCAATATGTCTTTCCTGAGCACCGGAGCCCAGAACTGTGCACAATATTCTAAGTGCGGCCTTACCAGCGCTTTATACAGAGGAAGAACAATGTTCTCATCATATGCCCCTATTCCTCTTCTGATGCATGTCATGACTCTATTTGCCTTCGCAGCTGCTGCCTGACACTGGGCACTCCAATTTAATTTGCTATTAACCAAGACGCCCAGGTCCTTCTCCATGTCAGATTTCCCCAACGGTTTCCCATTTAATATGTATGGGTGACTGCTGTTTTTCTTTCCCATGTGCATGACCTTACATTTATCGGCATTGAACCCCATTTGCCATTTTTTGGCCCAACTCCCCAATTTATCTAAATCCTCCTGTAGCTGTGCCCTATCCTCATCTGTGTTAACTACTTTACAAAGTTTAGTATCATCTGCAAATATTGCTATTTTACTATGCAACCCTTCCACTAGATCATTAATAAATATATTAAATAATATAGGGCCCAAGACAGACCCTTGAGGCACCCCGCTAGTAACCCTGACACACCCTGAGCTTACTCCATTGATAACCACCCTCTGCTTTCTGAAGTATCTCAGCCCCTCATATGCGATACTGTACGCTGTGCTGGAGTATCCCAGCCCCTCATATGAAATACTGTACGCTGTGCTGGAGTATCTCAGCCGCTCATGTGTGATACTGTGCTGGAGTATCTCAGCCAGTCATGTGCGATACTGTACACTGTGCTGGAGTATCTCAGCCTGTCATGTGTGATACTGTATACTGTGCTGGAGTATCTCAGCCCCTCATGTGCAATATTGTATACTGTGCTGGAGTATCTCAGACCCTCATGTGCGATACTGTATACTGTGCTGATGTATCTCAGTCCGTCATGTGTGATGCTGTGCTGATGTATCTCAGTCCGTCATGTGCGATACTGTATGATGTGCTGGAGTATCTCAGCCCCTCATGTGCAATACTGCACACTGTGCTGGAGTATCTCAGCCCGTCATGTGCGATACTGTATGATGTGCTGGAGTATCTCAGCCCGTCATGTGCGATACTGTATGATGTGCTGGAGTATCTCAGCCCCTCATGTGTGATACTGTATGCTGTGCTGGAGTATCTCAGCCCCTCATGTGTGATACTGTCTGCTGTGCTGCTGTATCTCAGCCTGTCATGTTTATATACTTTGTGCTGGAGTATCTAATCTTGTCATGTGTGATACTATCTGCTAAGCTGTGAATCTAAGCTCATTGTGTGTGATATTGTATGCAGAGTTGGTGTATCTAAGCCCAGTATGTGATACTGTCTGCTGATACAATGTACCTAAGCCTATTGTGTATGATTCTGTTTGATTAATCTACTGTATCTAATCCTATTAAATATGATGCTGTCTACTGAGCTGTGTATCTAACCCTATCTTGTGATACTATACACTGAGCCGTGTATCTCATCCTATCCTGTGTGTTACTGTCTGCTGAGCGGTGTATCTAACCCTATCCTGTGTGATACTGTCTACTGAGCTGTGTATCTAATCCTATCCTGTGTGTTACTGTCTGCTGAGCTGTGTATCTAATCCTATCCTGTGTGTTACTGTCTGCTGAGCTGTGTATCTAATCCTATCCTGTGTGTTACTGTCTGCTGAGCTGTGTATCTAATCCTATCATGTGTGTTACTGTCTGCTGAGCTGTGTATCTAACCCTATCCTGTGTGATACTGTATGCTGAGCTGTGTATCTAACCCTATCATGTGTGATACTGTCTGCTGAGCTGTGTATATAATCCTATCCTGTGTGATACTGTCTGCTGAGCTGTGTATCTAATCCTATCATGTGTGATACTGTCTGCTGAGCTGTGTATCTAATCCTATCATGTGTGATACTATACGCTGAACTGTGTATCTAATCCTATCATGTGATACTATACGCTGAACTGTGTATCTAATCCTATCATGTGTGATACTGTCTGCTGAGCCATGTATCTAATCCTATCATGTGTGATACTATACGCTGAACTGTGTATCTAATCCTATCATGTGTGATTCTTTTTTGCTGAGCTGTGTATCTAAGCCCATCTTGTGTGACATAGTGTCAGCTCACCGCACAGGACTACACTCCCTCAGGTAATGGTTGGTGTCTGGGTACTCGGGATGGAGTGGGTTAATCTGGGGGTCGCATACTTTGTCCTTCTTCAGGTCCTCACTTATTGTTGTACCCATCACTGCGACATCACCAGGAAATCTGGCTCCAGGGACAGGAAATCAGCGGAAATCTTGTAGGACCGGATCCTGCTCCCGCTGGTAACCCCTGCACTGCCAGCCACAGCCGGCAATGAGGGGAAGGATCCCACCGTACTCCCAGGATAAAGGGTGTCTGATCCACCCCAAACGTGTAATAAAAGAGAACACGCCGCGTGACGGCGTAAAATTCCACAAGCAATTAAAAGGTTAAACTATGTGGGGTCCTGCCTGATTTATGTCAGGGAATGAAGTGTAATATGGCAACTCTGTGCCCAAATACTGCCACATAGTGCACTGATAACACAGCTGATATCATAGGGAGATAGGCAGGGCAGCCAGGGACTGGGGGGCAAGGGAGGGAGGTTGGCCAGAACAGGGGTGCTAGGTAGGGCCACCAGGATGGGGGTGAGGATTGGCTTGGGAGGGTAACCAGGATGGGGGATAGGGAAGGAGGCCAGGGACTGGGGTCTAGGTAAGGTGACCTGGGCTAGAGAGGGGGTCGCAAAGCTAAGGAGGGCGACTAGGACAGGAGATAGGGAGGGCAGCCAGAGACTGGAGTCTAGGGATGACGGCCAGGGACAGAGGGGCTAGGGAGGGTGGCCAGGGACTGGGGTCTAGGGAGGGCAGCCAGGAACTGATGGGCTAGGGAGGGTGGCCAGTGACTGGGGGTGTGGGGAGGGCGGCCATGGACCGGGGGTCTAGGGAGGGCGGCCAGGGACCGGGGGTCTAGGGAGGGCGGCCAGGGACCGGAGTTCTAGGGAGGGCGGCCATGGACTGGAGTTCTAGTGAGGGCGGCCAGGGACTGGGGTCCAGTGAGGGCGGCCAGGGACTGGGGTCTAGTGAGGGCGGCCAGGGACTGGGGTCTAGTGAGGGAGGCCAGGGACTGGTGTCTAAGGAGGATGACCAGTGACGGGGGATTATGTTCGGAAGCCAGGGACTGGGGAAATGGCAGGGTGGCCAGGGATGATGGCTAGAGAGGGCGGCCAGGATTGGGGTGGGGGTTGGCTAGGGAGTGCCGATGAGATGGGGAAACTAGGGAGTGAGGGACTGGAGGCTAGAGAGGACTTTTCAAGTACTTGGGGACTAGGCAGGGAAGGTGGCTGGGACAGGGGGGGCTAGGTAGGGTCATCAGGATGGAGGTGAGGATTGGCTAGGAAGGGTGACCAGGACGGGAGATAGGGAGGAAGGCCAGGGACTGGGGAAGGCAGCCTGGGGTTGAGAGGGGGTCTCAGAGCTAAGTGGGTGTGAGCAGGACATGGGATAGTGAGGGAGGCAAAGCACTGGGGGACTAGGGAGGTCAGCTAGGGCTAAACTGGGATGTTACAGGTAATTCAATACTGAGAGGACTTATCACTTTTGGGTAGTTTTCCTTTAGTCTCACAGCAGTAGACCCCCTCAGTTATGATGGTGACTATAAAGCAGCAATAGGCAATGGATGAATATGACGTGATGCTATGTGAGATCTCACCTGGAAACGTCAACTTGGGATTCCCGGGAGTCAGGTCTTGGGGTGGAGCAGAAACTCAATCATCTCAGGATCAGACATTAGTCACCGTACACATAGTGCAGAGGCTCCGCGGCGAAGTATCACATATAGATCTTATTCACACGATGCAATCACGTCACAACAATTTTCGAAAGTCTTGGCCTCATCGTGTCACTCTCATATAGCCCTAAGCCTCCTTCACACGTCAGTGTCTCCGGTACGTGTGGTGCCAGTTTTCACATGTACCTGTGACACTTACATATGTAGAGCCATTCAAATGAATGGGTCTGCGCACATGTCAGTGTGTTTCCACAGACCGTGTGTCCGTGCAAAAAACACGCGGACATGTCCGTTTTTTATTGGCAGCATGAGCTGCAAACCATCCCGCGCACGTGCACACTGATGACACACGGATGACATCCATGTGTCATCACTGTGACATGTACTGGCGCCTGGAAACAAAAGGTACAGTTCGCACTGTTCCCCACCTCGGGTACTGAAAGCAGCTTACACCATTGTCGCCTGCTCTCCCTGTGATCAGCGAGAGGAGGCAACAATGATGGGAGTTGTATCCACTGTGTACATTGTGTGTAAAATAAAGAATTAAAGAAAAAAAACTTTGTGGGCTCCCTCCGTTTTTTCATAACCAGTAGAGGGAAAGCCGCCCACTGGTGGCTGATTTTACTAAGCAGGGAAAGGGGCCATTAGCTGTAAATGCTCCCAGAGTATTAATAATAGCTCAAAGCTGCTTGCTTAGCCTTTACTGGTTATTTTACAGGGAGGACACCAGAAAAAAATTGACATAGGGTCCCCCTGTAAATTGTAACCAGCAACAGACAGCTGCAAGCTGATATTAATAGCCAGGGAAGGGGCCATGGATATTGGCCCCCCTCCCAGGCTAATAACATCAACCCTCAGTGGCCCCAGAAGTGGCGCATCAATAAGATGTGCCAATTCAGGCGCTTAGCCTCGCTCTTCCCACTTGCATTGGTGCGGTGGCAAGTGGGGTAGTAGGGTTGAGGTTGATGTCGGCTGTTTTATCGCCACTGACATCAAGCCCAGGGACTAACCGTATAGTCATATTGTAAAAAAAACAACACCCAGAAGAAAGTCCTTTAATTGAAATAATGACACAGACTCCCATATTGAAAAAAAAACACTCTCCACTCTCTTTTTCCTATTTATTAGGGTGAAATGAAAAATAAAAAACAACCATATTCTTCACCTGTCCGACGAGAAGATAATCCATATGATAAACCCTATGTCCCACGTCGTAATCCATCTCTGCGACATCTGGCTTTCATGGCTGAGCAGTGGCAAGATGCGACCGTTCAGACATGAATCCAGGAGAGACTGATTTGCACTTAGGACGCAGCTTCAATGACCTGTGGTGACGTCATTGATGCTGCTGTTCCCACAGGCAGCTCAGTATGAGCGGCCCGATGAACTGCGGTGACCTCAATGAGATCACAGCTAGCACAGTGACAGGCTTGATGTCCGCGGTCCTAAAACAGCTGACATCAACCCCTACCCTATTACCCTACTTGCCACCGCACCAGGGCAAGTGGAAAGAGCGATGCTAAGCACCAGAATTGGCACATCTTCTTGCTGTGCCATTTCTGGGGCCGCTGAGGACTGATGTTATTAGCCTGGGAGGGGGCCAATATCCATGGATAATGAATAAGTGAATGGCGTCACTCAATACTACAACTCGTCGCATGGAGAAAAAAAAAAACACAAGCCCTCGTACGGCTAGATGGAAAAATAAAAAAAAGTTATGACTCTTGGCAGAAGGGGAGTAAAAGAAAACTAAAGTGCAAAAACACATCCAAAAAAATAATCATGTAAAAAAATAAATACAAAAAAATTGCCCGGTAATGAAAAGGTTAACTTAACGCTTTAACATAACCCATAGCCTCATTTGATGATTTCCTATGTTGACAGGGTACTGGGTGGACAAGGGTTTATTCACATGTCGCAGGTTTTTCTGTCGTCGGCGATTTCATAAAATGACTGCAAAGATGACTGCAAAATGTGAATAAACGTTTATGGCGATAATATTGGAGCAGAAATATTATTTATTACATGAGAAGGTATATCTGAGGAGCACAAACATATCTCTGATCGTTTCCGCCCACGTGTGGCTGACATCTCCACAGCGTGATCCGATACCATCAGGACCTTGGAGACGACGCTGAAGCTCACGGCCATCTTACAGGGCAGCTATAAATAAAGGTGAGTGGGGGGCTACCTAAACAGGATAGGGGTACTTCCAGCGTAATATGGCGCCGTCAGTGCTGACGCTGATGATGTACTTGGAGAGAGGGCAGATTTTTAGGCGGCTGATGCTGCCGCTGTGTCCGATGCCGACCTGCGTCACCTCCCCCTCGTTGTAGTCCCAGACCTTCACCAGCTTATCATCTCCACCTGGCACAGAGAGAAGAAGTGATCGGCAGTAGATGGCAGCGCACAAGCTCTGATACATTTTTCAAATTTCTCTGTATTTAAGGATCAGCCATACTTGTCAATGACCCATAAGGCTTCTACACTTTTAGAAGTTCTGGATTTGATGGCCCTTTAAGATCATGGCTGACATCTTACTTGTGAAAGACAAGACACCGGCTATAAGGCTCTTAGTGAAAGAGGAGAGCCCCATACCGACCCTGAGAGTCAGGGGCCCCAGATGAGGAAAAAATATAACTTCTATTCTGCCACCTGTTGGTCATACACTGATTATTACACCTTACCTGTGACAAAGTGACTTCCGCTGTCACTTATATCCATCCCATTGATTGCTCCTGACATGGATCCATCCAGTCCCCTGATAGCTGATCCGTCAAACACTTCCCAGTACCCAATCTACAAGGGAGCAGAGAAATATGAAGCCGCCATGTGGTTACATTGTCCCCAACACTGTTAGACAGTGCCATCTGCTGGTGATTATGGGTTCTGCATAAACTTTTTTTGTTTTTGGACAACCAGTGCCTATTATCTCCATGATGTAGGAAACATAGAGAAGGTGGATGCAGGTTAGGGTGGCGCTGACCTTTCTGTCGGTGCCGCTGGTGATGAACTGGAATTCCTCCGGGTGGTAGCAGACACAGCGGAACAGCGTGTTAGATAAAACCATCTGTTTTCTAATGAAACGTCTGGAAGAAAAAAAAAAAAAGGAAATAATATTTGTCAGTTCTAAGAGGAAGCAAAAAAGGCAACTTCTTAATTAGCCACATCTTCTTAAAGGGGTTATCCAGCGCCTCTTATATTCGGAGGCAGTGCTGACGTTGTGTCCATGGCCGCCTGCTAGGAATCAGCACACGGGGATTGAGCATCTGTCCCAATGAATAGGGCGCGTTCACAAGACCTGGCAAAGAACAGCCAATGCAATGTCGGCAGGACCTCCAGATACTTAGAGAGGCGCTGGTAACCCTTCAGAGACAAAGGCATTTTTGCAAAAAGTTTGGCTTCAGTTGCCCTATTCTGAGAGTTATAACTTTTCGATATTTTTCAGTGGACGGAGTTGAATCAGGCTTGTTTTTTTAGCAGATTTTATCATTACTATTTCTGGTCCGTACAACTTTCTCACCTCTTTTTATTATTATTTTTTTAGAAGAGGTAAAAAAAAAAAAAGATTCTGCCTCTTCGATTTTTTTTTTTTTTTTCTGGTTCGGGTTTTACCGTATGAACAGTTAGATATTTTAATCGATCAGACAATTAAGTATGTGGCGATAACAATTTTTTTTGTATTTTACTTTTTTTTTTTTTTATATTTTTTACATTTATTTATTAGAAATTGAAGCTGTGATAGTTTATATAATACATTGCAATGCAATCTGGGCTTCGTAATTGTACAAACATGATAGACAAAGGGGCATACAGTAGCACCAACCCGCAATGACAATGCCATAGGCACCCTGCAATGGTGTTGTGTCAATGGCTGATAGAAGGGATGCCATGTTTCTAACCTGTTAAATGTCACTTTTCTGATTAACAGTGGCATCTAAGGGGTTAAATTGCTGCAATTGCTGTACGGAGTGAGCTCAGCTCCCTGTATGCCGTGCACACATCAGCCCTACATGTACGAAAAATATCGCCAAAGGATTAAAGGCGATAGTTTCCAAAAATGAAGACCTCGTCACTGTATAGGTGATAATTGTTAGATTTGTGTGCGTCCCTTCCACCAAGTGCCAGAATGGGAGACTTATGTGATGGGCAGCCATTGAACATGCTGGGAAATTTCAGCTCTGAAGGGACAGAATTGTGAATGCGCCTCTGTCAGAATCACTAAAAGACAAGAACTTCTATGTATAAGACACTGACTCGATGTCCCATATGATGCAGGCCCCATCGGCGCTGGCGGTGACGCACTCCCGGTTGTTGCTCTTCAGTTTAATGCAGGTCACTGCTGATTTGTGCTCCTTCATGGACTCCACCAGACGCTGGCTTTCCTTACCGATCTCCCACACTCGCACCTGCAAAGAGAAATCCCACATTAGGATCTGTTTTTTCTGCCTATCAGCAGAATTTCAAAGTAATGGTGTCAACAGACCCTGCCGTCGCCTCCTCCGCTCACAATCCTCTTGCAGTCGCCGGTGGCAGCGATGGCTGTGACTCCCATGCTGTGCGCGTTCTCAATCTGGTACATTAGTCGGCCACTTTCGGGGGTGAATGCTCGGATTCTGCCGTCATTCCATGCTGAGAAGATAGTAAGGGTTTGTATGTATGTATGTATAAGTGTATATACAGTACAGACCAAAAGTTTGGACACACCTTCTCATTTAAAGATTTTTCTGTATTTTCAGAACTATGAAAATTGTACATTCACACTGAAGGCATCAAAACTATGAATTAACACATGTGGAATTATATACTTAACAAAAAAGTGTGAAACAACTGAAAATATGTCTTATATTCTAGGTTCTTCAAAGTAGCCACCTTTTGCTTTGATGACTGCTTTGCACACTCTTGATGAGCTTCAAGAGGTAGTCGCCAGAAATGGTCTTTCAACAATCTTGAAGGAGTTCCCAGAGATTCTTAGCACTTGTTGGCCCTTTTGCCTTCACTCTGCGGTCCAGCTCACCCCAAACCTTCTCGATTGGGTTCAGGTTTGGTGACTGTGGAGGCCAGGTCATCTGGCGTAGCACCCCATCACTCTCCTTCTTGGTCAAATAGCCCTTACACAGCTTGGTGGTGTGTTTGGGGTTATTGTCCTGTTGAAAAATAAATGATGGTCCAACTAAACGCAAACCGGATGGAATAGCATGCCGCTGCAAGATGCTGTGGTAGCCATGCTGGTTCAGTATGCCTTCAATTTTGAATAAATCCCCAACAGTGTCATCAGCAAAGCACCCCCACACCATCACACCATCACACCATCACGTCTCCTCCTCCATGCTTCACGGTGGGAACCAGGCATGTAGAGTCCATCCGTTCACCTTTTCTGCGTCACACAAAGACACGGTGGTTGGAACCAAAGATGTCAAATTTGGACTCATCTGACCAAAGCACAGATTTCCACTGGTCTAATGTCCATTCCTTGTGTTCTTTAGCCCAAACAAGTCTCTTCTGCTTGTTGCCTGTCCTTAGCAGTGGTTTCCTAGCAGCTATTTTACCATGAAGACCTGCTGCACAAAGCCTCCTCTTAACAGTTGTTGAAGAGATGTGTCTGCTGCTAGAACTCTGTGTGGCATTGACCTGGTCTCTAATCTGAGCTGCTGTTAACCTGCGATTTCTGAGGCTGGTGACTCGGATAAACTTATCCTCAGAAGCAGAGGTGACTCTTGGTCTTCCTTTCCTGGGGCGGTCCTCATGTGAGCCAGTTTCTTTGTAGCGCTTGATGGTTTTTGCAACTGCACTTGGGGACACTTTCAAAGTTTGCCCAATTTTTCGGACTGACTGACCTTAATTTCTTAAAGTAATGATGACCACTTGTTTTTCTTTACTTAGCTGCTTTTTTCTTGCCATAATACAAATTCTAACAGTCTATTCAGTAGGACTATCAGCTGTGTATCCACCTGACTTCTGCACAACACAACTGATGGTCCAAGCCCCATTTATAAGGCAAGAAATCCCACTTATTAAACCTGACAGGGCACACCTGTGAAGTGAAAACCATTTCCGGTGACTACCTCTTGAAGCTCATCAAGAGAATGCCAAGAGTGTGCAAAGCAGTCATCAAAGCAAAAGGTGGCTACTTTGAAGAACCTAGAATATAAGACATATTTTTAGTTGTTTCACACTTTTTTGTTAAGTATATAATTCCACATGTGTTAATTCATAGTTTTGATGCCTTCAGTGTGAATGTACAATTTTCAAAGTCATGAAAATACAGAAAAATCTTTAAATGAGAAGGTGTGTCCAAACTTTTGGTATGTACTATATATATATATATAGATATATATATATATATATATATATAGATATATATATATATATCTATCTATTATACATATATCAATACACACAGTTGAAACCAGAAGTTTCCATACACTATATAAAAAGACACATATACATGTTTTTCTCAATATCTGACATGAAATCAGAATAAACCTTTCCCCTTTTAGGTCAATTTGGATTACCATAATTTTTAATATTTGCCAAATGCCAGAATAACGAGAGAGAGAGAGAGAGAGAGAATGTTTTAAGGAATTTTTATTACTTACTGCAAAGTCATAAGTTTACATACACTAAGATTACTATGCCTTTAAACAATTCTGGACTGCCCATATGATGATGTCATGTGTTTAGAAGCTTCTGATAGGGTTTTTTTTTTTTTTGCAACATCTGAGTTAAATAGAGACACACCTGTGAATGTATTTTAATGCACACCTGAAACACACGGCTTCTTTGTGTAGCATCATGGGAAAGTCTGAAGAAATCAGCCAAGATATCAGGAAGATAATTGTGGACTTGCACAAGCCTGGCTCATCCTTGGGTACAATTTCAAGATACCTGAAGATGCCTCGTTCACCTATACAAACAATTATACGCAAGTACAAACAAGATAGGAATGTCCAGGCATCATACCGCTCAGGAAGGAGACAGGTTCTGTGCCCCACAGATGAATGTGCTTTGGTCCGATATGTGCATATCAACCCAAGAAAAAAAGCAAAAGACCTTGGGAAGATGATGGCGGAAGCTGGTAGGATTGTGTAAATATCCACAGTGAAACGAGTACTGTATCAACATGGGCTGAAAGGCCACTCTGTCAGGAAGAAACCATTACTCCAAAAGAGACATAAAAAAAAGCCAGATTAATGTTTGGAAATGCACACAGGAACAAAGACCTTAAATTTTGGAGACATGTCCTGTGGTCTGATGAAACTAAAATTGAAATTTTGGGCATAATGACCATCGTTACGTTTGGAGGAAAAAGGGGGAAGCTTGGAAGCCTAAGAACACCATCCCAACTGTGAAACATGGGGGTGGCAGCATCATGTTGTGGGGTTGTTTTGCTGTAGGAGGGACTGGTGAACTTCACAAAATAGATGGCATCATGAGAAAAGAAGATTATGTAGCAACATCTCAAGACATCAGCCAGGAAGTTAAAGCTTGGGTGGAAATGGGTCTTCCAAATGGACAATGACTCAAAGCATACAGCCAAAATGGCTTATGGTTATCAAAGTCATTGTTTTGGAGTGGCCATCACAAAGCCCTGATCTCAATCCTATTGAAAATTTATGGGCAAAGCAGAAAAGGCAGGTGCGAGCAAGGCAACCTACAAACCTGGATCAGTTACACCAGTTTTGTCAGGAGGAATGGGCCAAAATTCTGACCAACTATTGTTAGAAGCTTGTGGAAGGATATACCAAACGTGTGACCCAAGTCATTCAGTTTAAGGGCAATGGTACCAAATACTAATGAAATGTATGTAAACTTTTGACTTTGCAGTAAGTAATAAAAATGGCTTAAATTTTTCTCTCTCTCTCATTATTCTGTCATTTGGCAAATATTAAACATTATGGTAATCCTAATTGACCTAAAACGGGAAAGGTTTATTCTGATTTCATGTCAGATATTGAGAAAAACATGTATATATGTCTTTTTATATAGTGTATGGAAACTTCTGGTTTCAATTGTACATATACACACACACTGCGGTGAAGTTAGGTGAGTCCTTATTGTTTCATTAGCCTGGAATGACTTCACCATAGTATATACAGGTGTAGCAAACGCCATAGCATGCCGCATGCAGTGGCGTAGTTCACAGCACAACACTTTTTGGAAAATTCTTGCCCTTTAATACATAGCACATGATGGGTTACAATACAGCCGCCCAGCGACAGAGCGCCATCCTGCAGCGTCAGCCTTCACACAAAGGGTGAGGATGACCCCCTAATGATATGACGTGGAGAGGAGGATAGGGGTTCTCCTCACCTGATATGATGCTCTTGCCATCTCTCATGAACTGGATGGCATTACAGGTCACGTTGGGTACGGTGATCCTCAGCAATTCCTTGTGGCTGGTGGTGTGCCAAACACGAATGTCATTCTTGGAGCAAGTAGCAAACAGCTCCGACGTGCCGCTGAAAATCCAAATAAAATAATGTATAAGAACGGTATTACATCATATGAATGGTACGTGGCCATACAATAATGCTACATGTCAGAGAGCTATAGTCGGCCACGTACAAGGGGAAGACAATGTCGTTGATCGCCTCGCTGTGACAGGTAGAGATAATTTCCTCTCTAAATTCAGGGTAGTTGAAACGATAAATCTGGGCTTGTCCTGTCCCCACGAAAAACTGGTGCCCCTGTCCGCGCAGAGTAATAGAGTTCACAGCTCCCTGCAGGGTCACAGTCCTGGAAAACAAAAAGGATTTCTATGAAGAAAATTAATGAAACTCTACAGGTTCATGGAGAAATAACCTAAAATAACTAATTTTTGGATGACGACGGTCACTTACTTCACCGCTTTGTAGTTTGGTGCTTTGCAGAGGGATAATTTTCCATCTCCAGATCCAATAATAAACTCTCCAGTTTTCATCAGTGCCAGAGCAGTCACCCCCTGATAATGGCGAGAAGAAGGGGGTCAATGACACCATAGATGGGGACTGAAGAGCGGTCTGATCATTATCCAGCATTTATACAGCACCCGCACACTCTTCATCATTAACCACAGGCGCTGACGATCATCTCACCAGGCTGAATCGGCCTTTCTGGGGTCCGCAGCTGCTCAGCAGCTTGTTCTTTGTGTTCACTTTCAGGATATCTCCAGTAGACGTCCCGCAGTAAAAGCAGCTGTCGTCTTCTGCCACCTGAGAAAGGATGAACATGATGGAGAAACATGGACAACTATAGATGTCTCTGTAGGTGAGATGCAGAATATTTCTACAAGGGGTTAAAAATTCTGTATCGTTATATACAAAAAATCTCCCTCCCCACGGCTGCGTTATGAACGCAGCACCAGAGGCATCTGGAAACATAACTGTGTGCACAATCGGACATCGTCCCTGCAAATAGTGGTATAAATGGAGGGTGACGGGATTAGCTCAGCGTGGTACTCACTGCCAGGCACGTAACCATCCGCTTCAGCTGCCCCATCTGACATTCGGTGGGAAGCATTTTCCTGTTCGGCAGATCCAACTCCCACACTCGCAGGGTCCCGCTGTGAACAGATGCAGAGGTCAGACCCCATTACTCTCCAATAAGTAAAGCAAAAGTATAAAGTGTTTACTATAGTGTCACTGATACATGGCTGCAAATATCAACCAAGAGGAGGTAACAGGGTGGCTTTAATCTTAACTTATTTTATAGGAACTATGTATATAGATTACATAATTTACATAATCCTGTATTATACTCCAGAGCTGCACTCACTATTCTGCTGGCTGGTGCAGTCGCTGTGTACATACATTACATTACATTACTGATCCTGAGTTACATGCTGTATTATACTCCAGAGCTGCACTCACTATTCTGCTGGTGCAGTCACTGTGTACATACATTACATTACTTATCCTGTACTGATCCTGAGTTACATCCTGTATTATACTCCAGAGCTGCACTCGCTATTCTGCTGGTGCAGTCACTGTGTACATACATTACATTACTGATCCTGTACTGATCCTGAGTTACCTCCTGTATTATACTCCAGAGCAGCACTCACTATTCTGCTGATGGAGTCACTGTGTACATGCATTACATTACTTATCCTGCGTTACATCCTGTATTATACGCCAGAGCTGCACTCACTATTCTGCTGGTGCAGTCACTGTGTACATACATTACATTACTTATCCTGTACTGATCCTGAGTTACATCCTGTATTATATCCAGAGCTGCACTCACTATTCTGCTGGTGCAGTCACTGTGTACATACATTACATTACTTATCCTGTACTGACCCTGAGTTACATCCTGTATTATACTCCAGAGCTGTACTCACTATTCTTCTGGTGCAGTCACTGTGTACATACATTACATTACTTATCCTGTACTGATCCTGAGTTACATCCTGTATTATACTCCAGAGCTGCACTCACTATTCTACTGGTACAGTCACTGTGTACATACATTACATTACTTATCCTGTACTGATCCTGAGTTACATCCTGTATTATTCTCCAGAGCTGCACTCACTATTCTGCTGATGCAGTCACTGTGTACATACATTACACTACTTATCCTGTACTGATCCTGAGTTACATCCTGTATTATACTCCAGAGCTGTACTCACTATTCTGCTGGTGCCGTCACTGTGTACATACATTACATTACTTATCCTGTACTGATCCTGAGTTATATCCTGCAGATCTTTTATTATAAAAATGAAAAACATAACAATAATAATAACAGAAACATAACAAAATTAATAACCAGAAAATGAACAATGTAATGAACTGGTCCAGCCGCTCCCTCTCTCCTCACACACATATTATACATATATACACAATAATAACTACCTACACCATGACATCTGGTCCGGTTACCAAACAAATAATAACAATATAATAAACAATAACCGACAAATTATATACAAACTAATATATACATTCTTTTTTTTTAATTATTTATTTTTTTATTATAAATAAAATAAATACTAACTATACAAATATATACAAGACAAAACAAAACCCCCCACACTCGAGCCCACCAGTCCCTCCCCGGCACTGACCTGAGAGCTGGTCCCGCGCCTCATGCCTCAGTCCATGTCCAACGTCCATAGGACAGATCAGGCAGTGCCAGTTATTCACCCAAATAACCAGTGTCCCACAAGATGAACCCACCTCCCCCCTTTTCCCTCCACCCAACCTAACACCTACACCCAAACCCAAATATACAATATATACAGAAACAAACAATACAATAACAAACAATACAATAACCACAACTGACAAAGCCCAAGTTCGGCGCCTGCAGCCCTACATCACTGTCTACTGATCAATAAAACAAAAATCTATGGTGTCAGCAGCAGCCCACCACCAGGAGAGGAGATGACCAGACTAGGGCACACTAAAAGAAAAGCCCCTCCAGAGGAGAGCGGCCCTCCGTGTACCCAGTCTCTCATACTCCAGAGAACGCACCTTCACCAGGTCACCGAGTATGGTCCTAAGCACATCGTCCACTGGGAGGATTTTCCGCTGCGTCGATACTAAGCACCGTGCGTTCCACGTGTGATACCTAACCACTGCGCTAACTAGAAATAAGGTGCAGTGGTCCCAACCACCCAGGTCCCCGAATGCTCCATAGGCCCATTCCGCATAAGAGAGACCGGCCAGCCGGGGCCAGCCAATGGAGGCGCCCACCCTGTTGTACACCTCTGTGTTAAAGGGACAATGAAGCAGGAAGTGGTCCATGCTTTCAAGCATGGTACCACAATGCTCCCGAGGACAGTTCCTGTCCTCAGAGCTCCTACACTTCAGATTGTCCCTCACACACAGTTTCCCATGGAAACAGCGCCAAGCCAAGTCCCAAACCTTCGAGGGGATCCTGATAGAATTCAAAAGATACAGACCCACCCCAAGATCCCGACTTGGGCAATCCCTGAGCGCCAGAGGCCTCTGAAAATGGGTCAACAGAACCCTTTTGTCAATGAGCTTCCTTGGCAGAGTCCTGACCTCCCACATTCCCAGACCCCACCGGCGAATTACCTTCAGAACCACGGTAGAGTAAGCCGGGAGATGTCCATGCGGTGTGCGGAGATCCTTCACTTGCCCTCCTGTCTCCCATTCCTGGAAGAAAGGCTGAAACCATCCCTTACAGGAGAATACCCACAGAGGAGCCCTCTCTTTCCAGAGGTTTGCAATATTGATCTTAATGAAGGTATTCACAAGGAATACCACAGGGTTGACCATACCCAACCCTCCTAGTCTCCTCGTACGGTAAGTAACCTCCCTCTTGACCAGGTTCAGTCTATTCCCCCATAACAGTTGGAAGAACAAACTGTAGACCCGAGTCCAGAGAGGCTCTGGCAAGATGCACACACTGCCCAGATAGATCAGCAAAGGGAGCAGGTAAGTTTTGATCAGGTTTACCCTTTCCCTTAGGGTCAAAGACCAACCCTTCCATTGGTTCACCTTCTGAGTGGCGATCTCTAGCCTGCTGTCCCAATTTTGTTTGGGGTAATCCCCCCTGGCCAAATTCGATGCCAAGAACTTTTGCAGAGACTTTGGGTCCTGGAAGGGTGTCCGGGAGATCAAAAACAGGATCTCCTCCTCCCAGCCAGAGACTCTCACACTTATCCCGGTTGATCTTGGACCCGGATGCCTCTGAGTAGCGATTTACCTCTGACATCAGCCATTCCGCCTCCCTATCAGAGGAAACAAAAACGGTGACGTCATCGGCATACGCCACCACTCTCAGAGTGGCTTCCGGTGCAGCCCGGTCCATCCCGATCCCAGCCAACGGTCCACGCTCCACCCTCCTAAGAAGTGGGTCAATCGCAAACACGTACAGTAGCGGGCTCAAGGGACAACCCTGGCGAACACCACACCCAACCTCAAAAGAGCTGCCAATCCAACCGTTCACAAGCGGGAAACTCTCTGCCCCAGCGTACAAGGTCTTAAGCCAATCAACAAACCCCCCCGGCAGGCCATACCTCAGAAGGACAGACCAGAGGTACTCATGATTAACCCGATCAAACGCTTTTGCCTGGTCCAATGACAGCATGTACCCCTTCCAGTGACCAGCCCTACCCTGCTCCACCGCCTCTCGGACACAGAGTACAGCACTAATTGTACTGCGGCCCGAAACAGAGCAATGCTGGGCCCCCAAAAGGAGCTGGGGTGCAAATTTCACCAGCCGATTAAACAGCACCTTTGCCAAAACCTTCCTGTCTGCATTGAGAAGCGCTATGGGACGCCAGTTCTCAATGCAAGATGAGTCCTTACCCTTTGACAAGATGATCAGGGCAGACCTCCTCATTGACTTTGGCAGAGTGCCCGAGGAAAGACACTCATTGAATACCTCAGTCAAGAGGGGAACCAAGGCGTCCTTAAAGGTCTTATAGAATTTAGATGTTAAGCCATCTGGACCGGGAGAGTTCTTTAGGGCAAGCCCTTCAATCGCCAACTTAACTTCCTCTTCCCTGATCATCTCTGTCAAAACGCCAAGAGAGGGGTCTACCCCTGGTTCGGGGACGGCTTCTGCCAGAAAAGCCGACATCTCATCCCAATCCAGATCCCTCTTCCCCAAGAGGTGCGAGTAGAAGGATCTGACGACCTCCAGGATCCCTGATCTGGATCTTTTCAGGGACCCCGCAGTGTCAACCAGTCCTGTAACAACTTTACTATTCACTGACATCTTGCAGTTTCTGTAAGGGTCGGGCGAGCGGTACTTCCCGTAATCCCTCTCAAAAACCAAAGATGCGTGTCTATCATACTGACACCTCATTAGCAAAAATTTCACTCTGGAGATCTCCTCGCGGCTACCTCCAGTTGAGACAAGATGCTCGAGTTTCCTCCTCAGGCCCTGATACAGGCGATACCTGTCCAGGCTACTGAGGCTCGAGAGCTGGCGGAAGAATCTCGCCACCCTTTTCTTAAACATCTCCCACCACTCTGACTTACTACTACAAAGATCCAGTAAGGGTACCTGGCTCTGAAGAAAATCCTCAAAGGACTGTCTTATCTCCGCTTCTTCCAAGAGAGATGAATTGAGCCTCCAAAAGCCTCTTCCCATCCGGGGGGGTCTCTGTAACATTCAGGGAAAACAAAATCAAACAGTGATCGGAGAACTCCACCTCAACAACAGATACTGCTGAAGAGACGGCTTCCTCCTTTAAATAAAACCTGTCTATCCTGGACCTACAGTTACCTCTATAATAGGTGAACCCCTCGTGGCCTGGGGTGTGCCGGATGTGGACATCCACCAGGCGAGCCTCACTAGCTATACTATTAAGGGCGACGCTATCATAAGTCAGCTTGTCTCTGGAACCTCCTCTATCCCGGGGCCTCGTGACAGTGTTGAAGTCCCCTCCAAAGACGACCTGCCGACTCGTAAAAAGGTAGGGCTTGATCCTCGTAAAGAGACACTTCCGGTCCCACTTAGATTGGGGAGCATAGATGTTAATGAGCCGAAGCTCCTGTCCGGTCATGAGGACATCTAATATCAGGCACCTCCCCATTTCTAACTCAATAACCCGTCGGCATTCTACCGGTGCGGTAAAAAGGACCGCCACTCCGCTATACGGCTCGGCCGCAAGAGACCAATAGGAGGGCCCGAGTCTCCACTCCCTCTTAGCTATAAACACCTCTGCCATATTTGGCAGCCTGGTCTCTTGCAAAAAGAAAATGTCAGCTTCAACCCGGCTGAGAAAATCAAAGGCCGCAAATCTAGCCATATTTGACTTAATGCTGGCAACATTAATGGACGCCAGCGTCAACGGAGTGGGTAAAGCCATCATTGGTGATTAAGTTAGACGGCTTTCCTCTTCCCACTCCCCTTATCCTCTGCCTCAGAGGAGGAATCCTTCCCCCTCTTTAATGACACAGAGGTGTCCATTCCAGCATTTTTCCTTCTTTTCTCGTCCTCGTCTCCGGACTCTGGGCCAGTCCCTCCCCCCAAGGACCTTGCATCCCCAGGAGAAGGAGACTCGGCACCCCCTGTAAGCTCCGCTGAAGCCGGAACTTCATCCTCAGCCTCCTCTTCTGAGGAAGAGATGTTATCAAGGGCTTGGAACCGGTTCGAAAGACCAACCAGAGGGGAGTCGGTTTTACCTTCCTTGGTCAGAGTGGGAGAAGATGTTTTATCCTCCTTCTTTTTGTTCTTTTTGGTGCCGAGCTTACGCTTGTTCTCTAGCCACCGCTTATTATCCTCATCCATACTTTCATAATGGGAGGATTCAGAGGCAGAGACAGTTTCCTCCCTGTGGATCCTCCTGACCTCCTCATCCAACTTATCATCCCTCGGGGCCTCAGCAGCAAGACTGGCATCCAGGACAGGGGCAGCCCCGGTAGTCTGGGGCTCGCCCCGCTCCCTCTCCTGTCTGCGCTTGTCTAGATGCCTCAGCTGGGCAGGCGTCTTTTTATTGCTTTTCTTCCCTGGCCCCTCAGCTCCCCCACCCCTGCTAGTCCCCTCCCCAGCAGAATCGGCCTCACGGCTTACTCCCACCGGGGTCTCGACTGCATTAGCAAAGGAGCGAGGACAACGGCTGAATGGGTGACCTAACTCACCACACAGGTGGCACCAAATCTCCACACAAGAGGCGGCAAGATGGCCGACACCCCCACACAACGCGCATTTCTGCACAGTGCAGTTTGCACTGTAGTGTGTGGGGTCGCCACACCTGTGACAGAGCTTCGGTTGCCCCTGGTAGAAGACCAGGATACGATCCCTACCCAGGAAGGCAGACGATGGAATGTGGGCAACCATACCACCTGAACGCTTAAGTTTTACCATAAACGTCCAGGCCCCTGACCAGATACCAAACTCGTCGCGGTTTTTCTTTGGCATCTCCACCACCTCTCCATACCGACCAAGCCACGTCATGATGTCATAGCAAGAAAGCGACTCATTACGAATCATCACGGTCACTTTCTTGATCTGGTTTTGGCGAGACACTGCCTGAACAGCAAAGTCTCGCCAACCGGGCTCATTTTTTGCCAACTCATAATTCGCCCAGAAGAGCTCAAGCCCCTCCGGCCGAACAAAGCTGACATCAAACTCAGGCGTGGAATAGGGATGTATCAAGGCGTAGATGTCAATCGCCTTGAAGCCCATCCTAAGCAGGAGCTCCACAACTTTAGACCTTGGCGGACGTGCATCACTGCCCCTCCACCGAAGACGGACCACATTCCTACGCACACTGCCTGGCCCGGCTGTTGGGAGGGACCACACTGTATCCCCCCCTTTTTGCTCTCGGAAGGCCCTCTCTATCCAGAAGGATAGATCAACCTCTCGACCCTCTACCATTAGTGATCTCTCCCCCTTCTTTAGAGCCTCCAGAAGGCGCCGTTGCAACATGCCGTCCCCAAAGCCCGGAGATGAGGAGGATGCCCTATTTGCCCCGGAGGTGACACTGGCATAACTCTGGACAGGTGTTGCCACCCCTGGGGGGGCAACCGGACCAGTGACCACATCAGCCCCAACAGTATCACCATTACCCACCTCCATCTCACCCTCCACCAAACCAGCAACCACACCACTAGACAATGAATTAGCCTCATTCACCCCCACCACCACATTCATTCCTGCTGGACCAGTAACAATGGTGGATGACCTTTTGACCTCCGCATCAGGCACAAGGGGCTCAGTCACCTCCATAGAACTGGAGGCGACCTCACCCCCGGTCTTATGTGTGCCCTCCACATCATCGGTCGGTAATTTCCGCTGTTTGGCATTTGGTATAATGTGCCGCTGATCTTTAGCTGCTGTTAGGTGCCGCTGATCTTTAGCATCAGGATCTTCCGGACCAGCGACGCCAGCACAAAATAGCACTTTCGTGGGAGGACCGGAACGCTCAGCCCCGACAGCCCCCTCACACTGCCGTCGCTTCTCAACTAAGTGATCAGCGGCAACAGCATTCAGAGGCGCCGAGGCTACCGGAGCTGCCCCCGACACCGGGCTGCTCCCCCTCCCACTGAGGAGCGCACCACAGCATCGTGGCCTGATGGAACGCCCGCCGCCGGGCTGCCCTCACTGTCCAGCCTCTCGGCTGATGCACCTCCTGCTACGTCCCCGCTACTACAAGCAGAGACGGAGCTCTGCGCCTCACTACCGCGCTCTGTAATCTTCCCGCCTTTGCACCGGATCCACAGCAGAACCCGGGCTGGGCTGGGCAACGGGGCTTATACAGCGAGCTGAGCCTGCCGCCGACTCAGGGGGTACAGGGAGGGGGGCATAGACATAGCTTACTGCTTCCTGCAGCTTTGGCTTGGTCTTCTTTGCCTTTTTGTGGCCCCCAGGTGCCTCTTCTGGTAGATCATCACCAAGATGGAAGTTTTGGAGGCACACTGGGGACTCCAGGAGCTTAATGTCCGCCATTAGCGCCCCTCCCTGGAGGCTGCTGTCACTGTCCTCCCCAGAGCCGGCAGAACTGCGACCGGATGTCACTATCGCCTGTCCTGCAGGGAGATCGCTGCACGTGGCCTGCGGGTGACTTTGCAGGCTGCCAGGTGGGGCTTGCTGCTGGTCATCATCACTCTCATCATCCACCTGGCTCTCAGGCTGCAGCCCCATCTGCCTTTGCTCTCTGGTATCAGCCATTTCTCTAAAGCGGTCTTCATTTATGAGTTTTTCTTTGAAAGGACCACTCTGCTCTAAGATGGTGGCTTTCCTTAGTTCCAGGAGATGAATTTCACTGGTCAGTCGCTTTACCTCGGCTTGGAGTTTTGTCTTCCTTGGTTTGGAGGCCCCTGCAGCTTTTGCGCTTGTGCAGCGCAGCTCCTCCCGGAGCCTCCTGATGAGCTTACTGGCATCTTCATACTCACGGAGGTGGATCATGACCCGGGAGGCATAGGTGGACACAGACTCCCGGGGTCCCTGCAGCGCCCAACCCCCCTCAGGGAGGTCGGCCTCACCTCCGTGAGCACTCAGCTTTCCTCCGGAAGGAGCGCCATCATGCACGCCGCTGTCAGGCTTTTCCTCCATGCTGGAAGCCTTGCGGCTTCTCTGGGTCTCCACAAACCCAGGGGGAATAGGAGACACATTGCTGTGACTCCTGGTGGAGCGTCTCACCCCCGAGTCCTCTGATGTGCCGGCCGGTTGCTGGTTTCTTCTGCCCCCCGCCGGCCTGGTTTGGGAAGCGGAAGCCTGGGGCTTGGCTCCCTCACTCATCCCAGAAACCCGCTTCCTCCCTGGGAAAGAGAGAGAGCAGGTTCCCAGGTGGAGAGGTGTTGGTTTCTCAGAGATCAGCAGCTCACAGCAGGATCTGCAGCCACCACACCCGTAATCACCACACTGACTAGCAGCTGATCAGAGCTGCACCCAGTATGCTGCTGGTGCAGTCACTGAGTACATACATTACATTACTTATCCTGTACTGATCCTGAGTTACATGCTGTATTATACTCCAGAGCTGCACTCACTATTCTGCTGGTGCAGTCACTGTGTACATACATTACATTACTTATCCTGTACTGATCCTGAGTTACATGCTGTATTATACTCCAGAGCTGCACTCACTATTTGGCTGGTGCAGTCACTGTGTACATACATTACATTACTTATCCTGTACTGATCCTGAGTTACATCCTGTATTATACTCCAGAGCTGCACTCGCTATTCTGCTGGTGCAGTCACTGTGTACATACATTACATTACTGATCCTGAGTTACCGCCTGTATTATACTCCAGAGCTGCACTCACTATTCTGCTGGTGGAGTCACTGTGTACATGCATTACATTACTTATCCTGCGTTACATTCTGCATTATACTCCAGAGCTGCAGTCACTATTCTGCTGGTGCAGTCACTGTGTACATACATTACATTACTTATCCTGTACTGATCCTGAGTTAAATCCTGTATTATACTCCAGAGCTGCAGTCACTATTCTGCTGGTGCAGTCACTGTGTACATACATTACATTACTTATCCTGTACTGATCCTGAGTTACATCCTGTATTATACTCCAGAGCTGCACTCACTATTCTGTTGGTGCAGACCCTGTGTACACATAGAAGGACTCACTTTCCTCCTGTTATGAACATGTCCTCGCTGTTGTTGATGAAGGTCACAGTCAGGGCATGTCCAGCGCTGAGGGAAGAAGCCGGGCTGCCACATATGGCTTCTCTGGTTGCCACGTTCCACAGGACGACACTATAATACAGAGCAGAACAGGTAATAAGATGAGGACTGAGTGGCAGATCATGGACAGTATGGAGGAACGTCAGAAGGAGGACGAGGACCTCACTACAGCCATGGCTGGCCTCAGTTACCTGCCATCGTCCTGCCCGCCCAGGGACACCAGGTATTGGTCGTTTGGCGAGAAGGCTAGAGCTTCCACCTTGACTTTGTGTAGACTGAGCTTCCCCCAGGGCTCTCTCTTAATGTAGTCCCAAAGAAAAATATCTGCCTGTAAAGAACAATTCCTGTTAAAATTCAAGAGCTGCATTCATAATTCTGTAGGCTTCAGAGCTGAAATCTCTCAGCACCTCATTCATGCTCAGGGACCTTACACAGCCTGCCTTGGTAATTTGCTATATTGGAAGTGTAGTAAAGATATAAAAGTGCAGCTAAGCTTAGGGGGACAAGCTTACTGTTTCCAGTCTGCAGAATTGTGAATGCAGCTCTGGAGTATAGTCCAAACTTAGTACCTTGAATCCCATGTAGGTGACTTGTCCTGATGCCAGGTATTTGCCGGACTTGGAGACGGCCACGCAGGACACGTTGTTGGTGTGACCGTGCAGGAAGTGCTGCTGGGGTTTGTTCAGACTCTGGATGATGACAGTGCACCCCAACGGGTAAATGAGGTGCTCTCTATCCGGGTGGCTGATCAGCCCAGAGGGCACGTGCCCTGAAAGAGAAGAGGGCAAATGGCACCAGACTCCTGAAGGGTCATATACACCAATAATGACATCACTGACTGGTGGCGGGCAGCGGGGTCCATGCGGCAGAGAGTCATACGGTGGATGGGCTTGGAGAAGGAAAAGTGGGCAAGTGTAAGGCTATGTGCCCACGATGCAGAAATGCTCCGGATTTTTTCCTGAGCGTTTCTGCATCTCTCTGGCAGAAAAAACGTATGGGGATTGTACATGCAGATTGTACATGCGAATTGTACATGCGAATTGTACATGCGTTTTTCCTGCCAGGGACATGCGGATGTGAAGCGTTCTTCACTTGCATTTCAGCATGCGGGTGTCAAGCGCTTTCCAAGAGATTTTAGCATCACTTGGAAAGTGCTTGACAACTTGGTCACACTATATAAATCCATGCAACCAGCATGGATTTATATAGTGTGACCGAAAGAATGGTAAAAAATAAAAAAATAAATCTATACTTACCTTCTGATGGCCCCCGTCGTCTTACTTCACTCGGTCCTGGCTGCCGGCAGCTCGCGGTACACTGAAGGACCTGCCGTCACATGACGTCAGCGCAGGTAATTCAGTCCACCGCGAGCTGCCGGCAAGGGAGGATAAGCACAGCGAGGGCCATCAGAAGGTAAGTATAATATTTATTTTATTCTTTTTTTTACAGGTCCTATGGTACCCGGTTCTGGAGGAGAGTCTCTTGGATTCCGCATGTACAGATGCAGTGATGCGGAATCCAAGCGTTCCAATGAAAGTCAATGGCGGCAATTACGCTGCGTGTCCGCAAAATTAATGGACATGCTGCGTATTTTTCTGCAATGATAATCCGCAGCAGAAATTTACGCAGCATGTGCACAGTACATGCAGATTATCATTGGGGAACATGGCAGACCTTCTACCAAGCGTTTTTTTTAAGCATTTCTGCACCGTATTTGCCGCTGCGGAAACGCTTAAAAACGCATCGTGGGCACACAGGCTAAGGATCAGGGCAACTACAAGGGCCAAATTGTGATGTGCAGGGGACGGCAGGTCTTGTGGGGTGTTGCCGGTATACGGCAGGTCTTGTGGGGTGTTTCCGGTATACGGCAGGTCTTGTGTGGTGTTCCCGGTATACGGCAGGTCTTGTGGGGTGTTCCAGGTATACTGCAGGTCTTGTGGGATGTTCCCGATATACGGCAGGTCTTGTGTGGTGTTCCCGATATACGGCAGGTCTTGTGGGGTGTTCCCGATATACGGCAGGTCTTGTGGGGTGTTCCCGGTATACGGCAGGTCTTGTGTGGTGTTCCCGGTATACGGAAGGTCCTGTGTGGTGTTCCCGGTATACGGCAGGTCTTGTGGGGTGTTCCAGGTATACGGCAGGTCTTGTGGGGTGTTCCCGGTATACTGCAGGTCTTGTGGGATGTTCCCGGTATACGGCAGGTCTTGTAGGGTGTTCCCGGTATATGGCAGGTCTTGTGGGGTGTTCCCGGTATACGGCAGGTCTTGTGGGCTGTTCCCAGTATACGGCAGGTCTTGTGGGGTGTTCCCGGTATACGGCAGGTCTTGTGTGGTGTTCCCGGTATACGGCAAGTCTTGTGGGGTGTTCCCTGTATACGGCAGGTCTTGTATGGTGTTCCCGGTATACGGCAGGTCTTGTGTGGTGTTCCCGGTATACGGCAGGTCTTGTGGCGTGTTCCCGGTATACGGCAGGTCTTGTGGGGTGTTTCCGGTATACGGCAGGTCTTGTGGGGTGTTCCCGGTATACGGCTGATCTTGTGGAGTTTTCCCGGTATACAGCAGGTCTTGTGGGGTGTTCCCGGTATATGGCAGGTCTTGTAACATAGTCTTCCTTCAACCTTAAAAACTAAGTCCATCTAGTTCAACCCATAGCCTAATATGTTGATCCAGAGGAAGGCAAAAAAAAAACATGTGGCAAACACTAAGCTCCGCATTAGGGAAAAAAAATTCCTTCCCGACTCCATACGACACTCAGACTAGTTCCCTGGATCAATGCCCTATCAAGGAATCTAGTATATATAACCTGTAATATTATACTTTTCAAGAAAGGCATCCATGCCCTTCTTAAATTTTAATAGTGAATCACACTCATTACAACATCATGTGGCAGAGAGTTCCATAGTCTCACTGCTCTTACAGTAAAGAATCCGCGTCTGTGATTATGATTAAACCTTCTTTCCTCCAGACCTAGAAGATGCCCCCTTGTCCCCGTCTCTGGCCTCAGAGTAAAAAGATCAGTAGACAGGTCTTTGTACTGTCCCCTCATATACTTGTACATAGTAATAAGATCACCCCTAAGCCTTCTTTTTTCCACAGTAAATAACCCCAAGTGTAATAACCTGTCTTGGTATTGCAGACCCCCCAGTCCTCTAATAACCTTGGTCGCTCTTCTCTGCACCCGCTCTAGTTCAGCTATGTCTTTCTTATACACCAGAGACCAGAACTGTACACAGTATTCTAAGTGTGGTCGCACTAATGACTTGTATAGAGGTAAAATTATGTTCTCCTCATGAGCATCTCTGCCTCTTTTAATGCATCCCATTATTTTATTTGCCTTTGCAGCAGCGGCCTGACACTGGCCACTAAACGTGAGCTTGTCGTCCACCAATACACCCACGTCTTTTTCAGTTACAGTTTTGCCCAGTGTTTTACAATTAAGCATATAATTATACATTTTATTTCCTCTGCCCAAGTGCATTACCTTACATTTATCCCCATTAAAGCTCATTTGCCATTTATCAGCCCAAGCTTCTAGTTTACATAGATCCTCCTGTAATATAAAATTGTCCTCCTCTGTATTGATTACCCTGCAGAGTTTAGTGTCATCTGCAAATATTGAAATACTACTCTGTATGCCCCCTACAAGGTCATTAATAAATATGTTAAGAAGGGGGCCCAATACTGACCCCCGTGGTACCCCACTGTTAACTGAGACCCAGTCTGAGTGTTTTCCATTAATAACCACCCTTTGTTTCCTATCACTGAGCCAGTTCTTAACCCACATACATATATTTTCCCCTATCCCCATTGTTCTCATTTTATGTATCAACCTTTTGTGGACTGTTCCCGGTATACGGCAGGTCTTGTGGGCTGTTCCCGGTATATGGCAGGTCTTGTGTGGTGTTCCCGGTATACGGCTGATCTTGTGGAGTATTCCCGGTATACGGCAGATCTTGTGGAGTATTCCCGGTATACGGCAGGTCTTGTGGAGTATTCCCGGTATACGGCAGATCTTGTGGAGTATTCCTGGTATACGGCAGATCTTGTGGGATGTTCCCGGTATATGGCTGATCTTGGGGGGTGTTCCCAGTATACGGCAGGTCTTTTGGGAAGTTCCCGGTAAACGGCAGGCCTTGTGGTGTTCCCGGTATACGGCAGGTCTTGGGGGGGAGGGGGGTGGGGGGTTCGGTATTTAGTAGGAGTGACTGTTCCCCAAATACTGATCTATCTACTGCTGACTATGACAGATAGGTGACAGATCACACAGATCATGTCATTTATGCAGTCATTGTGCTCCTGTTTGTCATTTACAATAAAGTTGCAGTTGTACAATATCCACCTGCGCCCTGTAGCCTTACATTCTGTATTACCCCTTCCCCATGAATGGATCTAGTAGATCATCATCACACACGATCCGATCTCACCATTATATCCGATGACTGCCTCCAGTTCCAGCTGCATCCCGTCCTCCAGGCTCAGAGCCGCCATGTTCTCCCTCGTTACTCTCTATATAAAGTTTCAGAGCGCTTCCTCCCGTCTCCTAGCGACGGGCCCCACGTTATGTTGTACCCGTTGTCATGGACACGACGCACGGAGCATGCGCAGTGTTCCTTTAGAGGCGTTCGGTTGCCAGGTTTATGCTCTGGAGCTCGGATTTCTACGCGTGCGCAGTGGACACCGGTCTTCTACCACGCATGCGCAGTTTTAGGCCGCCTAAATTCCTGTCAGCTGAGATAAATTCAGGTTTTCATGAGATTTGTGTTTATTTGTGCGCAGTCTATTAAAGTAAAGAGCATATAATGGATTCCCAGTCCTTTACTCCTAGTGAATAAGCTAGAGGAAGGTTCACACATAACGGTGACGAAAGTAAAACATTTTCACAGAAAAAGTTACACAAAACATAGTAACTACGATACACAATGTCAATAAAATTACTATTCTGGAAAATTCCTGTCAAAAATTTAACACAAAAACATTAAAGTTATTTTTTTAATCACTTTAACCCCTTCAGAACAAATCCATTTTTTTTAAAAATTTTTACGCCTTCATTTTTTTCCTCCTCCCAAAATACTTTTTTTTTTTCGACGGCAATATGAGGGTTGTTTTTTTTTGTAGTTTTGGAAAACATCATTAATTTTACTCTATAATTTAAAACATGAAAAATATTCCAAAGGGGGAAAAAAAATAAATTCCGCCATTGTTTTTTGGATTTTCTTTTTACGGTGTTGATTGTGTGGTAAAAAATGACCGGAAAACATGATACTCGGGGTCGGTACGATTACGGCGATACCAAACGTATCTTTTTTTTTTTTTTATAAAGTGGTGAAAAGAAAATCTGAAGTTTGGAAAAACTGGTTTATGTCGCCATTTTCTGAGACTCAAAAAAGTTTTTGATTTTTCCGACAATGGAGCGGTGAAAGGACCTGGTGTCGGCATCCCGAACTGTCGGTTTTGCTCATACCAATTTGGGGCAGATACATTTTCATTGCTTCTTGTTGAGTTGTTTAGGGAGGAGCGGCGACCCTAAAAACAGAATTTGTGGTCTTTTGTTTTCACTACGGCGTGTGCCATATAGTTAATTAATTCTATATTTTGATAGATTGGATTTCTACTGACCCAGTGATACTAAATATATCTATTTCTTTATTGTCTTTTTTATGGGTGAATAGTGATTCTAATTTTTATATTTTTTACATTTTTCTTATATTTTTAAAAGAAATAAATATTTTTTTTCATTTCATTTATTAGTACCTTTAGGGGACTTGAACCTGTGATCTATCTGTCACAGTTGGATATAGTGAAAATCATGGTTTAAGAAACTCAGCCTGTGGAGTACCAAGATGGCAGTGATGGAGGCCTTCATGAGACTATCATGGTAACTAGTGTTGAGCGAGCATGCTCGACACCAGGGGCGGAACTACCGCCCGTGCAGCCGGTTCATTGAACGGGGGCCCCGAGGGAAAGGGGACCCCTCCAGCCTCCAGCAGGGCCGCCATCAGGGCATGACTGCCCTGACTCCAGTATGGGGCCCGGCCGGTAGGGGCCCCCCTCTTGTGCATCTCTCGCCTCATGGGGCCCCCGGCCCCATGCTAAGCGCCGGGTCCGGGACATCTCAGCGCTGCGCTGCGCTGCCGTGGCAGCGCCTTCATGATTCCCCTGACTTCCGGTCATGTGACGGCGCCGTTACATGGCCGGAAGTCAGGAGAACCTGGTGTCAGCGATTTGGACGAGCACCAGGATTCTGCAGGGATTGCATGGGGGTAAGTATAACAAGTTTTATTTTTTTTAAAATACAATTAACTAGGAGTGGGGGGAATGGGAGATGCACATGTGGGGGGGGGGGGAATGGGAGATGCACATGTGGGGGGGGGATGGGAGATGCACATGTGGGGGGGGTGAGAGATGCACATGTGGGGGGGATGAGAGATGCACATGTGGGGGGGATGAGAGATGCACATGTGGGGGGGGGAGATAAGAGATGCACATGTGGGGGGGGAGATGAGAGATGCACATGTGGGGGGGGAGATGAGAGATGCACATGTGGGGGGGAGATGAGAGATGCACATGTGGGGGGGTGAGAGATGCACATGTGGGGGGGATGAGAGATGCACATGTGGTGGAGGGGGATGAGAGAGGTGCACATGTGGGGGAGGGGGATGAGAGAGGTGCACATGTGGGGGAGGGGGATGAGAGAGGTGCACATGGGGGGGTGAGAGAGGTGCGCATGGGGGGGTGGTGAGAGCTGCACATGTGGGGGGATGAGAGATGCACATGGGGGGGATGAGAGAGGGGCACATGTGGGGGAGGGGGATGAGAGATGTGCACATGGGGGGGTGAGAGATGTGCACATGGGGGGTGAGAGATGTGCACATGGGGGGGGTTTGAGAGCTGCACATGGGGGGGTTTGAGAGCTGCACATGGGGGGGTTTGAGAGCTGCACATGGAGGGGTGAGAGCTGCACATGGGGGGGATGAGAGCTGCACATGGGGGAATTGGGAGAAAATGAGCTGCACATGGGGGAATTGGGAGTAGGGGGATAATGAGCTGCACATAATGAATGTGGGGTGGGGGAGAGTAAATGATAAATGATGATGGGGTGGGGAGAGCACGGACATGATATAATGAATTGGGGCAGGGGGTGCATGTAAATAATGAATGCGGGGAGCAGGAAGCATAGAGTAGGGGGCGTTGCGGATGCAGGAGTGTAACTGGTAACAAATTGGCGGAAAGAGTAGAGGTTCTAATTAAATTATATATTGAGTGCCTATTTACAGTTAATGGGGGCACCGTGGTGGATTACAATTTATATTTGGAATGGTAGGTGGCATAATAACTAACCATATAATGATGGTGGATGCACGTCTGTATTCAGCTGCGTAATGTAGAAGTTGGGGAATGTGCTCTAGATAACTGTGTTATTTTATGCAGAGACGAGTCCTGGCTGGAAGACGTGATGGCGGTCTGTGCTGGATGAAGGAGAAAAGCGTAGCTGAAGGACTTCACCTAGAGACGTCACCAGTGAGTCAGTGTATTACATGTACATGTACACTTACACTATATACTATGTACCGGGCTCCTGTGTATAATGTCACTGGTGATCACTGTATTACCTGTACACTATATACAGAGGTCCTGTGTATAATGTCACTGGTGATCACTGTATTACCTGTACACTGACACTATATACAGAGCTCCTGTGTATAATGTCACTGGTGATCACTAGATTACCTGGACACTTACATTATACATACCATGTATAGAGCTCCCGTGTATAATGACACTTATGGTAATATTAGTAATGTGGTGGTAATATTAGTAATGTGGTGGTAATATGTGGTCTGGTCATGGTGTGGCAGTTTTTCTCCCTTCTGTGTGGTATTATTCGGTCACTATGTTGTGGTAATATGTGGTCTGGTCATGGTGTGGCGGTATTCCCTGTATGTGGTATTATTGGTCATTTTAAAAAAAAATGTATATGACACATTCCCTTAAAGAAAACTAAATAAACATATATCTAAAAAGAGTATTGGATATTTTAAGAAAATTTTAATAGGTTAGAGTAGGGCCCGGCCAGAAGAGTCTACCTTATCGTGGTGGCGGCTTTAAAAATCTTTTGGCCAAAACAAAAGCTGATGGCTATGTATGTGGCGCCGTCACATGGCCGAACGTCAGGAGAACGTGGTGGCATCGACGTGGACGAGCGCCAGGATTCTGCAGGGATCGCATGGGGGTAAGTATAACAAGTTTTATTTTTTTTAAATACAATTAATTAACCAGGAGTGGGGGGAATCAGAGATGCACATGGGGGGGATGAGAGATGCACATTGTGGGGATGAGAGATGCACATGGGGGGGGTGAGAGATGCACATGGGGGGGGTGAGAGATGCACATGGGAGGGATGAGAGATGCACATGGGGGGGATGAGAGATGCACATGGGGGGATGAGAGATGCACATGGGGGGATGAGAGATGCACATGGGGGGGATGAGAGATGCACGGGGGGATGAGAGATGAACAGGGGGGATGAGAGATGCACAGGGGGGATGAAAGATGCATGGGGGGGTGAGAGATGCACGGGGGGGATGAGAGATGCACGGGGGGGATGAGAGATGCACGGGGGGGTGAGAGATGCACGGGGGGGATGAGAGATGCACGGGGGGGTGAGAGATGCACGGGGGGGTGAGAGATGCACGGGGGGGGTGAGAGATGCACGGGGGGATGAGAGATGCACGGGGGGTGAGCTGCACATGGGATGAGAGCTGCACATGGGGGGGATGAGGGCTGCACATGGGGGGGTTATGTTTACATAACTTTGTTGCCTTATGAAGGGCAGGGGGGGGCCCCCAAAAATTTCTTGCACAGGGGCCCACTACAGTCTGTGTCCGCCCCTGCTCGACACTGCTCGTTACTCGCCCGAGCATCATGCTATTCGGGATGTTCGACGAGCACCGAGCATTTCCGGGTTACTCGGGCGGGAGCTCGGGTCTCCGCCCTGCACGTTTGGCGCTCTTTACAGAGCCAATGAACATGCAGGGATTGCTAGCCAGTCACTGTAATGCCGCAGCCATGTTGGTTGTGGGCATTACAGTGATTGGCTGGCCGCACAGCGTCACCTCGAGTATTTAAAACCGGGCGCCGCCATCTTGGACACAGTCGCTCCGGATCAGCCAGTGTAGGGTCAGTGCTGCTGAGTTAGGGAGAGATATATAGTGCGAAATAGGTAGTGTAGGGTCTCTAAAGGCTGCCAAATCAAACAAACAGTCCTTCTCAGGACTAATATCCATCCCAGATATCACGCAGGCAGGCTGTATAGGAGACGCAGTGGTTATACCAGCAAACGCTGCATTACAGTCCTGTGTGCTCCTGTTGGTCAAATTGCTAGACTTATCACCCCGGTCTCAGGGGCCAGGAAAAAATATTTTTTTTTTCATCTAAATCCTGTTTTGTTTTTTTTTCCTCAGTCAGACTGTCCAAATACGCGTCTTATTAACCTTTTGGTATTTTTTCCCCCTCCCAAAAAAATTGAGTGTGTCTGTGACTGTTCAGACACCAATATATCTGTTTAAAAGAGTCTGGTGTAGGCCAGAAAAATAGAACTGTGGTTTTGCAGTTCCACGGGTCAAATCTCTGTATTATCCTGTTTGTGGCATTTTTTGCTGTAAAAAAACAGTAATAGTGTCTCTCTGACTGGTCAGACACCAATATATATGTTTAAAAGAGTCTGGTGTAGGCCAGACAAATAGAACTGTGGTTTTCCTCTTCCACGGTTCTAATCTCCTTTTTATTACCCTTTTTCCATTGATAGTGCGAGTGCAAGCTATTGTACTTCATTTACAATGGGCAAGGCGCGTGGCAAGGGACGTGGAAGTGGACGTTCTGGTGATGGTGCGTGTAGAGGACGGGGCCATGGCCAAGGTGAAAATGTGCCACAACCAACAGCCACATCTTTTCGCTCCCACTTCTTGACCGAATTACTAGGGAAGCACACTACAACACCAGTATTGCGAACTGATCAGTGTGAACAGGTTATTAATTGGATAGCAGATAATACTTCCAGTTTCCTGGGCACCACCACCTCCGGTCTGTCTTCCACACGGTCAAGTCTTAGTAGCCGTGAGCCTCGACCGCATTCTCCTCCTCACCCTGATGATCTTTCCTCCCACCATGCCGAGTGTCGTCAGACAGCAACTGATCCCACACTTGGACACTCTGAAGAGCTGTTCACTGGTCCATTTCCATATTTGTGCCCCTCGCCTGCTCCGCTTGAAGTGGTGGAAGAGGAGATCCCATGTAGCGATGCCAAAATATTTGAACAGCCACGGCCAGAGGAAGTCGACGCTGGCAATTTGTCACAAGAGGTGGACGATGACAAGACACAATTGCCACGAAGTGAGGAGGAGGATCGTGGTGCGCAAGTGGAAGAGGAGGAGGTGCTGGATGATCTTGTAACCCTACGTGGCAGGAGGACACGCAGAGCGAGGCCAGCAGCACACAGGGGGAGGGAGGCAGAGTACCCCAACAGGCAGGAAGAAGCAGTGTGGTGGCCGCACACAGAAGGCGGGCAACAGTTCCCTGTAACACCAACATGAGGGAAGTTGCCAGTACAACCGGTAGGTCTTCCAGAGTCTGGAATTTTTTTAAAGACTCTGCTAATAACCCCAAAAAGGCCATTTGTACCACCTGCCATGCCAGCATCAGCAGGGGTGACAAAACTACCAGCCTGACCACCACCAGCATGATCAGGCACATGGCAGCAAAGCACCCGACTTTGTGGGGCGAACCCCAGGGTCCACGACCAGTGTCAGCGGATGTCACCACTGCTTCTTCCGCTGTTGTGCGTGTAATAGAACCCCCTGTTGTGCGTGCAAGGCAATCCCCTGTCCATACTGCATGCAAAGATGCCCTCTCCACTCAGTCTTCACTTGTTATGGCAGTTTCTCAAGAAACAGCATCACCCTCCAAGTCCCACCGCAGCGTTCAATTGTCCATATCCCAGAGCTTTGAACGAAAGCGCAAATTCGCAGCCAATGCCCCACAGGCCACAGTCCTAAATTTGCACATTTCACGACTGCTTGCGTTGGAAATGCTGCCTTTTAGGCTGGTGGAGACGGAATCCTTCCGCAACCTTATGGCGGTGGCCGTCCCTCGGTACTCGGTCCTCAGCCTACACTATTTTGCCCGGTGTGCCATCCCCGCACTACACAAGCACGTGTCCCAAAACATCTGCCGTGCCCTCAACAACGCAGTTACTGGGAGAGTCCACCTGACCACGGACACGTGGACAAGTGCTTGTGGCCAGGGACGGTACATCTCCCTGACGGCACACTGGGTAAACATAGTGGAAGCCGGGACCCAGTCGGACCTTGGGACGGAACACATCCTCCCCACACTGTGGATTGCGGGCCCTATGTCAGTCAGAGTTGCCCCCACAGTGTACAGCTCCTGCGCATCCTCCTCCTCCTCCTCATGTTCAGCCTCCATCTCAGAAATCACCACATCAGTGACAAGCTGGAAACACTGCAGTACTGCCTCAGCCAAGCGGCAACAGGCTGTGCTGAAACTCATAAGCTTAGTTGATAAACCTCACACTGCTTGTGAGTTGTGGACAGCTGTGAAAGAGCAGGCAGATCTGTGGCTGAGACCGCTGAACCTACATCCAGGTATTGTCGTGTGTGACAATGGCCGTAACCTGGTGGCGGCTCTGAGGCGAAGCGAGATCACACAAGTACCAAGCCTGGCTCATGTGCTTAACCTCGTGGTTCAGTGGTTTCTAAAATCGTACCCCGAGTTGCCAGATCTGCTCGTCAAAGTACGCCGCCTGTCAGCTAATTTTCGCAAGTCGACTACAGCTTCCGCCGCCCTTGCTGTGTTGCAGCAGCGTTTGCAGCTTCCGGCACACCGACTGGTGTGTGATATCCCCACACATTGGAACTCTACCCTCCACATGTTGCAAAGGATTTGTGAGCAGAAGAGAGCAGTTGTGGAGTACCAGCTGCAACAAGGCCGTCGATATTTAGGTCAGACTCCACACATAAGACCTCAGGAGTGGACCTGGATGTCTGACATATGTACCATCCTGACAAACTTTGAGGAGTCCACCAAGATGGTGAGTGGCAATGACGCCATCATTAGCGTCAGCATCCCACTTGTCTGTCTTTTGCAACGCTCTCTGCAGAGAATTAAAGAGGAGGCATTGCAGCCAGAGTATGATGAGATGGATCAAGAACTCGTAATGGGCGATTACACACAGCCCAGCCTCATCTCATCCCAACGTGCATTGGGGGACAATGAGGGAGAGAAGGAGGAGGAAGAACAGGAGCTGGTATCATGCGCTGTAGACGGTAGTACCTGTACAACTGTCATACAGTCGGTTCAGTGTGGATGGCCTGAGGACAGGGGGGAGGAGGAGGAGGAGAGCATGGCCAGTCGTCATCTTGGTGAGGACACGGAAATCTTGCCCGTTACCAGTCTGGCACGCATGGCTGACTTTATGTTACGCTGCCTTAACTGTGACCCTCGCGTTGCCAAAATGTTGGGTGACAGTCATTACTGGTTGGTGACACTTTTAGACCCCCGCTACAAGGAGAACTTTCACTTTCTTATTCTTGAGGTGGAGAGGTCTACAAAAATGGGGCAGTACCAGAAGGCCCTTGCTGCAGAACTGTTAAAAAAAATTCCCATCTGAACACGCTAGCGGCAGAGGTCACAGTTCGTTGACCAACCAAGGCGTACAGGCGAGAGAGACGCAACTCCAATCCAGCAGAGGCAGGGGAACACTGTCAACGTTCTGGGACAGTTTTCTGAGACCCGCCCAGCTTACAGGCCCTGAGGCATGGGGTACTCTCACAAGGAGTGGAAAGTTTCAAAAGATGGTGAGGGAGTACCTTGCGGACCGTACCAGCGTCCTCCGTGATTCTTCTGTGCCTTTTAATTATTGGGTATTCAAGCTGGACACTTGGAATGAACTCGCTCTGTACGCCTTAGAGGTCGTGGCCTGCCCTGCCGCTAGCGTGTTATCGGAGCGTGTTTTTAGTGCAGCTGGGGGAATTATAACTGATAAGCGCACTCGCCTGTCAACTGACAATGCTGACAAGCTGACCTTTATCAAAATGAACAAGGGCTGGATTGGGCCAGACTTCTCATCACCACCAAATGACAGCAGAGTAACATAAAATCAAATCCACTGTGTTATTTCGGGGAGGTGTATTCCCATGCACCGCTTCACACCCACACATGGGTATACACTTCCTCAATTCGGCTTTTTTTTGCTCTTCTCTTTATCCTCAGCCTCCAACACCACTATACAACCAGGGTGACCGTGGTCCGTGTTGCCAGTATTGCAAGTTCCTCCGTCCTAATTTTTGGCAGCTTTTGCTTGGAAGGCATAGGCAAAGACTATGGGAGACCCACTCCGCAATAATGGGAATAATGTTTTTAATATGCTGTACTGCAAGGCTCTTGTAAAGGGCATTAAAACCGTCTTGTTAAGCTACTGCAACCTCCACGTCTCTTCCAAGGGGCATTAAAACCGTCTTGTTAAGCTAATGCGACCTCCACCACTTTTCCAAGGGGCATTAAAACCGTCTTGTTAAGCTACTGCGACCTCCACGTCTCTTCCAAGGGGCATTTAAACCGTCTTGTTAAGCTACTGCAACCTCCACGTCTCTTCCAAGGGGCATTTAAACCGTCTTGTTAAGCTAATGCGACCTCCACCACGTTTCCAAGGGGCATTAAAACCGTCTTGTTAAGCTACTGCGACCTCCACCACTTTTCCAACGGGCATTAAAGCTGTCTTGTTAAGCTACTGTAACCTCCACCACTCTTCCAAGGTGCATTTAAACTGTCTTGTTAAGCTACTGCAACCTCTACGTCTCTTCCAAGGGCATTAAAACTGTATTGTTAAGCTAATGCGACTTCCACCACTTTTCCAAGGGGCATTAAAAACGTCTTGTTAACCTACTGCGACCTCCACGTCTCTTCCAAGGGGCATTTAAACCGTCTTGTTAAACTACTGCAACCTCCACGTCTCTTCCAAGGGGCATTAAAACCGTCTTGTTAAGCTACTGTAACCTCCACGTCTCTTCCAAGGGGCATTAAAACCGTCTTGTTAAGCTAATGCGACCTCCACCACTTTTCCAAGGGGCATTAAAACCGTCTTGTTAAGCTACTGCGACCTCCACGTCTCTTCCAAGGGGCATTTAAACCGTCTTGTTAAGCTACTGCAACCTCCACGTCTCTTCCAAGGGGCATTTAAACCGTCTTGTTAAGCTAATGCGACCTCCACCACTTTTCCAAGGGGCATTAAAACCGTCTTGTTAAGCTACTGCGACCTCCACCACTTTTCCAACGGGCATTAAAGCTGTCTTGTTAAGCTACTGTAACCTCCACCACTCTTCCAAGGGGCATTTAAACTGTCTTGTTAAGCTACTGCAACCTCTACGTCTCTTCCAAGGGGCATTAAAACTGTCTTGTTAAGCTAATGCGACTTCCACCACTTTTCCAAGGGGCATTAAAAACGTCTTGTTAACCTACTGCGACCTCCACGTCTCTTCCAAGGGGCATTTAAACCGTCTTGTTAAACTACTGCAACCTCCACGTCTCTTCCAAGGGGCATTAAAACCGTCTTGTTAAGCTAATGCGACCTCCACCACTTTTCCAAGGGGCATTAAAACAGTCTTGTTAAGCTACTGAGACCTCCACGTCTCTTCCAAGGGGCATTTAAACCATCTTGTTAAGCTACTGCAACCTCCACGTCTCTTCCAAGGGGCATTAAAACCGTCTTCTTAAGCTAATGCGACCTCCACCACTTTTCCAGGGGGCATTAAAACTGTCTTGTTAAGCTACTGCGACCTCCACGTCTCTTCCAAGGGGCATTTAAACTGTGTTATTAAGCTACTGCAACCTCCACGTCTCTTCCAAGGGGCATTAACACCATCTTGTTAAGCTAATGCGACCTCCACCACTTTTCCAAGGGGCATTAAAACCGTCTTGCTAAGCTACTGAGACCTCCACCACTTTTCCAAGGGGCATTAAAGCTGTCTTGTTAAGCTACTGTGACCTCCACCACTTTTCCAAGGGGCATTAAAGCTGTCTTGTTAAGCTACTGTGACCTCCACCACTCTTCCAAGGGGCATTAAAACCGTCTTGTTAAGCTACTGCGACCTCCACCGCTCTTCCAAGGGGCATTAAAACCGTGTTGTTAAGCTAATGCGACCTCCACCACTTTTTCCAGGGGCATTGATATTGTCTTTTTATTCCACTGCGACCTCCACGTCTCTTCCAAGGGGCATTAAAAGCATCTTGTTTAGCTACTGCGACCTCCACATCTCTTCCAAGGGGCATTTAAACCGTCTTGTTAAGCTACTGCAACCTCCACGTCTCCTCCAAGGGGCATTAAAGCTGTCTTGTTAAGCTACTGCGACCTCCACCACTTTTCCAAGGGGCATTAAAGCTGTCTTGTTAAGCTACTGTGACCTCCACCACTCTTCCAAGGGGCATTAAAACCGTCTTGTTAAGCAACTACGACCTCCACCGCTCTTGCAAGGGGCATAAAAACCATCTTGTTAAGCTAATGCGACCTCCACCACTTTTCCCAGGGGCATTCATATTGTCTTTTTATTCCACTGCGACCTCCACGTCTCTTCCAAGGGGCATTAAAACCGTCTTGTTAAGGTACTGCGACCTCCACCACTTTTCCAAGGGGCATTAAAACCATCTTGTTAAGCTACTGCAAGCTCCACCACTCTTCCAAGGGGCATTAAAACCGTCTTGTTAAGCTAATGCGACCTCCACTACTTTTCCAAGGGGCATTATAACCATCTTGTTAAGCTACTGCGACCTCCACCACTTTTCCAAGGGGCATTAAAGCTGTCTTGTTAAGCTACTGCGACCTCCACGTCTCTTCCAAGGGGCATTAAAGCTGTCTTGTTAAGCTAATGCGACCTCCACCACTTTTCCCAGGGGCATTGATATTGTCCTTTTATTCCACTGCGACCTCCACGTCTCGTCCAAGGGGCATTAAAACCGTCTTGTTTAGCTAATGCGACCTCCACCACTTTTCCAAGGGGCATTAAAACCGTCTTGTTAAGCTACTGCGACCTCCACGTCTCTTCCAAGGGGCATTTAAACCGTCTTGTTAAGCTACTGCAACCTCCACGTCTCTTCCAAGGGGCATTAAAACCGTCTTGTTAAGCTAATGCGACCTCCACCACTTTTCCAAGGGGCATTAAAACAGTCTTGTTAAGCTACTGCGACCTCCACCACTTTTCCAAGGGGCATTAAAACAGTCTTGTTAAGCTACTGAGACCTCCACGTCTCTTCCAAGGGGCATTTAAACCATCTTGTTAAGCTACTGCAACCTCCACGTCTCTTCGAGGGGGCATTAAACCGTCTTGTTAAGCTAATGCGACCTCCACCTCTTTTCCAGGGGGCATTAAAACCGTCTTGTTAAGCTACTGCGACCTCCACGTCTCTTCCAAGGGGCATTTAAACTGTGTTGTTAAGCTACTGCAACCTCCACGTCTCTTCCAAGGGGCATTAAAACCGTCTTGTTAAGCTAATGCGACCTCCACCACTTTTCCAAGGGGCATTTAAACCGTCTTGCTAAGCTACTGCGACCTCCACCACTTTTCCAAGGGGCATTAAAGCTGTCTTGTTAAGCTACTGTGACCTCCACCACTTTTCCAAGGGGCATTAAAGCCGTCTTGTTAAGCTACTGTGACCTCCACCACTCTTCCAAGGGGCATTAAAACCGTCTTGTTAAGCTACTGCAACCTCCACCGCTCTTCCAAGGGGCATTAAAACCGTGTTGTTAAGCTAATGCGACCTCCACCACTTTTCCCAGGGGCACTGATATTGTCTTTTTATTCCACTGCGACCTCCATGTCTCTTCCAAGGGGCATTAAAAGCATCTTGTTAAGCTACTGCGACCTCCACATCTCTTCCAAGGGGCATTTAAACCGTCTTGTTAAGCTACTGCAACCTCCACGTCTCCTCCAAGGGGCATTAAAGCTGTCTTGTTAAGCTACTGCGACCTCCACCACTTTTCCAAGGGGCATTAAAGCTGTCTTGTTAAGCTACTGTGACCTCCACTACTCTTCCAAGGGGCATTAAAACCATCTTGTTAAGCAACTACGACCTCCACCGCTCTTGCAAGGGGCATTAAAAATGTCTTGTTAAGCTAATGCGACCTCCACCACTTTTCCCAGGGGCATTGATATTGTCTTTTTATTCCACTGCGACCTCCACGTCTCTTCCAAGGGGCATTAAAAGCGTCTTATTAAGCTACTGCAACCTCCACGTCTCTTCCAAGGGGCATTAAAACCGTCTTGTTAAGCTACTGCGACCTCCACCACTTCTCCAAGGGGCATTAAAAGCGTCTTGTTAAGCTACTGTAACCTCCACCACTCTTCCAAGGAGCATTTAAACAGTCTTGTTAAGGTACTGCGACCTCCCCGTCTCTTCCAAGGGGCATTTAAACCATCTTGTTAAGCTACTGCAACCTCCACCACTCTTCCAAGGGGCATTAAAACCGCCTTGTTAAGCTAATGCGACCTCCACCACTTTTCCAAGGGGCATTATAACCATCTTGTTAAGCTACTGCGACCTCCACCACTTTTCCAAGGGGCATTAAAGCTGTCTTGTTAAGCTACTGCGACCTCCACCGCTTATACAAGGGGCATTAAAACTGTCTTGTTAAGCTACTGCGACCTCCACAACTTTTCCCAGGGGCATTGATGTTGTCTTTTTATTCCACTGCGACCTCCACGTCTCTTCCAAGGGGCATTAAAACAGTCTTGTTAAGCTAATGCGACCTCCACCACTTTTCCCATGGGCATTGATATTGTCCTTTCATTCCACTGCGACCTCCAAGTCTCGTCCAAGGGGCATTAAAACCGTCTTGTTAAGCTAATGCGACCTCCACCACTTTTCCAAGGGGCATTAAAACCGTCTTGTTAAGCTAATGCGACCTCCACGTCTCTTCCAAGGGGCATTTAAACCGTCTTGTTAAGCTACTGCAACCTCCACCGCTATTCCAAGGGGCATTAAAACTGTCTTGTTAAGCTAATGCGACCTCCACAACTTTTCCCAGGGGCATTGATGTTGTCTTTTTATTCCACTGCGACCTCCACGTCTCTTCCAAGGGGCATTAAAACCGTCTTGTTAAGCTAATGCAACCTCCACCACTTTTCCAAGGGGCATTAAAACCGTCTTGTTAAGCTACTGCGACCTCCACGTCTCTTCCAAGGGGCATTTAAACCGTGTTGTTAAGCTACTGCAACCTCCACGTCTCTTCCAAGGGGCATTAAAACCGTCTTGTTATGCTAATGCGACCTGCACCACTTTTCCCAGGGGCATTAAAGCCATCTTGCTAAGCTACTGCGACATCCACCACTCTTCCAAGGGGCATTAAAGCTGTCTTGTTAAGCTACTGTAACCTCCACCACTCTTCCAAGGGGCATTAGAACCGTCTTGTTAAGCTACTGCGACCTCCACCGCTCTTCCAAGGGGCATTAAAACTGTCTTGTTAAGCTACTGCGACCTCCACCGCTATTCCAAGGGGCATTAAAACTGTCTTGTTAAGCTAATGCGACCTCCACAACTTTTCCCAGGGGCATTGATATCTTTTTATTCCACTGCGACCTCCACGTCTCTTCCAAGGGGCATTAAAACCGTCTTGTTAAGCTAATGAGACCCCCACCACTTTTCCCAGGGGCATTGATATTGTCTTTTTATTCCAATGCAACCTCCACGTCTCTTCGAAGGGGCATTAAAATCGTCTTGTTAAGCTACTGTGACCGCCACCACTCTTCCAAGGGGCATTAAGACCGTCTTGTTAAGCTACTGCGACCTCCATGTCTCTTCCAAGGGGCATTTAAACCATCTTGTTAAGCTACTGCAACCTCCACGTCTCTTCTAAGGGGCATTAAAACCGTCTTGTTAAGCTAATTGGACCTTCACCACGTTTCCAAAGCGCATTAAAACCGTCTTGTTAAGCTACTGCGACCTCCACGGCTTTTCCAAGGGGCATTAAAGCTGTCTTGTTAAGCTAATGCGACCTCCACAACTTTTCCCAGGGGCATTGATATTGTCTTTTAATTCCACTGAGACCACCACGTCTCTTCCAAGGGGCATTAAAACCATCTTGTTAAGCTAATGCGACCTCCACCACTTTTCCCAGGGGCATTGATATTGTCTTTTTATTCCACTGCAACCTCCACGTCTCTTCCAAGGGGCATTAAAACCATGTTGTTAAGCTACTGTGTCCTCCACCACTCTTCCAAGGGGCATTAAGACCGTCTTGTTAAGCTAATTCGACCTCCACCACTTTTCCAAAGCGCATTAAAACCGTCTTGTTAAGCTACTGCAACCTCCACGGCTTTTCCAAGGGGCATTAAAGCTGTCTTGTTAAGCTACTGCGACCGCCACCGCTCTTCCAAGGGGCATTAAAACCGTCTTGTTAAGCTAATGCGACCTCCACCACTTTTCCCAGGGGCATTGATATTGTCTTTTAACTCCACTGAGACCACCACGTCTCCTCCAAGGGGCATTAAAACCATCTTTATAAGCTAATGAGACCTCCACCACTTTTCCCAGGGGCATTGATATTGTCTTTTTATTCCACTGCGACCTCCACATCTCTTCCATGGGGCATTAAAACCGTCTTGTTAAGCTACTGTGACCTCCACCACTCTTCCAAGGGGCATTAAAACCGTCTTGTTAAGCTACTGTGACCTCCACCACTCTTCCAAGGGGCATTAAAACCGCCTTGTTAAGCTAATGCGACCTCCACCACTTTTCCAAGGGGCATTAAAACAGTCTTGTTAAGCTACTGCGACCTCCACGTCTCTTCCAAGGGGCATTTAAACCATGTTGTTAAGCTACTGCAACCTCCACGTCTCTTCCAAGGGTCATTAAGACCGTCTTGTTAAGCTAATGCGACCTCCACCACTTTTCCAAGGGGCATTAAAACCGTCTTGTTAAGCTACTGCGACCTCCACGTCTCTTCCAAGGGGCATTTAAACTGTGTTGTTAAGCTACTGCAACCTCCACGTCTCTTCCAAGGTGCATTAAAACCGTCTTGTTAAGCTAATACGACCTCCACCACTTTTCCAAGGGGCATTAAAACAGTCTTGCTAAGCTACTGTGACCTCCACAACTTTTCCAAGGGGCATTAAAGCTGTCTTGTTAAGCTACTGTGACCTCCACCACTCTTCCAAGGGGCATTAAAACAGTCTTGTTCAGCTACTGCGACCTCCACCGCTCTTCCAAGGGGCATTTAAAACCGTGTTGTTAAGCTAATGCGACCTCCACCACTTTTCCCAGGGGCATTGATATTGTCTTTTTATTCCACTGCGACCTCCACGTCTCTTCCAAGGGGCATTAAAAGCATCTTGTTAAGCTACTGCGACCTCCACATCTCTTCCAAGGGGCATTTAAACCATCTTGTTAAGCTACTGCAACCTCCACGTCTCCTCCAAGGGGCATTAAAGCTGTCTTGTTAAGCTACTGCGACCTCCACCACTTTTCCAAGGGGCATTAAAGCTGTCTTGTTAAGCTACTGTGACCTCCACCACTCTTCCAAGGGGCATTAAAACCGTCTTGTTAAGCAACTACGACCTCCACCGCTCTTCCAAGGGGCATTAAAACCGTCTTGTTAAGCTAATGCGACCTCCACCACTTTTCCCAGGGGCATTGATATTGTCTTTTTATTCCACTGCGACCTCCACGTCTCTTCCAAGGGGCATTAAAAGCGTCTTATTAAGCTACTGCAACCTCCACGTCTCTTCCAAGGGGCATTAAAACCGTCTTGTTAAGCTACTGCGACCTCCACCACTTCTCCAAGGGGCATTAAAAGCGTCTTGTTAAGCTACTGTAACCTCCACCACTCTTCCAAAGGGCATTTAAACAGTCTTGTTAAGCTACTGCAACCTCCACGTCTCTTCCAAGGGGCATTAAAACAGTCTTGTTAAGCTACTGCGACCTCCACCACTTTTCCAAGGGGCATTAAAACAGTCTTGTTAAGCTACTGCGACCTCCACGTCTCTTCCAAGGGGCATTTAAACCATCTTGTTAAGCTACTGCAACCTCCACCACTCTTCCAAGGGGCATTAAAACCGTCTTGTTATGCTAATGCGACCTCCACCACTTTTCCCAGGGGCATTAAAACCATCTTGTTAAGCTACTGCGACCTCCACCACTTTTCCAAGGGGCATTAAAACTGTCTTGTTAAGCTACTGCGACCTCCACCGCTATTCCAAGGGGCATTAAAACTGTCTTGTTAAGCTAATGTGACCTCCACAACTTTTCCCAGGGGCATTGATGTCTTTTTATTCCACTGCGACCTCCACGTCTCTTCCAAGGGGCATTAAAACCGTCTTGTTAAGCTAATGCGACCTCCACCACTTTTCCCAGGGGCATTGATATTGTCTTTTTATTCCAATGCAACCTCCACGTCTCTTCGAAGGGGCATTAAACTCATCTTGTTAAGCTACTGTGACCTCCACCACTCTTCCAAGGGGCATTAAGACCGTCTTGTTAAGCTACTGCGACCTCCATGTCTCTTCCAAGGGGCATTTAAACCTTCTTGTTAAGCTACTGCAACCTCCACGTCTCTTCCAAGGGGCATTAAAACCGTCTTGTTAAGCTAATACGACCTCCACCACTTTTCCAAAGCGCATTAAAACCGTCTTGTTAAGCTACTGCGACCTCCACGGCTTTTCTCAGGGGCATTAAAGCTGTCTTGTTAAGCTACTGCGACCTCCACCGCTCTTCCAAGGGGCATTAAAACCGTCTTGTTAAGCTAATGCGACCTCCACCACTTTTCCCAGGGGCATTGATATTGTCTTTTAATTCCACTGAGACCACCACGTCTCTTCCAAGGGGCATTAAAACCATCTTGTTAAGCTAATGCGACCTCCACCACTTTTCCCAGGGGCATTGATATTGTCTTTTTATTCCACTGCAACCTCCACGTCTCTTCCAAGGGGCATTAAAACCATCTTGTTAAGCTACTGTGACCTCCACCACTCTTCCAAGGGGCATTGAGACCGTCTTGTTAAGCTAATTCGACCTCCACCACTTTTCCAAAGCGCATTAAAACCGTCTTGTTAAGCTACTGCGACCTCCACGGCTTTTCCAAGGGGCATTAAAGCTGTCTTGTTAAGCTACTGCGACTTCCACCGCTCTTCCAAGGGGCATTAAAACCGTCTTGTTAAGCTAATGCGACCTCCACCACTTTTCCCAGGGGCATTGATATTGTCTTTTAATTCCACTGAGACCACCACGTCTCCTCCAAGGGCCATTAAAACCATCTTGTTAAGCTAATGAGACCTCCACCACTTTTCCCAGGGGCATTGATATTGTCTTTTTATTCCACTGCGACCTCCACATCTCTTCGAAGGGGCATTAAAACCGTCTTGTTAAGCTACTGTGACCTCCACCACTCTTCCAAGGGGCATTAAAACCGTCTTGTTAAGCTACTGTGACCTCCACCACTCTTCCAAGGGGCATTAAAACCATCTTGTTAAGCTAATGCGACCTCCACCACTTTTCCGAGGGGCATTGATATTGTCTTTTTATTCCACTGCGACTTCCACCACTTTTCCAAGGGGCATTAAAACCGTCTTGTTAAGCTACTGCGACCTCCACCACTTTTTCAAGGGGCATTGATATTGTCTTTTTATTCCACTGCAAACTCCACCATTCTTCCAACGGGCATTGCATTTCCTCCTATTTTTAGTCAGCTTTTGCTTTTCAATGCATAGGCGAACACTAAGGGAGACCCACTTCCCAATAATGGGTAGAAGGTTTTTAGTACGCTGTAATCCACGTCTGTTTCAAGGGGCATTGCAGTTCCTCATAATTTTTGGAAAGCCTTCCATTCACTCCTTAGGCCAACAGTGCACAGGAGACCCAGTTGCTATAAATGGAAAAAACAGTTTAGTTAAGGCCCTCTGACCTCCATGTCACTTCCAAGGGGCATTGGAGTGCCTCAAAATTTTTGGTAGGCATTGCACTCACTGCATGCCCTATAACTGTGTAGCCGAACCTCTCCTTTTGGTACATATCCTACTAGACATGTGTGGTTGACTGGCCTGATATTGGTGTGAATGGTCCCTGTTTCTCCTGCTCTTTCTCCTTTGCCACCACCTCATCCATCATTCATCACCTGAAGATTTGTTTTAACAGGAGTCATAGAACTGGGATAGTAGCAGGAAAACATCCAGCAATCCTCGGAGGAGGTAGGATATGCGCTAAAACACTGACCACCTCAGGCCTAGCCTCTACTACATGCATGCACTTGCATTCCAAGAAAACAAAGCAGATGCTAACTTATATCATCATCATCATGCTCCTCACCTTGGCACTCTCAACTCCCCTGATGGAGAAGCCAGGGCCCACCGGAGGAGTCTGGTTCTCTGGCGGCTCGTCCAATGCTGCCGTAAAGCAGGCCGGGCTACGAAAAGTGTGGGGGGATGTTCCAAGGAGAAATAGGGGCGGCTGGGGACCCTTTATGGACACCCGGCCGCCCCCAGGCGGCTGGGGACCGTGTGTGGACACCCGGCCGCCCCCAGGCGGCTGGGGACCGTGTGTGGACACCCGGCCGCAGGGCGGCTGAGGACCGAGTATGGACACCCGGCCGCCCCCTGGCGGCTGGGGACCGAGTGTGGACACCCGGTCGCCGGGCGGCTGGGGACTGAGTATGGATACCTCGCTGCCGAAGCAGCCATGAGGTAGTGGCCAGCTTCGGCCTCCTCCAAATTAAAAGGCCCCATTTCAAGTGCAAGCAAGCTAGCAGTATGGTATTGCAGCCTGGGGGTGGGTGGGTGGCAGGCTGCATACTTGCGCTTGCATTGCAAGGAATGGGGGAGGTACAATTGAACACTGCCCTGGGATAAGGACTTGAACGGGGATAGTTGCAAGTCTGCATCTTCTCATGCGGAAAGGATCACTTCTGATGGGCACACTTTTAGGCAGTGACCTGGGTGTCAGAGATGCTTCCAGGGGTCTTCCCCATGCTGTTCCCATGTCTTTTCAGCACTGTATGCATGTGTCACACAGCAGATGGCCAGATAAGATTGTAAAATGTTAAAATGACATTTCCCAGTGAATGCATTTGTCACGGTTGAAATCAATACAAAAGTGCAAAAACGCATAAAAAATGCTACTTGTGAACATAGCCCAAGGTGTGGAGGAGTATTTTTGTTTTTGGTTATTTATTTTACCTTATACACAAGTCTTTACCCTGGAAAGGAAGTTCCTTAACATATTTCACAGGAAAACCGTTTCAGTTTCGTTTTTGAGCGTTTTATTGTGAGCCCGTTAAAGTGGGTTAATACTTCTGACCACGTTGTTGACAGCAGTGACCTGGGGGTCAGAAATGCTTCCTGGGGCGATGCCCATGCTGTCCCCATGTCTTTTGAGCAATGTCACTATCGTTTTGGGCACTTTTTCGGCTTTCTACAGACTGTCGGGGGTGCCGCCGCAAAAATGCTTGGGTCTCCCATAGACTAACATTGGGCTCGTTGCTCGGGTCGAGCACCCGAGGATCACGGCGAGCTCGGCTCGAGCTTCGAGCACCCGAGCATTTTAGTGCTCGCTCAACACTAATGGTAACCCATCAGTCTACTGCGATTGTGTCTCACATTATGACAGGATCCATCGGCCGCTGTGATTGTGTCTCACATTGTGACAGGAACCATCGGCCCCCACGATCGTGTCTCATATTGTGACAGAAACCATCGGCCCCCACGATCGTGTCTCACATTGTGACAGGAACCATAGGTCCCCATGATTGTGTCTCACGTTGTGACAGGAACCATAGGCCCCCATGATTGTGTCTCACATTGTGACAGGAACCATAGGTCCCCATGATTGTGTCTCACATTGTGACAGGAACCATAGGTCCCCATGATTGTGTCTCACATTGTGACAGGAACCATCGGCCCCCATGATTGTGTCTCACATTGTGACAGGAACCATCGGCCGCCACAATCGTGTCTCACATTGTGACAGAAACCATCGGCCCCCACAATCGTGTCTCACATTGTGACAGGAACCATCGGTCCCCATGATTGTGTCTTGCATTGTGACAGGAACCATCGGCCCCCACGATTGGGTCTCACATTGTGACAGGAACCATTGGCTCCCCATGATCGTGTCTCACATTGTGACAGGAACCATCGGCCCCCCACGATTGTGTCTCACATTGTGACAGGAACCATCGACCCACCACGATCGTGTCTCACATTGTGACAGGAACCATAGGTCCCCACGATCGTGTCTCACATTGTGACAGGAACCATCAGTCCCCAAGATCTTGTCTCACATTGTGACAGGAACCATCGGCCCCTCCACGATCATGCCTCACGTTGTGACAGGAACCATCGGCCCCCACGATCGTGTCTCACATTGTGACAAAAACATTAGCACCCTGTGATCGTATCTCACATTGTGACAAAAACCATCAATCCCCTGTGATCATGTCTCACATTATGGCAGGAACCAATGGTCACCCGTGGTCGTGTCTCACATTTTGACTGAAACTACCAGTTCCCTGCGATAGTGTCTGACATTGTGACAAGAACTAATGATCCCATGTGATCAGATCTTACATTGTGACAGGAACCATGGGTCCCCCATGATCGTGTCTCACATTGTGACAAAAACCACCGGTCCCCTGAGATCATGTCTCACATTATGAAAGGAACCACCGGTTTTGCGTGATCATGTCTCACATTGTGATAGGAACCATCGGTCCCCCATGAACATGTCCCTCATTATGACAAGTACCATTGGTCTCCCGCTATCGTGTCTTAAATTGTGGCAGGAACCATTGAAATCTCTCAATCGTGTATCATATTGTGGCAAGAACCATTGGACCCCCGCGATCATGTCTCGCATTGTGACAGGAACTATCGCTCCCCCGTGATCGTGTCTCACAGTGTGACAGGAACCATCAGCTATAACACTATGAATAAAATGGTTGTTTATACCGGAAGGGGCTTTGCACGCTGTGTAGAACCAGGGAACCCGTCAGCTTGGGAATCAGGAGGGACTTGAGCCGCTACTGAAATATTGTGATGATGGATTTCATGGTGGGTTTCCCCTTTAGCTCTGTTCACATCACATCAGAGATATATGTGAAGCCGGCTCCGGGTTTATGAATTCCCATGGATGACAGAGTCCCATTAGCCCTCTCTCCTCCTCCTTGACTTCCAAGACCTATACTTTATTATATTTTTCCGCCTCTAGAGTTGTATAGGGTCTTTTTGTTTTGTGGTACGAGCTGTCGTATTTATCATTAGTATTTTGGGGTCTATATGACTTTCTGATTACTTTTTATAGCATTTTTTTAGGGGGGGAAGCGTAATTGTCAAAATCCAGTTTGGCAATTTTGATTTTTTTTTTGTTTCAGAGTTCACCATATATTTTATTTATTCAGACAGTTACCCAATTTCATTGTTTTTTAGATTTTATTTACATTACGGAATAAAGAAGTGATATGAACTTTCACTTTGTTTTTAATTTTCTTTAAATATTTTTCATTGCTTTTTACACTATTTATGAGTCCCCCTAGGGGACTTGAACCTGGGATCACTTAAACAATACACTACAGTACTGTGATATTGCAGTGTATTGTACCCGGGGTCGGCCTTGGGTATACTGCCTGTGCAGAAGAGGATGCATTACCCTTGTGTCCCTCACCATCATCCAGTCTAGTATGGGCACCAGGGGGGCCTCTACACATATCACAAGGGTAATCAATGCGGGTAATAATGATTGCAATTTAGGGTGTGTTTTTTTTAAGAAAGTAGCCAACCTTTTTACTTTGACTAAACGAGGCATTATGAAGATAACCCATTGATATGAATGAGCACTATGTAATACTAATAATACTATGTAATACTACATTTTTCCTGTAGGGGTACTGCAGGAAAATTAAACACTGCCAAGCTTCCCCAGATTAGAGTTGATCGCTGGAGGTCTCAGCAGGGGGACACTTTGGGATCTACCTAATGTCATGTAACCCTTATACCATCTTGGGAACTGTCCAATATCCTGACTTGAACTGATCTCCAACCACATACAGTACCGCCACCTGGCGTCCAAACAAACCATATTGTCATTGTGTCTATTGCCACCTAGTGGCAATCATTGCAACTTCCTTTCCATTTTCTTCTACTTTGCTGTGAGGGCAGCACTCTCAGTCCTCTGAAAAGATGCAAATTAAAGGACACCAGTTTGTATTTGTTGGGGAGTAAATAATAGCATTTTTTGCAGATTTAGGAGCTTTGGCAGCCCCAGACTTCCAGATGCTGTATATGAAAGTTTTCTTCACACAGCGGTGGGTTGTCGAAGGTTTCACAGTGCTCCGTCCTCCCATTATTCAGGTCAGCGTCAACACATAAGGCCTGTCCACCGCCGCCCCCTGAAATGAAATATCACAGTACTCTACATTTTTCGTTTTTATAAAATTGAATGAAAAAATATGCAAGAAATGTAAATGTAACCAATCTAATAATCTCGCATGGAACAAAAATAGGAGCCATGGTAAATTATGGGTATGATCACACGGAGTAAACCCAGCAGGAATCCATGGCAGAAAGACAGGGTTTCTGCCGCAGATTTGCACTACGGTGATTCTGAATGAGCATTACTTCTATTCAATCGGGGCTACTCCGTTTACAGCTATCGAACACAGGTTTTTATGAGGAATTTTCCCTGGAAAATTGTTCAGTAAGTGACACTTACTAAGGCCCCCTTCATATGTCAGTGTCTCCTGCACGTATGGTGACTTACACATGTAGACCCATTTAATTCTATGGGACGGCACAGATGTCAGTGTGTTCACATGGACCATGTGTCCAACACGTAGACATGTCTGTTTTTTTCCTGGCAGCACGGACCGCAATACTTCCCGCACACGTGCACACTGATGACATTCGTGTGTCATCTGTGTGACACGTACCAGAATGAAATGCTCCAGCATCTGGGAAAAGCTACAGTTAGCGTTGTACCCAGGCGCCGGGTGCTGACTACAACTGTCATCATCCTCGCTTGGTCTCCCTGCGATCAGCGAGACCAGGTGACGCTGATGTACCTACTCCCCCTCCAACCTCCAACTGGCTGTTATTTACCACCCCTCAGGGCCAGCTACCACCTTCTTAGACCAATTCACCACCTATCTACTCCATTTCCTTTCCACGGACATCCCCACTATCATCATGGGTGACTTCAACATCCCCATCGACACTTCTCAATCATCTGTCTCTAAGCTTCTATCCATCGCTTCCTCCTTCGGCCTTGCTCAATGGTCTTCCGCAGTCACTCACAAGGATGGACACACACTGGACCTCATCTTAACCCGTCTCTGTTCCCTATCTAACCTATCTAACTAACCTCTCCCTCTTTCTGACCACAACTTACTCACATTCTCTTCCCTCTCCTTTCCAGGTCCGCAATCCCCCATCTAGAAAACTTGCACACCCTTGCAGAAATCTCAAACACCTTGACCTATACTCACTCTCTGAATCCCTTCTCCTTCTTACAGACATAAATTCCTTACACAATGCAGATGCTGCTGCTCCTGCTTTATATAACACCACAACAGCTGCAGCTCTCAATTTGGTCGCCCCCTCACACATACCAAAGCTTGCACAATCAACAGGCAACCCTGGCACACCAGCCTGACTAAAAAACTGAGAAGGGCTTCCAGAGTTGCTGAACGGAGATAGAAAAATTCCCACTCCAACGAGCACTTCATCACATTCAAACAGTCCATCACTACATTCAAGTCCACACTAACTGCAGCAAAACAAACCTACTTCTCATCGCTCATATCCTCCTTGTCTCACAACCCTAAAAAGCTATTCAAAATTTTCAATTCTCTCCTCCGTTCCCCGGCTCCCCCTCCCTCCCCACTCATTTCAGCTGAAGATTTTGCCTCATTCTTCAAGCAGAAGATTGACAACAGAAGGCAAAGCTTTAGCCATAAGTCCCCACAGCCCCTTCTCATAACTACGCGACTCTCCGCCTCCAAAACCAGCTTCTCCGCCATCAGGGAAGATCAACTTTCCTTTTTACTCTCCAAGTCACATCTCATCACCTGTGAACTTGACCCAATCCCGTCCCACCTCATCCCAAACCTCACTGCAGTCTTCATCTCAACTCTAACCCACCTCTTCAACCTGTCACTAACAACTGGCGTCTTCCCCTCATGCTTCAAACATGCCTCGATCACACCCATCCTGAAAAAGCCCTCCCTTGACCCATCCTCTCTGTCTAGCAAACGCCCCATCTCACTTCTCCCCTATGCCTCAAAACTACTGGAACAACACGTCCATTTTGAGCTGTCCTCCCACCTGTCCTCCTACTCCCTCTTTGACCGCTTACAATCTGGCTTCCGATCGCATGACTCCACTGAAACTGCCCTGACTAAAGTCACCAACGACCTAATGACTGCCAAATCCAAGCGACACTACTCTGTCCTCCTCCTCCTGGACCTGTCATCTGCCTTTGACACAGTGGACCATTCCCTCTTGCTACAGACTTTCTCAACTCTCGGTGTAACATACCTGGCGGCGTCCTTGCATGGTGGTCCATCTCCCACTGTGCAAGAGCGCGCACTTGATCTCCAATCCAAAATGTCTCTCTGGCTTCCCTCCATGCTGTCTGTTTGTGTCTGCTTCTGCTGCTTAAGGGCGGTGCCCGATCACTTCCTGCTTTTTGTACCTGCTGTGGGTCACACCCCTTGTGCGTCCTCAGCCTATTGCTGTCTGTCACCTGGTATATAGCTCAGCTGCTCCCATCTATCCCTGCCTGAGCATAGTGTTTCATTCAGTGTGTGCTTTCACTCTGAAGGTGCCAGGTCCCGTTCTTTGTCTCCTGCCTTTCGGTATCAGTTCCCGTGTCTGAGCTGAGTCCTGTCTTTGTCTCCTGCCTTGCGGTATCAGTTCCCGTGTCTGAACTGAGTCCTGTCTGTGTACTCTTACCTGCTGCCTTTCCTGGAGGCTGTATTTCCAGGCCTGTCTGTACACGCTCCTTGCCTGTTCGTCCCGCCTCTCTGGGGGCCGTATTCCCAGACCCGCTCCTGTGTCCCGCTGCAGTGTCGGTCTCGCCTGTACACTCAGTTCCAGTCTGTACTCTCTCCTATCTTTCATCTGTCTTTTCTCTATGTCCGTTCCTTTCCTTTTTCTGCAGAGTCTGAACTCGTACCTAACTCCTGCCTGTTGTCTCTGTACTCCCGTTTGTGAGTTTGTGGTCCACTCGCTACTTCACTGCAAGTACCCTGTGGGTGTCTGGCTCTGCCTTTCCCTTCCTGTCTGTTCCGTGTGAACAGAGCCCTGTCCCCCCTACTCAGCCTTGCCTGCTCTGACTCCTTTGCTCACCGCTCCGGCGGTTCTAGCCTGCTCTGACTCCTTTGCTCACCGCTCCGGCGGTTCTAGCCTGCTCTGACTCCTTTGCTCACCGCTCCGGCGGTTCTAGTCTGCTCTGACTCCTTTGCTCATCGCTCCGGCGGTTCTAGTCTGCTCTGACTCCTTTGCTTACCGCTCCGGCGGTTCTAGCCTGCTCTTACTCCTTTGCTCGCTGCTCCGGCAGCCTTGCTCCGCTCTGACCCTTTTGCTCGCTGCTCCGGCAGTCTCGCTCCACTCTCGCTCACCGCTCCAGGCGGCCTCGTCCTGCTTTACTCTTGCTCACTGCTCCGGCAGTCTCGCTCAGCTCTGACCCTTTGTTCACCGCTCCTGGCGGCCTTGTCCTGCTCTACTCTTGCTCACCACTCCAGGCGGCCTTGTCCTGCCCTGTTCTCGCTCACCTCTCTGGGCGGCCTTACTCTGCTGTGTTTGCCCGCCACATCTGTGGTTCTGTTCCTGAGTCCCAGTGTGTACTGGGTCCTATGCCGCCAGTGTCCCTACCTGCTAGTGCCTCCCTGTCTGCACTCTAGCTGTGCTTGCCTGTACCCCTCTGCCTGTATTGTTCCTGAGTCCCAGTGTGTACTGGGTCCTACCCCGCCTGTGTTCCTACCTGCTAGTGCCTCCCTGTCTGCACTCTAGCTGTGCTTGCCTGTACCCCCCTGCCTGCATACCCGCCTGCCTGCATACCAGTCGTGCCTGCCTATACCCACCAGTCTGTGTGCCAGCCTACCAGTCTGTTCCTGTATTCCCCTGTGTGGGTCAACAGCCGTGTCCGGGGTCTGTCCTGGAGTAGCACCTGGTCCCTCTGCTCGGTTCCTCCTTGGTGCACTGGCGTCGTATGCCGTCGTGCGACCCTGGTCGGATCGGGTGAATACCTAGTTAAGCCCCTCCAGGCATTCACTCTCCGGCACGGTCCAGTGGAATCACTACAATCACACGCACACGCCGCTCAGCCCGGGCGTGTGCATTACACTCGGCATCACAGATGCCCTATCTTGGATCTCCTCATACCTAACAGGCCGGACATTCAGCGTCTCCCACTCACACACCACCTCCTCATCTCGCCACCTATCTGTTGGTGTCCTCCAAAGCTCAGTTCTAGGACCCTGCACTCACACTTTCAGTATCACCTCTATGCTGATGACACACAGACCTACCCCTCTGGACCTGATATCAACTCCTTACTAACCAAAATCCCACAATGTCTGTTCGCTATTTCATCTTTCTCCTCCGCTAGATTCCTAAAACTTAATATGGATAAAACTGAATTCATCATCTTTCCACCATCTCACTCAACCCCCCCACCTGACCTATCTATCAAAGTCAATGGCTGTCCACTCTCCCCAGTCCCGCAAGCTCGCTGCCTCGGAGCAACCCTTGACTCTGATCTCCCCTTCGAACCACATATCCAAGCCCTTTCGACTTCATGCCGACTCCAACTCAAAAATATTTCCTGGATCCGCACATTCCTCAACCATGAATCCGAAAAACACTAGTGCATGCCCTCATCATCTCTTGCCTCGACTACTGCAACCTCCTGCTCTGTGGCTTCCTTCTACCACTCTCGCACCCCTGCAATCTATCCTAAACTCTGCTGCCTGACAAATCCACCTGTCTCCCCGCTATTCCCTGGCCTCTCCGCTCTGTCAATCCCTGCACTGGCTCCCCATTGCCCAGAGTCTCAAGTTCAAGACCCTAACCTTGGCATACAAAGCCATCCACCAACTGTCTCCTACATACATCTGTGATCTAGTATCCCGGTACTTACCTGCACGCAACCTTCGATCCTCACAGGATCTCCTTCTCTACTCCCCTCTTATCTCCTCTTCCCACAATCGCATACAAGATTTCTCCCGTGCTTCCCCCCTACTCTGGAACTCTCTACCCCAACACATCAGACTCTCGCCTACCGTGGAAACCTTCAAAAAGAACCTGAAGACCCACCTCTTCCAACCAGCCTACAACCTGCAATAACCCTCGCTCCACCATACCGCTGAACGACCAGCTGTTCCCTCACCTACTGTTTCCTCACCCTCCCCTTCTAGATTGTGAGCCCTTGTGGGCAGGGTCCTCGCTCCTCCTGTACCAGTTGGCGACTTGTTTTTGTTCAAACTATTGTACATGTTGTTTGCTATGTATACCCCTTTTTCACATGTAGAGCGCCATGGAATTAATGGCGCTATAATAATAAATAATAATAATGATGAATCGGGGCCGAAGTATATAAGAAAGTTACAGAACTTCTAATTATATGGTGATTGAACATCATTTACATCAAAATGGAGAAGCCCTTTAAGAAAAAAACACCACACAGCGATCCATCAGACTTATTAGATGCCCCGTCTTACCTATTATGAAGCCTTGGCTGTTTCCAGACATAAACATGGAGGCGGTTTTAGACGGTAGCTGGAAATGTCGGACAGAAAGGAATGGAGATAATCGGTTTGGATTTCCTTCCTCCGGGACAGTCAAGAAGTTTGTGGACTGGGAAGGACTGCTGGGAGCTGAGGTCATCGTAAGAGACCGATGTCGGGGGGTTGGTGAGAGTCGGGCCCCATGAGAGTAAGATCGGGGTCTAGAGCGTGGCGAAGGTGGAGGAGTCTTCACTATTTCTGGTTTCTTCACCACCACCCACTCATACCTCTCCATGTCTGGGCGAATCTGCAAAGAAAACAGACATGTTTACCCCATCCATAAGATGAGAGATAAATTGCTGATCGCTAAAGGTCTGACACCTGGGACCTCCAGAGATCCTGATTTTGGGAACCCTGAGAAATATGTTTGAACAGAGCAGAGGAGCAAATATTGGACCTCCACTCCATTCATTGCCTATGGGACTGCCAAAGAAAGCCCCTATGGATAGAGGATATTTTGGGGAATACCCAATTTAAGGTCTTTTAATTTTAAAGGACTGTTCACTTACAGTAAACACAAAGCATTCCCCGGTTCCAAAATATGAGGACACCTGTCCGCAGCTTTTCTTTCGTTCATTCCAGTCGGTGGAGAGGTAGGCGCCGCATACCTGAGAAGGAGAGGTGGGAGGGAGACATTATTATATATGGAGACTCTGAGATCACTGGCGTTTAGGTGGAGGGTTCCAGTTTAGGTTTTGCACAACCCCAGGGGTCTCGCTATTCTGATAGGTTGGGGTAAAATTCCCGTCTGGACATTGGTAAAAGATTTTGAAATGGGGTCGTTTAGATGCCGATGCACAGAAGAGCAAAAAGGAAAAATCCACCAAAATCATTAAAAGGCATACACCTTACTCCAGCTCTCCCCGGATCAAGGCTGGTTTACAAAACACCACTGTTGTTGAATAGGCCCACTAAGTCTTAACAAGAAGAAAATTGTGCAATATTTTTCTTTTTTTTTGCATGATGTTTGCCAAACAGTTGAAAAATTGGGAAACAAGAAGCCTTAGGCCAGAAAATGTCTATAATTTTTTGAGCAAATCTGCAGCTGCTCGTCGGAGGAGCAGGTTTTATTTTCTGACTTTATGACGGCATAAAAGTGCGCCAAATGTATTTATGGCTCACGCCTATCCAGAAATTTGGCACAATGATCAATTTTGTAGATGACGTATGCTAGAAATAAGAGTAGCTTTTTCTTATACTGTGATTAGGATTTTAATGGCCGTTGACCTCCCAATAGTCCTGGAGGTGAAAAAGTGCATGGAACCATCTCCAGTTTTTTACCCCATGGCTTTGTGCACACGACGTCGTTTAAAATCAGAAGAACCCAACGTGTTTTTAAAGGATAAAACTCTGGAGGTTTCTCCTGAATAATCTTTTGGGTCATTTTTTCCCTTTGGGTTTGTGAATTTATTTTTTTTTACTGCCGTGATTTTTTATTCCATTGAATAATGAAGAAACCGCTAAAGTTTTTTAAGCCACGATGCTCCAAAAAAATGTCCTATCATCTTCTGAGCTTTCCCATTGTAAAGTACAGAGCCTCTTCCGAGCGTAAAACCCCAGAAGAATGGACGTCGCTTCTTTTACCCCCTTGCCGTTTCTAGATCCCTGAAGAGGTTAAAAGACACTCAAAAGCCTGAATGTGTGAACAGCGTGTCATTTTTACATATAAAAACGTTCAAAAGAATGAACATTTCTAAGTTTTTCAGGCGGTTTCTACTTGAAAAATGACGTCTTGTTTACATAGTCTATAGCTATTTTTATGGGGGAGAGAGAATAACAGGTTTTCTACCTCGCTTGCAGTCGTCTTGATGAGCAGGACCGTGGGCTCCATCCCTTCACAATGAGAATAAAATCTGCAATCAGAGGCAAACACATAATAGGAGAAGCTGTGATTTTCTACAATTGTGACAATTTACATAATGATCCTCTTAAAGGGACCCCCCACATTTCTAAAGTAAGCAATGTTTAAGGGTTTACCCATATCCTTTCTGCTTACTGTACAAAGTCCAGCTCCAACTTCCATTCTTTCTCTATTTTTCCCATATGAACTTTATTTAGCTGGTCTGTACGATTACAGCGACGCCGCATATGTGTTTTTTTAAAAATATTTTATTGACTATAAAAAAAAGAAGAAAAAAAAAGGATTTTTCATATCTTCATAAATGGGTATTGTTGGATAGAGCTTATAAATACAAGAAATTTTGCAATTTACTGCTTATGAAAATTTTGAGATATTATATATTTTTTTCTGTTTACAGTTCGTTGCCTTGGAAACCGACCACCGCTGTCAGATGGTAAAACAGGTGCAGTGCTTAGAAGTTCATTTCTATTGAGCTTGTAAGCGCTGTTTTGCAGCTGGCCAGGATCACAGCAGCACGCGGTTACCTCCTAATCCCAGCCAGCAGCAGCTCAGTGCTTACAAGCTGTACAACAGTGGTAGTCAGTCTCCTAGGCACCAAGCTGTAAACAAAACAAAAGTCTTAATATCTTAAGAACGACTGCCAGTAAATTGCAAAAGTGCTTGATTTTACCAGCACTATTCGAAAATATATATATCTACAAAGATGGGATTAACCCTTTAAAGTAAAAATAAAAGTTTTGACTTGGAAAGCCATATTCTTTACTTTTCTGTCAATGGAGTTGTCATTTTTATTCCTCCCATTTTGGGGTACAAGCATTTTTTGGACAGTTAGGCAATTCTGGAATTTTTAAAAAATGTTTGTGATATTTTAATTAGTTCAGCTCATTCCAGTTGTGGCTTTTTTTTGCTACGTTTTTTTAATATTCTTTAGGGACCCGTATTAAGCTTGCAACAGCCATGACACCCCTTCTGCACCCCGCAATCACATCACATGTACTAATGAGATTACAGAGGGTCCAACCTTGTCTAACCGCCTCACTATTAAATGCAGCATCTAAGGGGTTAAGCTGTTGCATCCGGAACTGGTCTTAACCGTTGCAATTACAGGCTGGTGCCAGCTGTATAACACAGCTCAACTCCTACATCACATGTCTGGAAAGGGTTTGGATAAGACATTCCTACCACAAAAGCAGGACACGAGGAAATTCCTGCACTGAGTGTTCTCCTGTCAGCCCTGACCCTTTTATATTGACTAGTTGCAGCCACCACTAGGGGGTGCTCCCAGATTTAAACAGCAATTATCAAGTTCAATAAACGTGAGCTCCCTCTAGTGGTGTATAGTATAATATATCCAATTAGAAAATCAGACGTCCCCTTTATAAATAGAAAATACCTTATCATACCCTGCACTATGCATAAATCTGTACGCCAAGTGTTTGTTTAGCATGCTGTAACTGCTGCACGCTTGCTTTTTATACAGCAGGGAATTTTGGGTAGATTTGAAAACATTAAAGGAGCAAACTTTAAAAAAAAAAAAACCTTTAGCAGCTCATCTCCTCAATTTTCTGTTTCTCGGATACATACAAGCAATTTTGGGATTTATTCGGCTATTTTGTTTTGGGGATTGACCTTTGGAGCTTTGTATAAATTGTAAGAAAAATAGAAGACGCCTTAAGAATCCTGAACAAAAGGATTCCGGTCATATCAGTGCATTTAGTGCCCCCTGGTGGAGAAATTCAAAATTGCAGATTATGCCTGATAAATTTGTTTCCAGAAGTGTCTGGCAGCGGCTTTCTCCACTCTCCCCATCGAAAAACTTCAGAAAATGGAAATATTCTTCTATATATCCAGAGACCGATAACTTGTAATGACTAAATACTTCACACACAGCCAAGAATTTGCCACAATTGTAACCATTTTGGGCAATCTTTTGTTCTCCTGCCTGCCCTGACCCAGTTATACCCTTCTCCTTTGCTGATACTTGTTTAAAAAGTATATATTCGGAGGTTACAGAAGATTGTCTACACAAACCCTCAGCTGTGACCCATATTAGATTCAACCTCTGGATGTTAACACGCATGTTTCTATTCACTGACAATAAGCAGAGATCCTTAAAACAGTGAGGATTTGACCTACAAAGTTAATAATGTTTTTAGAAATTTTCCTGATACACCAATAGAACCCTTCTGTTTTAAATAATAGAGTGTTAGCTCCCGCCCCCCCCAAAATATATTGTAAATGTAACAAAAAATGTAATAAAAATTGTAAAAATAATAAAAGGCATTTCAATGAGTGTGCTTGTTATGCAAATAGATGAAGACTGACTCTCTGAAGGCTCTCGTCATGCTCGTGACATAGATCGGACCGAAAAGATCTCGCTAGTTATTGCAAATTCAAGTAGGGTGAAAAAAAATCTGCAATTCTGCCATTTTTTTTTTCTCTCTCTTTTTTTTACTTTTTACAGCGTTCATTATGCGGTAAAAATGATTCTCCGGGTCAGTATGATTACAGCCATACCAGACACACAGCACCCTTGCTCATCAGATGTGATGTAGATGCGATCAGTTGCGGAGTGGAACTTCACTGTATAGTGAACTGCACATTTACCGTTTGGCTTTTACAGGCTCTTAGTTTCCCTGCCCACTGAGTTTACTGACAATCCATCATTGAGCTCCTGATGAAGAATTTGTAACTTTTTTAATCTGTGGTTTTCTGAACTCCTCTGTGCTGATTTATGACCACATCAAAGTTCAGCTGAACCTTCGCGTGGTCATAAATCAACAGAGAGGAGCTCAGAGAACAAATGAGATAAAAGAGTTGCAAACTCAAGCTCGCTGATGGATTCTCAGCTAACTCATTTTGCAGCTAGCAATAGACAGTGCAACAACAAAGAGGCTCTAGAAGGAAAACGGTGCAAAATTTTTTATGAAACCCAATTGCAAAAAATATTCTTAGCCCAATATACATGCATTACCTTGAAGGTATCCATATCCTTTAAGCTTCAGGCTACAATCTATGTATGTTTTCTGATAGGGAGAGACCTTCCTGACTATATAATCATTGACTCCTAGTCTTCTGCTAGTCCTAGTCGTCTGATCTACATGTACACAGTGGTGCTGTCATGTCACAGGTAGCAGTTTTTGGTTATCTCCGCACTCGCAATGCTTACTACCAATAAAATACATAAAGCAGAATAGCTGGACAAGACGTCACCTTCCATTACACAATTACAGCCCCACATGCAAAAATACATTCAGCAATGTTCTGTCCTAATCCCTATTTCCTGACCTTGATAAATGTATTTTTGTTTGACTCCTGGCAGTGGAGTGGCAATAGATTAGCTGCATTTTAGACAAGCGGCTCAGCGAGAGGAACTCAGGCATTAAATTGCTTTTTTTCCTCATAGAGGGCTATCTCTAAAAGCAATGCTAAATAGGAAGCCTGGGGAAAAATGACTGGGTACAAATCGTGCTATTTTTGGGAAACTTTGAGCAGTCAGACCTAGGCTGCACCATTATAAAGACTTCCCTGCAACCTCAGGGTCAATCGAAGAGAGAAGGTGGGCTACATATCATATCCTATATCAGCATTACCTAGAACGATAGAGTGTTAAGAGGGTACCAAACATAATAATTAGTATATATGTACACTACAATAGATGAGCAATTCGATTTGTGCTGCCCTAGTCAAGCATCCAGTCCAGTCATACATGGCAGCCAGTCTTCACTTCTGCAGTTCCGGCACCCTCGGCCTGGGCGCCCATTGCACTTACCAGGTCCCGCGACCACATGACATACGTCGTGCTGTGACATCATGACGTTACGAAGCTTAGTTAGCTCCAGGGGCAGCCAGGCAGAAATGGAAATGAGCTACCATGGAGGACCGGATTGAACCCCAAGCCAGGGCAGAGTGAATTGAATAGCCCATCTCTAACTCGACCCATCCAATTAGTCTTCACTTCTGCACTTCCGGCACCCTCGGCCTAGGCGCCCATTGCACTTACCAGGCCCCACAACTCGACACATCCAATTAGAACATATTAGCAGCTCATGCCAAATTTGCAAATATTACAAGTTCCTATGGATAGGAAGAGTCAAAAGGTAGGGCCATCATACCCCATAAGACCCTAGTGGCCGCCTCTACGGTATGATTGCCCCTTGGCTCCATCTAGCCAGTCATGGTGATCGTTACCCTTTGTAGATGTTTGATTCGTGAATTTACCTTTGCAGACTATAGCCATGCTCCAGGGTAGAAAACAACAGAACAGGGGGGTACAGGGAGTAGCGTTCTGGAATCCATGACCACACCACCCTCATTTCATGGGCTGTTACGATTTCCGAGGTGAAGTTTGAGATGTCTACGGACATGTGAACCGGTTGCCTGTAAGAAAACAAGGCACAGTTATTGCCAAGTAAACGCTATGCCAATCTAAAAAAAGGTCAGTGTACATCTCTATCTAACTATACAATCCGCCATATCTAATGGGCCCATACTCTGTAAGGGTAATTACACTAATGAAAGGGCTGACACCTGTGCAACACACTAACGTGTTACCTAGATAACATTGGTAGAGGTCCACAAGCCGGGATCCTCAAAATGAAGGGGAGGCAGTAAGTACCCCCCCTTATCACTTACGTATGTGCTTCCAAAGATAGAATCCCCCTTTAAATATCCATTCACCTTCGTTGCATGACGGTGATCCCACTCTGTGACAAAGCCTTACTGTTGGCCATGTGTAGGAGCCAGATCTCCTTGTGGGAGAAAAGCCGAATGCTGAAGGCTTTTTCCAAGAGCTTCTCCACACAAACGTGGCTGGAGATGTTCTTGACGAATTCCTGGATGTCACATTTAATATCCTGCCCCTCATACTCAGCGTGGAGTTTGTACTGTTTGAGCAAGGCCAGAGCCACCCGGTACAGCACCTTGTTTCCCTCCAGAAGGAAGACGTCAAAGACCCTTACGACGTATTCAAAAGGCAAGTCTCCGAAGATCCACATCAACCAATCTGAGAAGACTTCTGATGAGTTTTCACAATGTGTGGTGACAAACTTATGGCCAGCTTGGCAATACTTTTTGGCTAGGTCACCAAAAGTCATGCTGGAGGCTTCGTAGGACAAGAAGCTTTGTTCCATGTAAGTCTTGTGTGGTTCTGTGCATGAAATTAGGCGGCAAGTCCTTTCGAAGCACTCTGCTTCATCTTCGCTGAAATGCATCAAGAGGGCCACCACAGCGGGCAACGCAGGGCAATATGTGATGTCCGGATACTGATCGCCAATGCATATGAGTATCTTCTTCACAGCAGTTTCACCTCGGACATTAAGGCAGTACATGGGCATAACACCACCATCCAAGAATTCAGGCAAGGGGTGATCATTTAGTCCACTTTGCCCAAAAAGGCGTTCAGACACATCATGAAAAACAGTTGTGGTAGGTGTAAATATCCGACAATTCATATTTTTAATAATTCGGTTGTAGGCTTGAGCCCGCAAGGCTCTATTTTCACCCCAAGTTCCTTCTCTTGCCATCTTCTTCAGCTCCTTCTGCAATTGAGGAAGTTCCACATGGGAAGTTTTCCGAGCTTCAGTCTTAGTTGGGAATTGGTCCAAGTCTACAAAGTGCCCACAGTCAGCGTAGGCATTGGTATTGATTTCCCAGACATCTTCATCTGGTGTAATTATCACCGGTGGTGCACAAGAAATACTCATTTCTGGGAAAGAAGGAGAACATGTTAGACGATGGTTAATCATTTAGTAATTGTTTTTAGTTTTTGATAGGTGGTTGCTACATTTTGCCCATGGAGCTGATGTAGTAGTACTGTCCCTAAAAAACAAAAAGTGCTAAATTCGCCAATATGTAACGTTATGTAAAGGGGTTATCTTGTGATGACCAGAGCCGTTCACTTTTGCATTGGAAGTGAAAGGTACCAATGACGTTGGGAGCCACACACCAGCCGAGACACGTGCTCTTTTGGCATGTGTGATCAGACACAAAAAATTCCAAAGGCAAATCTTCAAGCCTCTATACACGTTAGATTAATGTCGGGCGAACTTGCCAAGTTTGGTGGGATTGTCCAACCATATAGTATGTATGTGGGCCTTCCAAATCACCCCTACCATCTGTATGGGAGTACTACCGACTCTCCTGTGGCAGATGATATTGAGGAAAAAAAGGATTGGGAAAGTTGAATTATAACTCTTGACTGATTTGTTACCTTGGGAGATAAGCCAGAGATGTCTGACAGTGGTCTACTCCCCTTTTCCCATTGAAAACACATGCATGCTTGGTCAACCAAGCATGTGTATGGGGTGTTGGAAAGAATAGCTGTTGGCAAAAGGAGCATTCCGCCAAGAGCTATCTAAAGACCACCAAACACATTAGACTAAAGTTGCCTGAACCTGGTGGGACTCACCGACCATGTGATGTGTATGAGGGTCTTTCTAAGATTTCCTACACAAATGATGTCAGGGGATAGAAGGATAGGGCATGCTCAATTACAAAGCCTGATCCTTTTGTCTTCGTGGAAGACGATTTGCTTGTTTGGATAGTTAACGTTGGCCAATAAATCATAGTCATGTGCTGCCGACAACATGATGCTGTACTGGGACAGATGAAGCAATGACACAGTTGTGTCTGCCCGTGTTAACGGGTCAAAAATAAAGTTGACTAACACTCGTTTATGGGCAGAAATTGGCCGGTGTACGTGTTCTTTTAGACTTCCCCCAAGAGGAAATAAGAGATGATAGATATCTATGAGGACTGGCTCTATTTTCCATAAATACATGCACGGTTTCACGTACTGAAGCTTCTTTCCAAGTTGTCACTGTTTGTGTAGCTAAAGAGCGCAAGGTGTGACCCTCAAAAATAAACCTAGTGACCCATTAATAACTATGTGAATTACTTTGAAGTAAACAAGCCCTGTCCCATAAGTAACTCACAACAAATGTGCTACTGTTTATAGTGGATTTAAGGTCACATTTTGCCCTTGTTTTTGGAACAATGCAGTGACAGTATATATATACACTGCTCAAAAAAATAAAGGGAACACTCAAATAACACATCCTAGATCTGAATGAATGAAATATTCTCATTGAATACTTTGTTCTGTACAAAGTTGAATGTGCTGACAACAAAATCACACAAAAATAATCAATGGAAACCAAATTTATTAACTAATGGAGGCCTGGATTTGGAGTCACCCCGAAAATTAAAGTGGAAAAACACACTACAGGCTGATCCAACTTTGATGTAATGTCCTTAAAACAAGTCAAAATGAGTCTCAGTATTGTGTGTGGCCTCCACGTGCCTGTATGACCTCCCTACAACGCCTGGGCATGCTCCTGATGAGGTTGCGGATGGTCTCCTGTGGGATCTCCTCCCAGACCTGGACTAAAGCATCCGCCAACTCCTGGACAGTCTGTGGTGCAACGTGACGTTGGTGGATGGAGAGAGACATGATGTCCCAGATGTGCTCAATCGGATTCAGGTCTGGGGAACGGGCGGGCCAGTCCATAGCCTCAATGCCTTCATCTTGCAGGAACTGCTGACACACTCCAGCCACATGAGGTCTGGCATTGTCCTGCATTAGGAAGAACCCAGAGCCAACCGCACCAGCATATGGTCTCACAAGGGGTCTGAGGATCTTATCTCAGTACCTAATGGCAGTCAGGCTACCTCTGGCGAGCACATGGAGGGCTGTGCAGCCCTCCAAAGAAATGCCAAAGAACACCAGGATTGGCAAAGTTGCCACTGGCGCCCTGTGCTCTTCACAGATGAAGGCAGGTTCACACTGAGCACATGTGACAGACGTGACAGAGTCTGGAGACGCCGTGGAGAGCCATCTGCTGCCTGTGTGGCGCCCCTGAGGGTTCAGTCGCCACAGGGGTACTGCACCTCAGATAGAGGTGTGGTATCTCCTCTTCCACGTAAGGATGGAGCATCTCTCGGGACCCTACTTCATCACTCAACACTACACCACTCCTGTCCTGTAGGGGGCCTAAATGCACCGGGGTGCTGCCCCGGTCCGGGATAGAGGAGATGGGGGGAACCAAAGATAGGGGGAACCATCTAGTGGGTGAGGGTGGAGGACACACTTTTAGGAAGCACTTATTGATTCATATTTAATCTATGGCCATCTTAGGTTCAAGGTCTTTGATTGAGGGTCTTCTGTCAGGGTCCAGCAAGAGGCTGTAGCTGGCTGAAGATTCGCGGTCCTCGTACTCTGGCCTTGAGACGAGGAGCGGGTCAGAGTTAACCACTGTCTCTACCCGGTCAGGGTCCTGTCCTAAGAAGGTCTTGGAGGGGAGCAGAGGAGATAGGCTCCACAGGCAAAAGGATCCCAGGGGGATACGGACGGAGCGGAGTCGCCACCTGTATTCTTTACTCTGGCCTAGCCAGAGGGATTCCTGCTGCAAAAGGGGTAACCGGCCCCCGATATCTGACTTTGTTACTTCACGTCTCAGTCAGAAAAGCCCGGAGGCTTAGTGGATCCCAGGGGGATACGGACTGAGCGGAGTCACCACCTGTATCTCTCACACTGCGTTTATCCAGTGGGACCCGGCCTTACACCACGTTCATGCCACACACAGTCAGGAGAAGACTCAATGGGAGAACTTACAAAGGAGAGGAACACACACCAGCAGGGTCTCAACAGGTGCTACTGATCTACCTAGGAAGTGCTGAACCCCCTTCCCGGTGGCCTCAGTACGCCGTGTGTAGCAGAGAGAAGCTTTGCGGCTGAAAGTTCATCTAAAGTGAGTAAAGACCCGGATGACTTCATTCACCGCTTCCGCTTGTTTATTCCTGCGCGGCACTGCACCCACCATCCTTTCTCACACTGCCCTGAGGCCTGCTCCGCCTGCGGGGAGCCGTCCCATCTTAGCTGCCCCTAAAACCAGCCTCAGTGGACTGTTGCAGCGCTGGTGTCCTTCACCAGAAACCACAGGTGGCGTAGTCGAATAACCAATCATCCTTGAAAGCCCAATATTTTTATGTGACAGCCCTGGGCACGGATCGGGTCGAGGCCACGACTGCATCCCCCGCAACCCCTAAACTGACCCGGCTCCGTGTAACCCCACCGCTCAAGGAGGGCGAGGTATCACACCTGCAACATCCTTCATCATGACCAGTTTGGCAGTGGGTCAGTAATGGTGTGGGGTGGCATTTCTTTGGAGGGCCGCACAGCCCTCCATGTGCTCGCCAGAGGTAGCCTGACTGCCATTAGGCACCGAGATGAGATCCTCAGACCCCTTGTGAGCCCATTTGCTGGTGCGGTTGGCCCTGGGTTCCTCCTAATGCAGGACAATGCCAGACCTCATGTGGCTGGAGTGTGTCAGCAGTTCCTGCAAGATGAAGGCATTGAAGCTATGGACTGGTCCGCCCGTTCCCCAGACCTGAATCCGATTGAGCACATCTGGGACATCATCTCTCGCTCCATCCACCAACGTCACGTTGCACCACAGACTGTCCAGGAGTTGGCGGATGCTTTACTTCAGGTCTCGGAGGAGATCCCACAGGAGACCATCCGCAACCTCATCAGGAGCATGCCGAGGCGTTGTAGGGAGGTCATACAGGCACGTGGAGGCCACACACAATACTGAGCCTCATTTTGACTTGTTTTAAGGACATTACATCAAAGTTGGATCAGCCTGTAGTGTGTTTTTCCACTTTAATTTTGTGGGTGACTCCAAATCCAGGCCTCCATTGGTTAATAAATTTGATTTCCATTGATGATTTTTATGTGATTTTGTTGTCAGCACATTCAACTTTGTACAGAACAAAGTATTCAATGAGAGTATTTCATTAATTCAGATCTAGGATGTGTTATTTGAGTGTTCCCTTTATTATTTTGAGCAGTGTATATATATCTTTTCTCCTATTTTTTAAAAAAATTTCCTGTGTAGGTTTGGGTTTATTTCATAATCTATAATCCACCCACCAGGTGAGAAAATTGGAGGAGCACAGGTGAGACTAAAACATGTGGGATCCAGTGATCTGCGCAGCTTTAGTGTAGAACTTACATGTTCTACAGCAAAGAGCTCGTAAGAACTATGCTTCTTGCGCAGGAGACTGGTCACCGCTGATAGTCTGCAGAGGTGGCCTGTAACCTAGGCAATAAGCAGTAAACAATATGGATTTTCAGCAGGCTAATCCGCACGGAAAATCCGCAACATATCAACATACCATTAAAGGTAAAATCCCACTTCACTCATTATTCAATATGCCGGAAGCTGAGTTACTTGGAGATATTTGCTTGAGTTATCACACTTTATGATACTCTTACACCTTCATACTATGAACACTGCTGTTAACCCCTTAAATGCACTGCTGGTCTCTGTCAGTAGGATGTGATCCCAAGGGTGAGCCACTTCATGCACTCAGCACTCTTAACGCCCTCATTGTGGGGTGTCGATGGCTACCATCTTAGTACTCCCATGAAGCCCAGCCTGTGTCCTGTGCCTGTGATTCATAGGAGACCCTTTAGTTTTCCTACAATGCAGTAAATAGACAATCACAGGTTTGGGTCCCTAAAGGGGACTTAAAAAAAAAGTAAAAAAAAAAGTTTTAAAAATATAAGAAAATAAAAAAATATATATAAAAGGTCACAGTTTCCAAAGCGAAGAAATACAAAGTAAAAATATAAATAAATTTAGTATCACTGTATCAGTAAAATTACAATCTATCAAAACAGAAAATTATTTAACCAGTCTGGTAAATGTTGTAAAGCAAAATAATAAATAAAAATGCCAGATTTTAATTAATTTTTTTTAGTCACTGCGCCTCACACAAAAAATGGAATAAAAAATTATCAAAGTGTTGTATGTATCCCAAAATGGTACCAATTAAAGCATAAGTTTACCTCGCAAAAATAAAGCCATCATACAGCTTAATCAATGGAAAAATGGCGTCACTTTTTTTTATACAAATTTCAACTGTTTTTTTATCACTTACAGAGTTTGTCCAGTAAAGATAAGTTATCCCCTATAGATCAGTGGGTGTCCAGCCACTATCAGTAGAATGATAGTGCGCTTTTATCCCTGTTGGGATGGAACAGCAGTGCGCAAGTGCGACTGCCACTCTATTCATTCTCTATGGAGCTGGCGGAAAAAGAAGAGCGCAGCACTCAGCAGCCTTATAAGGAATGAATGGAGCGGCGGACGAGTATGAGCATTCTAATAGGGATAAAACTGCCCTGCTCTGCTGATCTGTGCAGGTTCCAGTGATCAGACCCCTGTAAGTTATCTCTCCTTCTTACATGGCAGGGACAGCACAGGGACAGCTGCACCAACTCTGCAGTGCAAAGCCCCCATCAAACATCTCCCTATATCTCAGCTTTCATGACCTCTTTGAGTGTATAAGATGAAAACAAAATGGAATATTGGGATTAAAGCTCAACCACTTCTGAAGTTTCCGCCTTCGAGGTGACTAACCCTTTAAATGCATATCAACTCTTAAAGTGACTAGATAATGATAGTAAATATTTCTTACCAAAATGAGGGGAGAACAAAACCGGCCTGGGTGCACCAATTGTACCAGTTTCCAGATGGGTGACAAGCAGCAGATATAAAGACTAAGGTCTCAGCTCACCTGTATATTATGAAGAGCAGGTGTCTTCTCCCCACCTCCAGTCGTCTGCCCACCCATCCGTCCGCCCACACAGGCCTTGTTTTCTGTTTTTACTGTAGATGAGCTGGGAGATTACTCTCATGCCTGGAGAGGAGAGAAGCAATCACTTCTCAAGGACACTTATCAGGAGCAAATTTCCTCCAGTACAAAAAACATCAACAGACATTAGTCACCTCCATAAACAGCAAATTTTACTATCCAACAACATCCATTTCTTTTTAAGGCGCTCACGCGTCCTGCCAGTGAAAGCAATAAAGTGATTTAAAGGGTAACTCTACATTCTGATACAACATTGGTTATAATTGATCGGGACCTGTCACGGTGTACATTTGTGAAGACGATAAGCTGAGAAGCTCCAAATTCCCAAGATGGTGAGGCGTAATTCAGTAACTCCAAGGTCTTGTACCTCTGGTCATTTACGTCAGATAGGTGTCAAACAAGTATTTGCTAGGCTGACAGCTATCACTCCTGCCACCACCCACACCAGCCCGCATTCAGGTGACTGCTACATTTTTCCAAGTGTGTAAGTACCGATTTTTCGTGTCTGGCGGCAGCAGTAAATCATGACAAATCTCTTCTGGAAAAAAAAGGATAGGGCATGCTGAAATTCAACTGCCTGAACCTTGTTTTTCCCCTTAAGCTTGATATCGAGAAAGAATGAGTAGGCCACACATAAGAAGGTCAAGCTGTACTACCAAATTTTGTGGCTTCAGCTGAGATTAAGGGGGTATTGATAGGGTCAAAGGATATTCCATAAAGGCCTGACACATGCGGCTACACGACACTGTGGATTGAGAGGTGGACGTGCTAACATAACATTCTGCATTCACTTCTAGAAGTTCCCAAAATTGCCCAAAAAAATAAAAAAACGTGGTTGACTTTTTAAAATTCCAGTAAAAGCAAATTGAGAAAGATGCACATGCGCAGCGAATTCTCGATTTTCAAGGGCGCGATACCCTCCGTACATGTACTTATTGGCTTGTACCATCTAAAAACAAAATGACTGAGAATGTTAAACAGCCCAATACTTCTTTCTTCCGACAAGCATGCTCAGCTTTTTTGAAACTCCCATGGAAGAGAACAGAGTAAGCTGTGCATGTGCAGCCACCTCCCCATTCCAAAATGCATTAGACCCTCTATACACATGCTTATTGGCTTTTCAGCTATAAGAATAAAATGATAGCGCATGTTGAAATCTATTTGTTTGATCCTTCATTCCTCCATCAAAAATGCTTGGTTAAATTTGGAACTCCTGTAGAAGGGAACAGAGAGCTGTGCATGTGCAGCCATTACCCCATTACCATGGGATCCTCTGTACACATGCATATTTACTTTTAACACCTAAGAACAAAATGACTGATCATGTTAAAATCTAACAGCTCAATCCTTCTTTCTTATGACAAGCTTGCTCAGCTATTTTGAAACTCTCATAGGAGAGAACAAAATAAGCTATGCATGTGCAGCCACTTCCCCATTTTCAAAATGCATTAGATCCTCTATACACATTCTAATTGGCTGTTCACCCCTAAGAATAAAATTATTTAGCATGTTGAAATCTATCTACTTGATCCTTCCTTACTCCATCAAAAATGTTCATCTATTTTTGAATCTCCTGTAGAAGAGAACAGAGAAAGCTGCGCATGTGCAGCCATCAAACTACTATGGATGGCACAAAACAGGACCTCATTCTAAAGATAGAACTAGCATCTATCAGATATTTATCACAAATGCACAGGATTTCCAAGGTGGGAATACCCTTTAAGGTGTGTACAGCCACACCTTAAAGGGGTAGCGATTGAGGCAACTGAATTTAGTAGCGCTTTCTGGGGTGCAGCAGGAACAGTCTAACTCGAGCCTTGGTGCATCAGGGGGCCCCAAAGACCATTTGCCACAGAAGAAGATGGCAGAATTATCTACTACACATGGTAGGGGTCCAGGATCCTCCCACCACCCGTGGATCGTACAGTGGCATGGACTTTTCATCGCTCACTAATGCCATAAATACACATCACAATTTTATAGTCAGTACCTTGAACTGGATCCAACGCCGCTTGTCACCAGTAATCGCATAAAGCACTATAAACTGTGATACTTAACAAGCAGTTAATTGTCAGCGAGCTGCCAGGTCTGGGCATCGGACGGGGAACCTGATGTCTGCCATTCCCTGGTATAATGCAGCCATTGTTACCCAGAGATTGTGCCTCCTTATTGTGACAGGAAACAAGACTTCTGTGCTCACACTTACTGTACCACATCATCCCCTGCTACATTCAGAAAATGTGCAGCCACCAGTTCTGTGAACTATAGCAAAGCGTAAAACAGATTGTAAGAGGGTTTCTAAGACTGAATCACACTGGATAGGCTTAGGTACGTGGCTGAACAGTCAGCATCTTGCATGATAAAACTAAATACAGTGGCCAAGACAATATCACACGTGATTCACGACACTTCTGGTCGGTATTAACTATATAGGAACACCCCACAAGACCTGCCATATACAGGGAACACTCCACAAGACCTGCCATATAATGGGAACAACCCACAAGACCTGCCGTATACTGGGAAAACCACACAAGACCTGCCGTATACCGGGAACACTCCACAAGACCTGCCGTATACCGGGAACACCCATCAAGACTTGCTGTATATCAGGAACACCCCAAAAGACCAGTCGTATACCGGGAACACCCCACAAGACCTGCCGTATACCGGGAACAGCCCACAAGACAAACCGTATACCGGGAACAGCCCACAAGACCTGCCGCATACCGGGAACACCCTACAAGACCTGCCGTATACCGGGAAAACCCTACAAGACCTGTCGTATACCGGGAACACCCACAAGACCTGCCGTATATCGGGAACACCCTACAAGACCTGTCGTATACCGGGAACACCCACAAGACCTGCCGTATACCGGGAACACCCTACAAGACCTGTTGTATACCGGGAACACCCACAAGACCTGCTGTATACCGGGAACACCCACAAGACCTGCCGTATACCAGGAACACCCCACAAGACCTGCCGTATACCGAGAACACCCCACAAGACCTGCCGTATACCGGGAACACTCCACAAGACCTGCCGTATACCGGGAACACCCAACAAGACTTGCTGTATATCAGGAACACCTCACAAGACCTGCCGTATACCGAGAACACCCCACAAGACCGGCCGTATACCGGGAACACTCCACAAGACCTGCCGTATACCGGGAACACCCAACAAGACTTGCTGTATATCAGGAACACCCCACAAGACCTGCCATATACCGAGAACACCCCACCAAACCTGCCGTGTACTGGGAACACCACACAAGACCTGCCGTATACCGGGAACACTCCACAAGACATGTCATATACCAGGAACACCCCACAAAACCTGTCTTATACCGGGAACATCAAACCAGACCTGCTGTGTACCGGAAACACCCCATAAGACCTGCCGTATACCGGAAACACTCCACAAGACCTGCCGTATACCGGGAACACCCCACAAGACCTACCGTATACTGGGAACACCCCACAAGACCTGCCGTATACCGGGAACACCCCACAAGACGTGCCATATACCGGAAACAACCCACAAGACCTGCCGTATACCCAGAACACCCCACAAGACCTGCCGTGTGCCGGAAACAACCCACAAGATCTGCCGTATACCGAGAACATCCCACAAGACCTGCCGTATACCGGGAACACCCCACACGACTTGCTGTATACCGGGAACACCCTACAAGACCTACCATATATCGGGAACACCCCACAAGACCTGCCGCATACTGGGAAAATCCAAAGACCTGCTGTATACCGGGAACACCCCACTAGACCTGCCGTTTACCGGGAGCGCCCCACAAGACCTGCTGTTTCCGGGAACACCCCACAAGACTTGCCGTATACCGGGAACAGCCCACAAGATAACCCATACACCGGGAACACCCCACAAGACCTGCCGTATACCGAGAACACCCTACAAGACCTGCCGTATACCGGGAACAGCCCACAAGACAAACCGTATACCGGGAACAGCCCACAAGACCTGCCACATACCGGGAACACCCTACAAGACCTGCCGTATACCGGGAACACCCTACAAGACCTGTCGTATACCGGGAACACCCACAAGACCTGCCGTATACCGGGAACACCCTACAAGACCTGTCGTATACCGGGAACACCCACAAGACCTGCCGTATACCGGGAACACCCTACAAGACCTGTCGTATACCGGGAACACCCACAAGACCTGCCGTATACCGGGAACACCCACAAGACCTGCCGTATACCAGGAACACCCCACAAGACCTGCCGTATACCGAGAACACCCCACCAGACCTGCCGTATACCGGGAACACTCCACAAGACCTGCCGTATACCGGGAACACTCCACAAGACCTGCTGTTACCGGAAACACCACAAAAAACATGCCGTATACTGGGAACACCAAACAAGACCTGCCGTATACCGGGAATACCACACAAGACCTGCCGTATACCGAGAACATCCCACAAGACCTGCCGTATACCGGGAACACCCCACACGACTTGCTGTATACCGGGAACACCCTACAAGACCTACCATATATCGGGAACACCCCACAAGACCTGCCGCATACTGGGAAAATCCAAAGACCTGCTGTATACCGGGAACACCCCACAAGACCTGCCGTTTACCGGGAGCGCCCCACAAGACCTGCTGTTTCCGGGAACACCCCACAAGACTTGCCGTATACCGGGAACAGCCCACAAGACAAGCCATACACCGGGAACACCCCACAAGACCTGCCGTATACCGAGAACACCCCACAAGACCTGCCTTATACCGGGAACACTCCACAAGACCTGCGGTATACCGGGAACACCCAACAAGACTTAGTGTATATCAGGAACACCCCACAAGACCTGCCATATACCGGGAAAACCCCACCAAACCTGCCGTGTACCGGGAACACCACTCAAGACCTGCCGTATACCGGGAACACTCCACAAGACATGCTGTATACCAGGAACACCCCACAAAACCTGTCATATACCGGGAACATCAAACCAGACCTGCTGTGTACCGGGAACACCCCATAAGACCTGCCGTATACCGGAAACACTCCACAAGACCTGCCGTATACCGGGAACACCCCACAAGACCTGCCGTATACTGGGAACACCCCACAAGACCTGCCCGATACCGGGAACACCCCACAAGACGTGCCATATACCGGAAACAACCCACAAGACCTGCCGTATAACCAGAACACCCCACAAGACCTGCCGTGTGCCGGGAACAACCCACAAGATCTGCCGTATACCGAGAACATCCCACAAGACCTGCCGTATACCGGGAACACCCCACACGACTTGCTGTATACCGGGAACACCCTACAAGACCTACCATATATCGGGAACACCCCACAAGACCTGCCGCATACTGGGAAAATCCAAAGACCTGCTGTATACCGGGAACACCCCACTAGACCTGCCGTTTAACGGGAGCGCCCCACAAGACCTGCTGTTTCCGGTAACACCCCACAAGACTTGCCGTAAACCGGGAACAGCCCACAAGACAAGCCATACACCGGGAACACCCCACAAGACCTGCCGTATACCGAGAACACCCCACAAGACCTGCCTTATACCGGGAACACTCCACAAGACCTGCCGTATACCGGGAACACCCAACAAGACTTGCTGTATATCAGGAACACCCCACAAGACCTGCCGTATACCGGGAACAACCCACAAGATCTGCCGTATACCGGGAACATCTCACAAGACTTGCCGTATACCGGGAACACCCCACAAGACCTGCTGTTACCGCGAACACCACAAAAAACATGCCGTATACTGGGAACACCAAACAAGACCTGCCGTATACCGGGAATACCACACAAGACCTGCCGTATACCGGGAACATCCCACAAGACCTGCCGTATACCGGGAACACCCCACACGACTTGCTGTATACCGGGAACACCCTACAAGACCTACCATATATCGGGAACACCCCACAAGACCTGCCGCATACTGGGAACATCCAAAGACCTGCCGTATACCGGGAACACGCCACAAGACCTGCCGTTTACCGGGAGCGCCCCACAAGACCTGCTGTTTCCAGGAACACCCCACAAGACTTGCCGTATACCGGAACAGCTCACAAGACAAGCCGTACACCGGGAACACCCCACAAGACCTGCCGTATACCGAGAACACCCCACAAGACCTGCCATATACCGGGAAAACCCCACCAAACCTACCGTGTACCGGGAACACCACACAAGACCTGCCGTATACCGGGAACACTCCACAAGACATGCCGTATACCAGGAACACCCCACAAAACCTGTCATATACCGGGAACATCCCACCAGACCTGCCGTACACCGGGAACACCCCATAAGACCTGCCGTATACCAGGAACACTCCACAAGACCTGCCGTATACCGGGAACACCCCACAAGACCTGCCGTATACCGGGAACACCCAACAAGTCCTGCCGTATACTGGAACACCCCACAAGACCTTCCGTACACCGGGAATATCTCACAAGACTTGCCGTATACCCGGAACACCCCACAAGAACTGCCGTATACCGGGAACAACCCACAAGACCTGTTGTATACGCGGAACACCCCACAAGACCTGCCGTATATCGGGAACAACCACAAGACCTGCCGCATACCGAGAACACCCCATAAGACCTGCCGTTACCGGGAACACCACAAAAGACCTGCCGTATACCGGGAACACTCCACAAGACCTGCTGTTACCGGGAACACCACAAAAAACATGCCGTATACTGGGAACACCAAACAAGACCTGCCGTATACCGGGAATACCACACAAGACCTGCCGTATACCGAGAACATCCCACAAGACCTGCCGTATACCGGGAACACCCCACACGACTTGCTGTATACCGGGCACACCCTACAAGACCTACCATATATCGGGAACACCCCACAAGACCTGCCGCATACTGGGAAAATCCAAAGACCTGCTGTATACCGGGAACACCCCACAAGACCTGCCGTTTACCGGGAGCGCCCCACAAGACCTGCTGTTTCCGGGAACACCCCACAAGACTTGCCGTATACCGGGAACAGCCCACAAGACAAGCCATACACCGGGAACACCCCACAAGACCTGTCGTATACCGAGAACACCCCACAAGACCTGCCTTATACCGGGAACACTCCACAAGACCTGCCGTATACCGGGAACACCCAACAAGACTTAGTGTATATCAGGAACACCCCACAAGACCTGCCATACACTGGGAAAACCCCACCAAACCTGCCGTGTACCGGGAACACTCCACAAGACATGCCGTATACCAGGAACACCCCACAAAACCTGTCATATACCGGGAACATCCCACCAGACCTGCCGTATACCGGGAACACCCCACAAGACCTGCCGTATACCGGGACCACCCAACAAGTCCTGCCGTATACTGGAACACCCCACAAGACCTTCCGTACACCGGGAACATCTCACAAGACTTGCCGTATACCCGGAACACCCCACAAGACCTGCCGTATACCGGGAACAACCCACAAGACCTGTTGTATACCCGGAACACCCCACAAGACCTGGCGTATATCGTGAACAACCCACAAGACCTGCCGCATACCGAGAACACCCCATAAGACCTGCCGTTACCGGGAACACCACAAAAGACCTGCCGTATACCGGGAACACTCCACAAGACCTGCTGTTACCGGGAACACCACAAAAAACATGCCGTATACTGGGAACACCAAACAAGACCTGCCGTATACCGGGAATACCACACAAGACCTGCCGTATAGCGAGAACATCCCACAAGACCTGCCGTATACCGGGAACACCCCACACGACTTGCTGTATACCGGGAACACCCTACAAGACCTACCATATATCGGGAACACCCCACAAGACCTGCCGCATACTGGGAAAATCTAAAGACCTGCTGTATACCGGGAACACCCCACTAGACCTGCCGTTTACCGGGAGCGCCCCACAAGACCTGCTGTTTCCGGGAACACCCCACAAGACTTGCCGTATACTGGGAACAGCCCACAAGACAAGCCATACACCGGGAACACCCCACAAGACCTGCCGTATACCGAGAACACCCCACAAGACCTGCCTTATACGGGGAACACTCCACAAGACCTGCCGTATACCGGGAACACCCAACAAGACTTGCTGTATATCAGGAACACTCCACAAGACCTGCCGTATACCGGGAACACCCAACAAGACTTGCTGTATATCAGGAACACCCCACAAGACCTGCCATATACCGGGAAAACCCCACCAAACCTGCCGTGTACCGGGAACACCACACAAGACCTGCCGTATACCGGGAACACTCCACAAGACATGCCGTATACCAGGAACACCCCACAAAACCTGTCATATACCGGGAACATCCCACCAGACCTGCCGTATACCGGGAACACACCATAAGACCTGCCGTATACCGGGAACACTCCAAAAGACCTGCCGTATACCGGGAACACTCCACAAGACCTGCCGCATACCGGGAACAATCCACAAGACCTGCTGTATACCCAGAACACCCCACAAGACCTGCCGTATACCGGAAACAACCCACAAGACCTCAAGTATACGGGGAACACCGCACAAGACCTGCCGTTACTGGGAACACCACAAAAGACCTGCCGTATACCGGGAACACTCCACAAGACCTGCCGTTACCGGGAACACCACAAAAGACCTGCCGTATACCAGGAACACCCCACAAGACCTGCCGTATACCGGGAACAACCCACAAGACCTGCCGTATACCCAGAACACCCCACAAGACCTGCCGTATACTGGGAACCACCCACAAGACCTGAAGTATACCGGGAACACCCAACAAGCCCTGCCGTTACCGGGAACACCACAAAAGACCTGCCGTATACCGGGAACACTCCACAAGACCTGCCTTTACCGGGAACACCACAAAAGACCTGCCATATACCGGGAACACCCCACAAGACCTGCCGTATACCGGGAACACCCTACAAGACCTTCCATATACCGGGAACACCCCACAAGACCTGCCGTATACTGGGAACATCCAAAGACCTGCTGTATACCGGGAACAACCCACAAGACCTGCCGTATAGCGGGAACACCCCACAAGAACTTCCATTTACCGAGAGCACCCCACAAGACCTGCCATTACCGGGAACACCCCACAAGACTTGCTGTATACCGGGAACACCCCACAAGACATGCCGTATACCGGGAACACCCCACAAGACCTGTCATATACCAGTAACACCCTACAAGACGTGTTGTATACCGGGCACACCCTACAAAACCTGTCGTATACCGGGAACACCCACAAGACCTGCCGTATACCGGGAACATCTCACAAGACTTGCCGTATACCGGGAACACCCCACAAGACCTGCCGTATACCGGGAACACCCCACAAGACCTGCCATACACCGGGAACATCTCTCAAGACTTGCCGTATACCGGGAACACCCCACAAGACCTGCCGTATACCGTGAACACCACACAAGACCTGCCGTATACCGGGAACACCCCACAAGACCTGCCGTATACCGGGAACACCCCACAAGACCTGCCGTATACCGGGAACACCCTACAAGACCTGCCGTATACCGGAAACACCCTACAAGACCTGTCGTATACCGGGAACACCCACAAGACCTGCCGTATAAAGGGAACAACCCACAAGACCTGCCGTATACCGGGAACACCCCACAAGACCTGTCGTATACCGGGAACACCCCACAAGACCTGCCGTATACCGCGCACACCCCACAAGACCTGTCGTATACCGGGAACACCTCACAAGACCTGCCGTATACCGGGAACATCCCACAAGACCTGCCGTATACCGGAAACACCCTACAAGACCTGTCGTATACCGGCAACACCCACAAGACCAGCCGTATAAAGGGAACAACCCACAAGACCTGCCGTATACCGGGAACACCCCACAAGACCTGCCGTATACCGGGAACACTCCACAAGACCTGCCGTATACCGGGAACACCCCACAAGACCTGCCGTATACCGCGCACACCCCACAAGACCTGCCGTATACCGGGAACACCTCACAAGACCTGCCGTATACCGGGAACACCCCACAAGACCTGCCGTATACTGGGAACACTCCACAAGACCTGCCGTATACCGGGAACACCCCACAAGACCTGCCGTATACCGGGAACACCCAACAAGACCTGCCGTATACCGGGAACACCTCACAAGACCTGCTGTATACCAGGAACACCTCACAAGACCTGCTGTATACCGGGAACACCCCACAAGACCTGCCGTACACCGGGAACACCCCACAAGACCTGCCGTATACCGCGAACACCCCACAAGACCTGCCGTATACCAGGAACACCCCACAAGACCTGCCGTATACCGGAAACAACCCACAAGACCTCAAGTATACGGGGAACACCGCACAAGACCTGCCGTTACTGGGAACACCACAAAAGACCTGCCGTATACCGGGAACACTCCACAAGACCTGCCGTTACCGGGAACACCACAAAAGACCTGCCGTATACCAGGAACACCCCACAAGACCTGCGGTTACCGGGAACACCACAAAAGACCTGCCGTATACCAGGAACACCCCACAAGACCTGCCGTATACCGGGAACAACCCACAAGACCTGCCGTATACCCAGAACACCCCACAAGACCTGCCGTATACCGGGAACACCCCACAAGACCAGTTGTATACCGGTAACACCCCACAAGACCTGTTGTATGCTGGGAATGATCCCAAGTCCTGCTGTTTTAGAGATGCAATGATTCATCTATACATCACAATTTGGCCCTTGTAATGGCTCCGATCCTTACATTAGCCCATTTTTCCTGATTAGGGTTAGGTACACAGCTCAGCAGACAGTATAACACAGGATAGGGTTAGATACACAGCTCAGCAGACAGTATCACACATGATAGGATTAGATACACAGCTCAGCAGACAGTATCACACATGATAGGATTAGATACACAGCTCAGCAGATAGTATCACACATGATAGGGTTAGATACACAGCTCAGCAGACAGTGTCATACATGATAGGGTTAGATACACAGCTCAGCAGACAGTATCACACAGGATAGGGTTAGATACACAGCTCAGCAGACAGTATCACACATTATAGGGTTAGATACACAGCTCAGCAGACAGTGTCATACATGATAGGGTTGGATACACAGCTCAGCAGACGGTATCACATATGATAGGGTTAGATACACAGCTCAGCAGACAGTATCACACATGATAGGGTTAGATACACAGCTCAGCAGACAGTGTCATACATGATAGGGTTAGATACACAGCTCAGCAGACAGTATCACACAGGATAGGGTTAGATACACAGCTCAGCAGACAGTATCACACATTATAGGGTTAGATACACAGCTCAGCAGACAGTGTCATACATGATAGGGTTAGATACACAGCTCAGTAGACGGTATCACATATGATAGGGTTAGATACACAGCTCAGCAGACAGTATCACACATGATAGGGTTAGATACACAGCTCAGCAGACAGTATCACACATGATAGGATTAGATACACGGCTCAGCAAACATTATCTTGAGTTAGATACACCGGTGCTTGATCTGTTGACACGTTCTGCCGCTCTGCACTTATTATGAGACATATTGGGACGTATTACTGGGGTACATAAAGTACAGACCAAAAGTTTGGACACACCTTCTCATTTAAAGATTTTTCTGTATTTTCATGACTATGAAAATTGTACTTTCACACTGAAGGCATCAAAACTATGAATTAACACATGTGGAATTATATACTTAACAAAAAAGTGCGAAACAACTGAAAATATGTCTTATATTCTAGGTTCTTCAAAGGAGCCACCTTTTGCTTTGATGACTGCTTTGCACACTCTTGGCATTCTCTTGATGAGCTTCAAGAGGTAGTCACGGGAAATGGTCTTCCAACAATCTTGAAGGAGTTCCCAGAGATGCTTAGCATTTGTTGGGCCTTTTGCCTTCACTCTGCGGTCCAGCTCACCCCAAACCATCTCGATTGGGTTCAGGTCTGGTGACTGTGGAGGCCAGGTCATCTGGCGTAGCACCCCATCACTCTCCTTCTTGGTCAAATAGCCCTTACACAGCCTGGAGGTGTGTTTAGGGTCATTGTCCTGTTGAAAAATAAATGATGGTCCAACTAAATGCAAACTGGATGGAATAGCATGCCGCTGCAAGATGCTGTGGTAGCCATGCTGGTCTAATGTCCATTCCTTGTGTTCTTTAGCCCAAACAAGTCTCTTCTGCTTGTTGCCTGTCCTTAGCAGTGGTTTCCTAGCAGCTATTTTACCATGAAGGCCTGCTGCACAAAGTCTCCTCTTAACAGTTGTTGAAGAGATGTGTCTGCTGCTAGAACTCTGTGTGGAATTGACCTGGTCTCTAATCTGAGCTGGTGTTAACCTGTGTTTTCTGAGGCTGGTGACTCGGATAAACTTATCCTCAGAAGCAGAGGTGACTCTTGGTCTTCTTTTCCTGGGGCAGTCCTCAGGTGAGCCAGTTTCTTTGTAGCGCTTGATGGTTTTTGCAACTGCAGTTGTGGACACTTTCAAAGTTTTCCCAATTTTTCGCACTGACTGACCTTCATTTCTTAAAGTAATGATGGCCACTCTATTTTCTTTACTTAGCTGATTTTTTCTTGTCATAATACAAATTCTAACAGTCTATTCAGTAGGACTATCAGCTGTGTATCCACCAGACTTCTGCACAACACAACTGATGGTCCCAACCCCATTTATAAGGCAAGAAATCCCATTTATTAAACCTGACAGGGCACACCTGTGAAGTGAAAACCATTTCCGGTGACTACCTCTTGAAGCTCATCAAGAGAATGCCAAGAGTGTGCAAAGCCGTCATCAAAGCAAAAGGTGGCTACTTTGAAGAACCTAGAATATAAGACATATTTTCAGTTGTTTCACACTTTTTTGTTAGGTATATAATTCCACATGTGGTAATTCATAGTTTTGATGCCTTCAGTGTGAATGTACAATTTTCATAGTCATGAAAATACAGAAAAATCTTTAAATGAGAAGGTGTGTCCAAACTTTTGGTCTGTACTGTACATTCTCTTTACATGTAGAGAATCTGTTAGCCATTAATGTGCCCCCTCTGTAGTGATGTCAGGGTTAACTTTATTACAGATCAGTTATGTCCAGTAATAATAACAGCAGTCTCCACGTGTCTGCCATGTTTGTTGTGTAAATTCCCCCGGGGGTGGCACATGACGTCGTCATCCTCCTTTCCATGTGCCCTCTGTGATTAGGGTCATATGACTGATCCTAATGTAAAACCAAAAATAAAGTTACCAGGTTAATTGGGTGTAATTCTGGGACTATATAGCTGTTGTAGAACTACAGATCCCAGCAGCACAGTCAGGAAGTATCAGCTCAAAGACACTGGACTCAGTGCATTCATTTGGCTGTTTGGGTATCCTGTAAAGATGGGGGTCCCCATGTCTAGATATGTCACCCTAGGACAGCCTTTCACTACTCGAATAGCGGGTCTAAGTAAAACTTCTGTGGCCTTTAGAAACAACATTCTAAATAAATTCAGACCCCAAACCAGACCCTTAAATTACTTTCAGACTCCCCCACCCTTCGAATATATATATTTACTGTATATCCTCTATAATAAAATCAGACCCTAAATATATTCAAAGCCCAATCCCGACTCCCTGAATATATTTTGATCCCCTATATTAAAATCAGACCCTAGGCCAAGCCCTAAATAAATATATTCAGACCCCAAACCAGACCATCTAAAAATATGATTATCAGAGTCCAGATTAGACCCCCTAAATTCATTTAAGACCCCTTAATTAAATTCAGAAACCTAAAATATAGTCAGAACTCCTATATGAATGTCAGACCCCAGACCAGGCTCTTATATTATTCCCAGACCCCAAAATCAATTTCAGACCCCCTAAATAGATTTATATTCTCAATATTAAAATCAGACCCCATATCCTTAATATATTTGGTCCCAAAACATATTTCAAGCTATTATATAAATGTCAGATCTTGAATATATTCCTCCCATATTAATTTGCTACTACAGAACAGACCTTATATTAATCTCAGACCCCCCAACTAGACCCTACAATTCATTTCAGACCTCAGACTCCCTAAATATATTCTGGCCCGCAATATTCATATAAAACTCTATAACAGACCCCTAAATTCAGCCCCAAGGCCAGAATCCTATACTATTATTAGTCACCAGACCCCTATATTAATATTAGACCCCTAGACAAGACTTTAGTATTAATATTAGACCCCAGACCAGACCCCTACATTAATATTAGATCCAGACCAGACCCCTATATTAATATTAGAACCAGACCAGACCCCTACATTAATATTAGATCCAGACCAGACCCCTATATTAATATTAGACCTCAGACTAGACCCCTATAATAATATGATGCCCCAGACTAGACTCCTATATTAATATGAGATCCCAGACTAGACTCCTATATTAATATGAGATCCCAGACTAGACTCCTATATTAATATGAGATCCAGACCAGACTCCTATATTAATATTAGACCCCAGACCAGACTCCTATATTAATATTAAACCCCAGACCAGACTCCTATATTAATATTAGATCCCAGACCAGACCCCTATAATAATATGAGGCCCCAGACCAGACTCCTATATTAATACGAGATCCCAGACCCCTATACATTCAGACTCCTAAAATGACTGCAGGCTAATGCTGAGCCCTCACAGGGACAATTAGGTGAAAATTAAATATTTATGGGTGACAGGGTAAAAATACGGGACCTCAGGGTAAACCAAAGTTACAAAATAGTGGGACCACCCATTTATGACATAAATCAATTTTAATCCCTTAAAACCATTCAACTTGATTTCTTAAAGGGACAGTTGGGGTAATTATTCTGCTTTTTGTCTTTTTCAATGTTATTCTATAATATCAAAGTGCACAGATAAAATAAAATACATCCACAAATAGAGTAGATATTACACGTACTGCCATGCAGCTGCAGTATATGCAGTATTCAAAGCCGCACAAAGAGCCGCACACAAAGCCGCACACAGCCAGCGCCATCAGGAAGGGAAGTACTAAATCTGCAGCAGAGCTGTGTATTCTACAGTAGAGGGCGCTAGTGTGTAGACTGTTTTGCGCTCACTCAGCCCCGACTGTTTTGACCTGCCCGGGTAACCGTACGTCACGTGATACAAACAGGAAGTGTCGCTCTTCTCTGCCGCTGCTATGGATCCTTGGTGGGTGCAGTATAATCCGGATCGTTGTTAATGTGAAGTGTTATGTATTATCCGTCTAGTACAACAAGTCCCAGTAATGCGTGCAAGTATGGTGCCCAGTAGTGTGCCAGGCTGGTAATAGTGATGGTGGGATCTGTCTAGTACCACTTTACAAAGGCTGTGTGTCATTATCCTCCACCCCTAGTGTCAGTGTCACTATCCTGTACCCCGAGTGTCAGCTTCGCTATCCTCCACCCCGAGTGTCAGTGTCACTATCCTGTACCCCGAGTGTCAGCTTCGCTATCCTCCACCCCGAGTGTCAGTGTCACTATCCTGTACCCCGAGTGTCAGCTTCGCTATCCTCCACCCCGAGTGTCAGTGTCACTATCCTGTACCCCGAGTGTCAGCTTCGCTATCCTCCACCCCGAGTGTCAGTGTCACTATCCTGTACCCCGAGTGTCAGCTTCGCTATCCTCCGCCCCGAGTGTCAGCGTCACTATCCTGTACCCCGAGTGTCGGCGTCGCTCTCCTCCGCCCCGAGTGTCAGCTTCGCTCTCCTCCGCCCCGAGTGTCGGCGTCGCTCTCCTCCGCCCCGAGTGTCGGCGTCGCTCTCCTCCGCCCCGAGTGTCGGCGTCGCTCTCCTCCGCCCCGAGTGTCGGCGTCGCTCTCCTCCGCCCCGAGTGTCGGCGTCGCTCTCCTCCGCCCCGAGTGTCGGCGTCGCTCTCCTCCGCCCCGAGTGTCGGCGTCGCTCTCCTCCGCCCCGAGTGTCGGCGTCGCTCTCCTCCGCCCCGAGTGTCGGCGTCGCTCTCCTCCGCCCCGAGTGTCGGCGTCGCTCTCCTCCGCCCCGAGTGCCGGCGTCGCTCTCCCGCGCCCCATTTTTTTCCAGTAAAATGATGGATGACATGAAATACCCCCATTTCCTTCAAGAATTCGTTATTTTGTTGTGAACTCAGAACACCCAATGGGATCCTAACCTTACAGAGGCCCTGTAGTGTTTGCTGTTCTCTTCCCGCTGCTTCTCTTTTTTTTTTTAATCCACCATATGGTTCCAGAGATATGGGCCTTATAATTTAGTGTTTAGTTTAATGTTTTTCCTAAGGGGATGTGGCTCACAAGCTTCTCTGGGGGCATGTGCTTTGCATTATTACCCTGTGGGTACTGCCCCTTTGTAAACATTACGGTACTGTATGAAAAGGCCGATATCCCTATAACGGTATGGCTGGTTTTAAAGAAAAATAAATAAATTAAAATAATAAAAAAAGTGCAAAAGCTGCCTACTTTTGACCATTGAGGCTCCATTCAGCTGATTGTTGGGGGCTGTCGGGTGTCGGACCCCCACTTATCTGATATTGATGACCTAATCAAAGCATGGGCCATCAATATCCTTGTAGTGATGTGTTAGGTCTGTTCACATTGTTACAGACTTTATATAGAGTTGTCATTCACTGACACCAAGCAGGGAGATTAACAATGGGATGATGTGAAAACACCAAATATTAGAAAGGTTTCCGAATGTTTGTTATATGATGATTAAGCTTCATTTAGAAAACAATGGACAATCCCTTTAAGGCAGCAGATGTCCTGTTTAATATAAACGTGTTGTGCGATATTTTTGCTCTTTTTTCCACTGTCCTCGCTCACTATTTATTGTGTACACATGATGGGAGGAATCGGACGCACCCACGAGTTTCCATGAATCGTCATGGGTAACACAAGTTATCAGTTCTTATTACGATGTCCCTCCTGTTCTGTAACCTGAAGACTACAGGGAAACAGAAAACCGTACTCGCCTTCCTGACCGGCACCGCTCCTTCATACTCAGCGCTCATGCCCAAGCCAGCATGTGGGCGCTGCAGCCAATCAGTAGCTGCTGATCAGCTGCAGTGTTCACCGAGCTAGGGAGATCGGGGGCGCAGTTTTCAGTTAAACACTCTTTCGCCTAGCAGCAATCACCCTCCCCCATAATATGTACTCTCATGCATGTGTTTTTGATGGAGAGGCAGAACAAAAGGATCAGGCATGCCGAGTACACACACATGATGGTCGTCCAGTTGTGCTAAAATTCTCGGCTTCATCCAACATTCATATGTATGGGTCACTTTAAACTTTACAGGGCCCCTCAACAAGAGAGGTAATCATGAATGATGAGCAGGTAATACCCCTCTATAGAATACGTTCATCAAATATTGAGGGTCCTGTGCCTTTAACACATGCACACTCAGAGTATGTGAAGTCTAAGTGGCTGATGAGGATTATATTTTGGTTGCAGGTTGTCTGCGTATGATTCCTCCTATCACCTCGCACAGGAAATTGCAGAGAAGATCCACGAGCGGAATCGCTTCGTGAGAAATGGAGAGAACCTAGTAAAGGTAAAAAGTTTTAAAGGGGAGCTCTGCAAACCAGAGCTGTTCTATATGGCCTAGAGTTGGGTGACCATTGAGTATCTCCATCATTATTGCTGAGGGTCTTTATGTTTTTTGTGTGCTTCTAATGACGTCCTCTCCTCAGTGTGGACGAGATATAGTAAAATGTCATTGATTTTGCTGCTATTGTAATAAGCTGTGGATTTTACTACTGAATATTCTTCTACACCCCCACCTTCTCTCCAGGGCTCTTTTTACACTTCTTTACTGTCTGTATTTGTCTTCCAGTAGCTCTAATGCTGTTGGTTGAGATGCACCTAATGACCCTGTCTAATAACACACACCCTTACGACATCCTCATTGATCCGACTGCCGGGTTGTAGCATAGCTCAGCTATGTTATGCTCGGCTCTGAGGATCTGACTGCTATCGGCTGCAGACGCACCTAATGAACCTGTCTAATTCATAAAAAAAACAGATGCACCTAATGACCCTGACTAATAAAACACTCTTACGGCATCATTAGACAGCCTGGTTGTAGCACAGCACCGCTATGTAATGCTCAGCTCTGAAGATCCCACTGATGCCAGCTGCCGATGCACCTAATGACTTTCTCTTAGTCATTAAAAAAAAGGATAACCCTGTGTAATAAAACAAGCTCACGCATCCTCATTACTGTGACAACTGCTTTGCTATGTAAGATAGAGGATGATCGTGTTGACTAGAGGAGACTGGAATATACAAGGGCACATAGTAAGTTAACTAGTTAATTCATACAATGTTTGTACAGCAACCAACACATTGATTATTTCATGTGGATATAGATTTTTTTAAGGAAAGACGTCTGTTGAAATTTTTTTATAAAATCATATTTGTACTAATAGCAATAATCAAGCAGAATAACTAGTTTACTACACGGCTGTCTCCCGTTTTTCTCCTCTCTCTTCTCTGTACCTTTCTATTTTCTGTGTCTTTTTGTTTTGTTCATTCTCTTTCTTTCCTCTCATTCTGTGATCACATCTTTCATTTATTTTCTTTCTTTCCTTTTCTATACTTTTTTTTATTTATTTATTTCCTTGTTTTTAGTTTTTCTTTACTTTTTATTCTTTTTCTCTACTTTATTCTTTCCTTTGTATTCTTTTGCTGTTTCTTTCTTTCTTTCCTTCCTTTTTCCTCCTCTGTATTTCGAGATCTATCCACAGTATCTCTACCAGGAAGCGCAGAGACTATCCACAGTATCTCTACCAGGTCTGCAGCACTAAGGAGAAGCAGGGTGCAATTTTTCTTTTTCTTTCTTTCTTTCTTTCTTTCTTTCTTTCTTTCTTTCTTTCTTTCTTTCTTTCTTTCTTTCTCTCTTTCTCTCTTTCTCTCTTTCTTTCTCTCTCTTTCTTTCTCTCTCTTTCTTTTTCTCTCTTTCTTTTTCTCTCTCTCTTTCTTTCTCTCTCTCTTTCTTTCTCTCTTTCTTTCTTTCTCTTTCTTTCTCTCTTTCTTTCTTTCTTTCTTTCTTTCTTTCTTTCTTTCTCTCTTTCTTTCTTTCTTTCTTTCTCTCTTTCTTTCTTTCTTTCTTTCTTTCTTTCTCTCTTTCTTTCTCTTTCTTTCTCTCTTTCTTTCTCTCTTTCTTTCTCTCTTTCTTTCTCTCTTTCTTTCTCTCTTTCTTTCTCTCTTTCTTTCTCTCTTTCTTTCTCTCTTTCTTTCTCTCTTTCTTTCTCTCTTTCTTTCTCTCTTTCTTTCTCTCTTTCTTTCTCTTTCTTTCTCTCTTTCTTTCTCCCTCTCTCTCTCTCTTTCTCGCGCTCTCTCTTTCTTTCTCACGCAGAGTGTGGGGCCTGAGGTACTAAGGAGAAGCAAAGTGCGATGGGGAAATGTAGTTTTAGCAGATTAAGCTACCACCCATTCAGCTCTTTGAAACTGGATTCACAGAGGAGCAGATGGAGATGAAAAAAGGATATACACAAAGCGAAAAAAAAATATGTTGGGCTTGTGCTATATATTAACAATTGTGCTATATATCTACTATATAATCGGCTTATCTCGTCTGTCTGTCCGTCCAGGAAATCCCGCGTCGCTGATTGGTCCGGCCGGACCAATAAGCGACGCGGGATTTCTGAACAAGATGGCGGCCGCTCCCCGGTCCTCCCTTCACACTTACTGTCGGGAGATCAGCGGCCCTAGCCGCTGATCTCCCGATGGTAGCCGCATGGAGGTCAGCGGCGATGCAGCCGGGAGATGACCGGTGCTAGCCGGTCATCTCCCGGCTTCTCGCAGCGGAAGTACCCGCACAGGCAGCGCCGCTCCCTGGTCCTCACTAACATGGTGCGCTGACTGGTCGCGGTCGCCGGCCGCGACCAATCAGCGATATTGGCGCGAAATTTAAAACACCGCTTTTCTGATTGGTCGTGGCCATCCGGCCGCGAGATGGCGGTGGATTTGAAACACGCAGGCCACCATCGGGAGATCAGCGGCGACGCAGCCGGGAGATGACCGGTGCTAGTCGGTCATCTCCCGGCTGCTCGCAGCAGAAGTACCCCGACCGGCGGCCTCACTCCCCGGTCCTCCCTTCACACTTGCCGCGTGATCAGCGATGTTGTCACAAGCAGTATTGACACCATGACGTAATTACAAAATTCATTAGGGGCCCCGGGGGGATACATTGGGGGGTTAATTTAAAGTAGCGCACAATCCATTTAAACACTGCTTCGCTGATTAGTCGCGCCCGGTCGGCCGCATACATATTCTAGAATACCCGATGCGTTAGAATCAGGCCACCATCTAGTTAACAATAATTATGCAGACACTGAGCTTCATAAAAAAATATTGCCATTGTGGGAATAATCTCTTAAGTGTTTATTTATTCAAAGCTTTTCTGACACTGATTTTTGGTGAATATTCTGCTGGGAAGTCAGCTTTGCTGTTCATACGGCCCTGGCGTTTTCTGAAAGTGCTTCACTGAGTGATGTGTGCCTCTCGCAGCAGAACTTAGAAGCTCACATGACTACACTGACGGGAAATTAAAATCTGTAGCAGTTCAGCAACTAAATTATTGGCTGGGACAATGGAGGCAGCATTTGCGGCAAGTGGTATTGTGACTGTGGAGCGTCTATATATATATATTTGGGAATTGCTATGTATGCGATTTCCTTCTAACTCCGTTTATTTCAGGCTCTGTTTGTTGTCTGGTTTTGCTTAATGCGTCATATGAAACAGTTCTAATGTGGTGACAACAGGTGAAATTCGATTAATTGCTGTAATTATAGTGGTTGGTGACTCGTCCTCCATAATTGCCTTGTTGTTGTTCTGAATCGAACACTCTATTAAATTTCTAATATACAGTGCATTGTGAAAGTATTTGGCCCCCTTGAACTTTTCTACCTTTTGCCACATTTCTGGCTTCAAACATAAAGATATAAAATTCTTATTTTTGGGGAAGAATCAACAAGTGGGACACAATCGTGAAGTGGAACGAAATTTATTGGATATTTTAAACTTTTTTAACAAATTAAAAACTGAAAAGTGGGGGAACCACTGACAGATACCACTGGAGAAGCAAGCTGTCGAGCAGCGCCCCTGCTTGGGGTCGGCAGCTTCAGCATTGCTCTGCGCATCAGTGGAGGAGCAGCTGTGGAGCAGGAGCGGCACCCCTGCATGGGGTTGCAGCTTCAGCGCCGCATGATACGGCGGCTTCCGGGCCCCATGTGGCTGCGTGCTTCCGGACTCTGTATGTAGCCGAGGGCGCGCCCCTGGTGGTCAAGTGACCGGACTAGGAAGTAGGACACTTTCTCACACGGAAGTAGTTTTAATAAAAAAAAAAAAAGTGGAGCAGGTGTTGCTATATAAGCTTCTATGCACCATTGCTCCAGGCTTCCAACTACTTCTGTCCCTGTCATAAAATGGAGACAGAAAGTGAGCAGCAGCATCAGCTTTAGCAGCCTCTACCTTCACCATCTCATCGGCTGCTTGGGAAGCCCCAGGAGGAGACACAATGCCCTCGAGTTACCGGTAAGACCCGGACCTCAGGAAGGCGAGGATCTGCAACCAGGTCCAGCCATCGTAGCTCCAGCAGGATGGACGAATCTGCTGCTTCCAGGGACGATCCTCCGGCTGAGAAAGGTCCTTCCTCCAAAACGGTACCAGCCCTTTGAGCCGTTTGGGTAAGTGATCTTCGAGAAAGTTCACTTAGTAATAGAGTGTCCCTTCTTCATGTCTATTCTTAATAGGGGAAGAAGTGTACCTCCAAATCAAAGCACAAGGAATGTGCATGATGTAAGGCCATATTGGCAAACTCATATCCCAAAAGGCTGTGCCAATCCTGTATTAACCAGACTTTGGCAGATGAGACCCCTAGTTTTGCCTCTGGGTTAAAAACTCAAGTCAATCAGAGATCAGCAAAGTCCTCTCTAAAAAAGTAAAGAGAAAAGAGGATACAGATTGTGAGATCTCCCCAGCCTCTGATGTCTCACTCTCATCGGCCTATGAGGTGGACTCTGATTCATCTTCTTCCTCCTTTAATAGTGGTGCAGAGCAACATTGTTTCCCTCTAAATGAAATTGACGGTCTGGTTAAAGCGGTCCGCTCAACTATGGGCATTACAGATACTAGACCATAAAAATCGGTCCAGGATGTTATGTTCAGATGACTGGGACAAAGAAAAAGAAGGTGTTTTCCGATTAATGATAAACTTCAGGATCTGATACATAGGGAATGGGAAAGACCGGAGAGAAAGGGCTCTCTTCCCCCTTCCTTTAAGCGGAAATACCCCTCTGAGGACTCAGCCTCTTCCTCCTTGGAGAAATCCCCAAAGCTAGATGTAGCTATAACAAAGGCATCTAGAAAATCATCTCTCCCCTTTGATGATATGGGGGCTCTTTAAGGACCCTTTGGACAGAAAAGCTGATACCTTTCTCAAAGGGACCTGGGAAACAACTGCTGGGGCTTCAAAGCCGGCGGTTGCTGCCACTTGTACGGTCAGGTCCTTGATGATATGGCTGGAACAGCTTGAGTCCCTAAAAAATAAGACATCCAGAAAAGAGATATTGTCCAACGTCCCACTCATGCAGCTTTCCTAGCGGACCCCTCTGCGGGATTGGTTAGGTTGGCAGAAACGTCGGCCGCCATGTCCAACGCAGCCCGTAGAGCCTTGTGGCTTAAGTGTTGGCTGAGAGATATACAGGCCAGAGCGAGACTGTGCTCTATACCATGTGAGGGGGAACATCTCTTTGGACCGGTTCTGGATAAAGTCTTAGATAAGGCAAGCGACACGAAAAAATGGTTCCCTAGCTTATCCATGCCTGCTTATAAACGTTCATTACGTAAAAGACATCTGAGAGATCAAGATAAATGGGAAGACCGCAGGCCAAAAGGTAGAGGGCTTCTGTTCGGTGGTTCTTCTACTCGGGGGCCCCGGAAGCCGAGTCACTTATTCAAAGCCCAGGTAGGGAGGAGACTGTTGGGCTTCTTGCCTGCCTGGACAAAAATTTCAGCCAGTAATTGGATCCTTAATCTGATAGGTTCGGGTCTGAGGTTCAAGTTCCAGTCGATTCCTCGTGGGAGATTCATCTTGACCCCGGTCCGTTCCTCAGTGTCAGAGCAACTGGCCCTACAAAAGAAGGTGCTGGACTTAGTTCATAAGGCAGTCCTGATGGAAGTCCCAGCATCCGAAAGAGGGCTGGGGTTCTACTTGCCTCTCTTCCTGGTTCCTAGGCCGGACGGCTCCTTCAGATGTATCATTAACTTAAAAACCCTTAATAAGTTCTTAATAATTCCCACCTTTAAATGGAGTCTTAAAGTTCAACAATAAAATTACTGTTTTCCGGCTGTTACATGGTAGTATTAGATTTGAAAGATGCTTATTACCATGTACCTATCCATGAGGAATACCAGAAATACCTTAGGGTGACCTTGGTCATGGATGGGGAAATTAAGCATTTAAAGTTTAGGGTCCTGCCGTGTGGTCTGGCCATAGCTCTCCATAGCTCTCCGGGTATTTACTAAATTTATAGCGGAGGTCATGGCTCATGTCAGGGAACGTGATATTTTAATTATCTCTTATCTAGATGATTTCTTGGTGGTGGGAAATTCTGCCTTCCAATAAACACCTAAAAGAGGTGATCACCATCTTAGAGAGTCTGGGCTGGGTGCTAAATTTTGAAAAATCTAGGTTAGTACCCTCAAAAGTTCAGCAGTTTTTAGGGATTATGCTTGATTCAGAATCTAAAGAATGTTACCTCCCGGAAGCTAAAAAAAACAAAAAATAAGGAATCAGGTGAAGAAAGCCGTAACAAATCCAGTCATGTCCCTTAGAGCAGCTATGTCCCTGTTGGGTACCCTGACATCATGTTTCCCAGGGGTTCTGTGGGCACAATACCACTCCAGGGTTCTACAGTGGGATGTGCTATATAATGAAGTTTCGCTTAAGAGACACCTGGAAGGAAAGATGTCCTTGTCACCCCGGTCACTAAAGTTCTTACAGTAGTGGGAGGATGAGGCGAACCTATCTCGAGGGGTTCCCTGGGTACTTAGAACCACTAGAACAATTACCACCGATGCGAGTCCCAATGGGTGGGGAGCTATGGGGGATATGGTAGCCCGCGGGACCTGGTCAGATAACGAAAAAGGTCTCTCCTCCAACGCAAAAGAACTGCTGGTGGTAGACAAAGCGGTTAATAATTTCTTAGTTTTCCTCCAGGGTCAGAATGTGAAGATCCTTTTGGATAATAGAGTTGTGGTGGCATACGTGAACCACCAGGGGGGTACATGGTCAAGATCGCTGATGAGAGTGACGGATCATTGCTTTCAGATCACGGAAAGTCATCTCCTTTCCTTGACGGCCCTCCATATAAAGGGGAAAAGAAAATACAAGAGCAGACAACTTAAGCCGCTATCCTCTGAGGCAGGGGGAATGGAAACTAAAACAAGACGTTTTCTCCCAAATAGTCAGAAGATGGGGGGCCTCCGGTGGTAGACCTGTTTGCCACAAGACCAAATTGGAAGACAAGGCTCTTCTGTTCCCTAAATCCCAGAGAAAATCCCCTGGCAGTGGATGCTCTCCTGATACCTTTGGATTTCAGCCTGGCCTATGCCTTTCCCCCGTTGGCTCTTCTTCCCATGGTCCTAAGAAAGATCAAGGAGGACAAGGCGAGGGTTCTGCTGATCGCACCATTTTGGCCCAGGAGACCCTGGTTCTCATGCCTGAGGAGCATGTCCATCTCCGATCCTTTGGTCCTGCCCGAGATTCCGGATCTCCTCTTCCAGGGTCCAATAGTCCATCTTCAAGCAACTGGTCTCCACCTGACGGTATGGAACTTGAAAGGTCACTGCTAAGTCAGAAAGGGTTTTCTCAAGGTCTAGTAGCTACCCTAATGCGTAGCAGAAAACCTGTTACGACTCAAATTTATGCCAGAACTTGGAAGAAGTTTTTGTCTTTTTCTGGATCTAGAGTTGATGAGGGGGTGCCAATAGGAAAGATTTTGGAGTTTTTACAAAAGAGTCTTGAACTGGGGTTACCCACCAGCACCCTAAGAGTTCAGGTTTCTGCCTTAGGCACCCTATATAGCTGTGATTTGACGGGTAACTTATTGGGTTTCTCGGTTCATTAAGGCAGCGTTTAGATTTAGACCCATCATTAGAAGCACCTTGGTTCCCTGGGATCTAAATTTGGTTCTTAAGACCTTGACTAGCTCACCCTTTTGAGCCAATAGAATCAGCAACCCTTAAATCCCTCTCCCTTAAGACAGCGCTGCTAATAGCTTTAACCTCGGCAAGGAGGATTAGTGACATTCAGGCCCTGTCTATGGCCTTGCCATTTACTCAAATCCAGGATCAGGTCTAAAAATCACTCTATCTCCCTAAGGTAGCTACTCGTTTCCACAGACTTCAGGAAGTAGTCCTACCCTCCTTCTGTCCTAATCCGAGTAACCAGAAAGAAGCAGAGTTACATACATTAGATGTGAGGAGATGTGTGGTTAGGTACCTTTGAGTTACCAAAGACTTTAGAAAAGATAGCTCATTATTTATATACTACCAAGGGGCTAGGAAAGGGTTTAAAGTCACAAAGTTCACCATAGCTAGATGGATTAGGGAGGCACTTCTCTAGCTTCTACATCTAACGACGAGGAAGTGCAAGAAGGGTCACTCCACCCGGGCTGTTGCGACCACCTGGGCGGAGAAGACAGGTGTCTCTATAGAAGACGTATGTAAGGCTGCTACTGGTCCTCTCCCTCTACATTCTATAGACACTATAGACTAGATATTGGTGTTTCGGCTGACCTCACCTTTGGGAGAAGAGTGCACCAGGCTGTGGTCCCTCCCTAGATTACCTCATCTCTGTAATTCTCTTGTGGTGCTGTCATGGTCGACCGATAAAGTCTTTAGTTACTTATCGGTAACGGGATTTTTTGGAGACCATGATAGCACCCTTATATTCCCTCCCTTCACATGGTGGGAGCACTCCCTGTTGATTAATTATAAATTCACACTTAATGGGTGTCGTGTGGTATGATAATTTTTTTGTGATTGTTAGCTGTGTTCATTAATCTGGCGGTACTCTCAATGCTCTGTAATCCAAACTGAGGCGGGAGAGAGGTGGCGCCCCTTTTAAGCCTGTAGGTTTCCTGTCCTTGGTGGGCAGATCCCCTTTTTCATTGTGCTGTCATGGTCTCCGAAAAATCCCGTTACCGGTAAGTAACTAAAGACTTTTTTGTTACAAAGCTCCGAACCAGGGGAGGAGTCCTGAGGAGATAATTTGCATATTCCCACTGCATTTTGGGGTAAGTGAAGAGTCTCCGCGAGCTCAAAGAACACTGGATTTTGGCTGTTGGAGCTGAAAAGAGGACATCGGTAAACCAGGGGAGGAGTCCTGAGGAGATAATTTGCATATTCCCACTGCATTTTGGGGTAAGTGAAGAGTCTCCGCGAGCTCAAAGAACACTGGATTTTGGCTGTTGGAGCTGAAAAGAGGACATCGGTAAACCAGGGGAGGAGTCCTGAGGAGATAATTTGCATATTCCCACTGCATTTTGGGGTAAGTGAAGAGTCTCCGCGAGCTCAAAGAACACTGGATTTTGGCTGTTGGAGCTGAAAAGAGGACATCGGTAAACCAGGGGAGGAGTCCTGAGGAGATAATTTGCATATTCCCACTGCATTTTGGGGTAAGTGAAGAGTCTCCGCGAGCTCAAAGAACACTGGATTTTGGCTGTTGGAGCTGAAAAGAGGACATCGGTAAACCAGGGGAGGAGTCCTGAGGAGATAATTTGCATATTCCCACTGCATTTTGGGGTAAGTGAAGAGTCTCCGCGAGCTCAAAGAACACTGGATTTTGGCTGTTGGAGCTGAAAAGAGGACATCGGTAAACCAGGGGAGGAGTCCTGAGGAGATAATTTGCATATTCCCACTGCATTTTGGGGTAAGTGAAGAGTCTCCGCGAGCTCAAAGAACACTGGATTTTGGCTGTTGGAGCTGAAAAGAGAACATCGGTAAACCAGGGGAGGAGTCCTGAGGAGATAATTTGCATATTCCCACTGCATTTTGGGGTAAGTGAAGAGTCTCCGCGAGCTCAAAGAACACTGGATTTTGGCTGTTGGAGCTGAAAAGAGGACATCGGTAAACCAGGGGAGGAGTCCTGAGGAGATAATTTGCATATTCCCACTGCATTTTGGGGTAAGTGAAGAGTCTCCGCGAGCTCAAAGAACACTGGATTTTGGCTGTTGGAGCTGAAAAGAGGACATCGCGCGCATTTTGAAGCTTTTTTTTTAAGCTTTTTTCACTGTTTTCAGAACATTAACAATAAGAACATGGAAGAGTCCAGGAGCCATTTGGTGAGCTGCATATCCTGCTACATGTTCACAGACTTGCCAGTGGAAAAGCCAGACTTCACATGCCAGAAATGCAAGCTTGTGTCCCTGTTGGAGGAAAAGTTGTGAAATCTAGAAGAGAGGTTAACTACCTTGAAAATCATTAAGGAAGGTGAAGAGTTCTTAGACAGAGCAGAATTATCTCTTCATGATTCAGAAAGAGAAGAAATTCGAACTGCACCTGACGAAACAGAGGAATGGAAACATGTGACCCACAGAAGCAGGAGGATCGAGAGGCAGTCAGCACCCATACTGCTCAGGAACCAGTACCAGGCTCTCACGCAGGAGAACCATGAAGAAATACAGCAAAATAAGACTTTGCCAGCAATGAATAACCTTGTAAGCCCTCAGAATCCTCCTGGATGGAGAAAGAAGAATGTTGTGAAGAAAAAACGGAGAGTGGTGGTCATGGGGGATTCCCTGTTAAGAGGAACAGAGGCCGCTATCTGCAGACCAGACATAACCTCAAGAGAAATATGCTGTCTTCCAGGAGCAAAAATTAAAGATGTGTCTGACAGGATATCAAGACTCTTCAGACCTACAGATCACTACCCATTCCTGCTAATACATGTGGGGACGAATGACACCGCAAGAAAGGACCTGGAAACCATCTGCAGTGACTTTGAAGACTTAGGCAAGAAAGTGAAAGAATTGGGAGCGCAGGTGGTCTTCTCATCCATCCTCCCAGTGGATGGCCATGGAACAATGAGGTGGAATAAGATTCTACAGGTGAACAACTGGCTACGTCGATGGTGCCGTCAACAAGGATTTGGATTTCTGGATCACGGAATGAATTACCTATACGATGGACTACTTGCTAGAGATGGGGTGCACCTTACGAAGACTGGAAAACATGTATTTGGAAGTCGCCTTGCTACACTCATCAGGAGAGCTTTAAACTAGAACAATGTGGGAAGGGAAGCAAAAGGCCAGAAAAAGCCATACAGCTGACAAATACTATTGAGATCTCTGCTACTGGAAGTGGAAAAGAAGAACAAAGACAAAAAAATCTAAATAATAAAAATATGGGAGGAAGAGAAACCAATCACAAACTAAAATGTTTTTATACAAATGCACAAAGCATGGGCAACAAACAAGGAGAATTGGAACTACTAATGCAGGAAAAGGAATATGATGTCATTGGAATCACTGAAACTTGGTGGGACGATACACATGATTGGAATAAAAGGCTAAAAGGATACAACTTATTTGCAAGAAACAGACTTGATAAACGAGGAGGAGGTGTTGCATTGTATGTTAGAAAAGCGTATATCTGCACAGAGATTGAAGCTTCAGAGACTGGGAGTTCTGTGGAAACTGTTTGGGTAAGAATACAAGGAGAGAACAACGGAAAGGACACCATTGTAGGCATTTACTACAGGCCACCTGGGCAAGCTGAAGATATGGATGAACTCTTTATGTATCAAATGACCAAGTTCTCCAAAAAATATGACGTAGTGGTCATGGGAGATTTCAACTATCCAGACATTTGTTGGGAATCTCTCTCAAGTAAAACTAACAGGTCAAGCAAATTCTTATCCTCTCTTGCTGACAACTTTATCTTCCAAAAGGTAGGGGAGAAAACAAGGGGATCTGCTACTTTGGATCTAATCCTTATAAACAGGGAGGAAATGGTTGAGGAGGTAAAGGTGGCTGGGACCCTAGGAGGCAGCGATCATGCTATTATAGAATTTTGGATAACTAGAGGAGCAAGACATGTGAAGACTCAAACTTCAAGGTTAGATTTTAGAAAGGCAGATTTTAAGAGACTCAGAAAGAGAATAGGAGGGATCCAATGGCTGGATGTCCTTAAGGACAAAAATGTCCAGGAAGGATGGGAAATTTTTAAAAATGAGATTCTCAAAGCACAATCGTTAACAATCCCGAAAAGTAGGAAGAATGGGAAGCATTTAAGGAAACCAGGATGGATGAACACAGAACTTAAACACATGCTAAAAAGAAAGAAAGAAATGTTTATTAAATGGAAAGAGGGAGGCATATCTAAAGAAGATTATAATGCAGTCTGCAGATCCTGCAGGGCACGTATCAGGTTAGCTAAAGCTGACAATGAATTAAGGCTTGCAAGAGATGTCAAAAGCAATAAAAAGGGATTTTGGGGGTATGTCAAAAGTAAAAGAAAAGTCAAAGATGCTATAGGATTTTTACAGGATGAAAATGGAGAAATGGTAAGAGAGGATGTTGAGAAAGCCGAACTTTTTAATTCCTATTTTGCATCTGTTTTCTCTCAGAAAGAAAATGTAACATCAACTGATCTTCACTGTCCTTTTAAAGGAATAGAGGAATCCAAGTTATCAGTAAACAGAAAGATTGTGAGGGAATATTTAGCTAACATAAATGAGTTCAAGTCTCCAGGTCCAGATGAATTACACCCCAGAGTACTGAAGGAGATTGTAGAAGAAATTTTAGAACCACTCTCCATAATCTTTGAAAATTCTTGGAGAACAGGAGAAGTCCCAGAAGACTGGAGAAGAGCAAATGTTGTTCCTATCTTCAAAAAGGGGAAGAAGGTGGACCCAGGGAACTATAGGCCGGTGAGTCTGACTTCTATACCAGGAAAGATCTTTGAACAAATTATTAAACAACATGTATGTAAGTACATGGATAAGAATGAAGTGATTAACCAGAGTCAGCATGGGTTTGTAACTAACAAGTCATGTCAGACTAACTTAATTTCCTTCTATGACAGAATCACTGACTGGGTGGATCAGGGAAATGCTGTAGATATAGTATATCTTGACTTCAGCAAAGCATTTGACAAAGTATCTCACATCATCCTTATTGAAAAAATGACCAAGTATGCAATGGACCAGGCAACTGTTAGGTGGATTCATAACTGGCTTAGTGATCGGACTCAAAGGGTGGTTGTAAATGGCTTCACATCCAGCTGGATGAATGTCTCAAGTGGGGTACCACAGGGCTCCGTCCTGGGACCTGTATTGTTCAACATCTTTATCAATGATTTAGATGAAGGAATTGAGGGTAAACTGATTAAATTTGCTGATGACACAAAGCTAGGAGGGATAGCTAATACTAGAGAAGAGAGAGAGAGAGGATTCAAAAAGACCTAAATAAACTGGAGCAGTGGGCAGCAACCAACAGAATGGTTTTTAACAGGGAAAAATGCAAAGTACTACATCTGGGCAATAAAAATGAAAAAAGCATATACAGAATGGGAGGAATAGAGCTAAGCAACAGTACATGTGAAAAAGACTTAGGTATACTAATAGATCATAGACTGAACATGAGTCAACAGTGTGATGCAGCAGCAAAAAAGGCAAATACAATTCTGGGATGTATTAACAGAAGCATACAGTCTAGATCACGTGAAGTCATTATCGGTCTTTACTCCTCTTTGGTCAGACCTCATCTGGAATACTGTGTACAGTTTTGGGCACCACATTTTAAAAAAGACATCGACAAACTGGAGCAAGTTCAGAGAAGAGCGACCAGAATGGTGACTGGTCTGCAAACCATGTCCTATGAGGAACGGTTGCAGGATTTGGGAATGTTTAGCTTGCAAAAAAGAAGACTGAGAGGAGACTTAATAGCTGTCTACAAATATGTCAAGGGCTGTCACATTGTAGAAGGATCATCTTTATTCTCATTTGCACAAGGAAAGACTAGAAGCAATGGGATGAAACTAAATGGGAGGAGACACAGATTAGATATTAGAAAAAACTTTTTGACAGTTAGGGTGATTAATGAGTGGAACAGGCTGCCACGAGAGGTGGTGAGTTCCCCTTCAATGGACGTCTTCAAACAGAGGCTGGACAGACATCTGTCTGAGATGATTTAGTGAATCCTGCTTTGAGCAGGGGGTTGGACCAGATGACCCAGGAGGTCCCTTCCAACTCTACCATTCTATGATTCTATGAACCCTCTGCAGAAATAAATAAAGCATGCTGTGCTACCTGCAGCCACCACCATGGGGAGCTCCCAGCACCACTCCTATATATTGTACTCTGAACAGTCTGCAGTGAATGAATGAGCTCCCTCTAGTGGTGGCTGCCTTGTTTATTTTTCTTTGTGTGTGTGTTGATTCAAAGTTGTGGTTTTTTTCTATTTATTTAACAATATTTTTTTCTCTTAATTTTTGCTTTTTTTTTTTTTTATTAGTCCTCCGTGGGGAGACTTGAGCATGCGCTGGTGTGATCACCTGTGCTATATATTGCAGCACATCATTATGGCGGTATATGGGCCACACGCCGAGAAGGGGTTAAATCCGCGCACATGGTAGTAGAGCGGTTAATGAATGATCTCCGTTGTGTGCTTTCTTCCCTATACACCCAATTACCGTCCCCTAGATATGATGTGATGCGGAGAAACACAAATCTGTAATTACCACTGTACTGAAAACATGGTCTCACAATCAGTCTACCCCTCCTCCCCCCACCTTCCTGTTAAAGGGATTGTCTGTTTTCTATAAATATCAGGAAAGGTTAATGACCTCCGAATATAAACAACAATAGTGTTTCCATTCACCGACAGCAAGCGGAGTTCTAGGGTAAGAAATTAAACAGGTGCTTATTATGGACCGTTGTTTTTTAGGGTACAGGCAGAGAGAGAGGGAGATGTACACACACAGTGTCAGGAGCATCTAGAGCGCTGATCAGTGGGACTACAGGTCCCAGCAGACCAGACTGGCATGCACACTAGATAGATATGGTACTGTTCAATAGTTTAGACCCAGCTGTTCATGCAATGGTTTTCCTTGTTCTTATTGGAATGTGCACATTGTAAATTCAGACTGGAGGCAGCAAAACCACAAAGGAACATGTATGGAATCACATGTGAAACAAACTAGAATAGGTTTACTCTGATGATGGCTTTACACCTCCTTGGCATTGTTATGAGCTTCATAAGATATTACCTGGAATGGCCTCCAACGAACATGTCTCCTCCTGAAGACTTAATTCATGGAAGCACCGGCAATCAGGTATGTTTTGCAGAGGCCGTGCTGGTACACAGCTCCATACATTGCTGAGCCCTATAACACAACTGTTCTAAGCCAGAATATGGCAAAAACCACTCAGCTAAGTAAAGAGGAACAAGAGTCAATCATTACTTTAAGACATAATTGTCAGTCAATTCAGAACATTGCTAGAATCTCTTAGGTTTCTTCAAGTGCAGTAATGGAAACATCAGGCACTTTGAAAGTGGTTCTCATGAGGACTGTCCCAGGAAAAGAAAGACCTTTGCTGCAGAGGATAAGTTCATCAGTTACCAGCCTCTGAAAACGCTAATTGTCAACACCTCGGATAATAGCCTTCATAAATTTATGCTCAGACATCAGGAAGCCAATGCATCTCTACATCAACTATCCATAGGAAACTGCTAGAAGCGGCCTTCATGGTCAAATTGTATCAATGAAGCCCCAACTGAGGACCACAAACACGAAGAAGATACTTATTTGGGCCAAACAACACAAGGACTGGACATTAGATCAGTGGAAATCTATATTGTGTTCTGAGGAGTCAAAATGTGCGATTCTTGGTACCAGCTGCCATGTCTGTGTGAGATGCAGAGAAGGTGAGCGGATGGTTTCTACATGTGTGGTGCCCACCGTGAAGCATGGATGGGAGGTTTGATAGTGTGAGGAACTTTGCTGGTGTCACTGATGCTGATTTATTCCAAATTCCCGGGACATTACCCAGCATGTCCATCACAGGAGTCTGCAGTGATGACATCCCATTTTCTGATCTGCTTCTCACGTGTTTCTTTACTCATTGTCTTCCTTTGTGCGTTTTGCTGCCTCCAGTCTGAATCTACAATGTGCACTTTCTAATGAGAACAAGGAAAACCATTGCATGAACACCTGTGTCCAAACTTTTGACTTATATATATTGTCAATGGCAATTATAATACCCATACATTATGACCAGAAGTGTTGTCCTGAGGATGCCTCACTCTGTCATCTGTCTTTATGAGCTTGTCTTGTAAACAGTCGTCCTGAGTGTTTGTAGTGACAACAGCGGCACTGGCGATCACCTGTAATCATCGTCTGTGGAAACTCCTGAGATTTATTACAAGTTTGTTTTTCCGCTGAAAATTTTTACATTTTTGTTGTTTGCACCACACGGGGTACAGAGGGGGGGCTGTGCGAAGGGAGTACATGACCCCTTCAGGGCACCAAGAGAAAACCTAGAGATGGCCTCCCCTCCGACCTCTCTAATTATGTGGCAGGTTAGATACACAACTCAGCAGATGGTATCACACAGGATAGGGTTAGATACACAGCTCAGCAGACAGTATCACACATGATAGGATTAGATACACGGCTCAGCAGACACTATCACACAGGATAGGGTTAGGTACACAGCTCAGCAGACAGTATCACACAGGATAGGGTTAGGTACACAGCTCAGCAGACAGTATCACACATGATAGGATTAGATACACAGCTCAGCAGACAGTATCACACAGGATAGGGTTAGATACATAGCTCTGCAGACAGTATCACACAGGATAGGATTAGATACACAGCTCTGCAGACAGTATCACACATGATAGGATTAGATACACAGCTCAGCAGACAGTATCACACATGATAGGGTTAGATACACAGCTCAGCAGACAGTATCACACATGATAGGGTTAGATACACAGCTCAGCAGACAGTATCACACAGGATAGGGTTAGATACACAGCTCAGCAGACAGTATCACACATGATAGGATTAGATACACAGCTCAGCAGACAGTATCACACATGATAGGGTTAGATACACAGCTCAGCAGACAGTATCACACATGATAGGATTAGATACACAGCTCAGCAGACAGTATCACACATGATAGGATTAGATACACAGCTCAGCAGACAGTATCACACATGATAGGATTAGATACACAGCTCAGCAGACAGTATCACACATGATAGGGTTAGATATACAGCTCAGCAGACAGTATCACACATGATAGGGTTAGATATACAGCTCAGCAGACAGTATCACACATGATAGGATTAGATATACAGCTCAGCAGACAGTATCACACATGATAGGATTAGATACACGGCTCAGCAGACAGTATCACACATGATAGGGTTAGATACACAGCTCAGCAGACAGTATCACACATGATAGGGTTAGATACACTTCTCAGCAGACAGTATCACACATGATAGGATTAGATACACAGCTCAGCAGACAGTATCACACATGATAGGGTTAGATACACAGCTCAGCAGACAGTATCATACATGATAGGGTTAGATACACAGCTCAGCAGACAGTATCATACATGATAGGGTTAGATACAGAGCTCAGCAGACAGTATCACACATGATAGGATTAGATACACAGCTCGGCAGACGGTATCACACATGATATGGTTAGATACACAGCTCAGCAGACAGTATCACACATGATAGGGTTAGATACACAGCTCAAAAGACGGTATCACACAGGATAGGGTTAGATACACAGCTCAGCAGACAGTATCACACAGGATAGGGTTAGATACACAGCTCAGCAGACAGTATCACACATGATAGGGTTAGATACACAGCTCAGCAGACAGTATCACACATGATAGGGTTAGATACACATCTCAGCAGACAGTATCACACATGATAGGGTTAGATACTCAGCTCAGCAGACAGAATCACACAGGATAGGGTTAGATACACAGCAGACAGTATCGTGCACAGTACCGCCTGTCCTTACATCACATGATAATAACCCGTCTTCTCTCCACAGATTAATGTGACGGTTCGGTCTCTTATGAAGCGGCTGAATGAGAACATCGGACTCCTGCGAGACTCTCTGCTGAGATCGGTCTCCTCACGGCAGATGTATCCTTCACTTTATCCGCCGTTCATGATGGGGACAAGCGGCACAATGGTTTCCTAATACATGTTACCCTCTACAGCAGTATCCATTACTACACACCCGCAATCCGCCAGAGTAGAAATCTGTGTTCGCCCATGAGACTGAGCCTCTGTGCACACAAATTATACTATTGTGGATATTTAAAGAGGATGTCCATTTCATGATTATTTTCCAGTATTAAAGGGTTTCCATCTCTATAGATGGATATTGTCGGATAGAGCTTGTAAAAACAAGGAATTTTGCAATTTGCTGCTTATTAAAATTTGCAAAGGTTATTGAGATATTAAAGGGCATATTAGTATACTGTATATCAGGGCTGAAAGGTGGTGACTGTATCTCATATGGGACAAACCTGGTGACAGGTTCCCTTTAACACTTTTCCTTTGTTTAAGGCTCGTTTCCTTGGAGACCGACAACTGTGTAGCTTGTAAGCACTGCAGTGAAGCTGGCAGGGATTAGGAGGGAACAGCGCGCTCCAGCCATCCTAGTCAGCTTCCAGACAGTGCTTACAAGCTGAATAGAAAAGAGCTTGTAAGCGCTGCACCTGCTCTGCTGCCTGGCAGCGGTGGTCGGCGGAAAACATTTTCAAAATTGTTTGTATTCCCAAACATAATTCATCTTGACGTGAAAGATGTGGGAAAAAAAAGGGTCATAAAATATTAACCCTTTTGCTTTTATTATGTAATAGATGCAAAAGATGTGATTTCTGTAATAAAACAAGCAAACAAAATCTATTTAGTAGAAGTCTATAGCAAACATGACTATAACATATTTGTTCAACCTGCATGATGAGGTACATGAGGAAAAAAAATAAATAAAAGCAACAAAAAAGAGAAATAAAATCAAAGATGGAATATTTTTCTGCACAGACGGTTAGAAACCGACTCCATGAGGGTGGTATGAGGGCCCGACGTCCACAGATGGGGGTTGTGCTCGCAGCCCAACACCGTGCAGGACGCTTTGCATTTGCCACAGAACACCAGGATTGGCAAAGTCGCCACTGGCCCCCTTTGCTCTTCACAGATGAAAGCAGGTTTACACTGAGCACATGTGACAGACGTGACAGAGTCTGAAGACGCCGTGCAGAGCGATCTGCTGCCTGTAACATCCTTCAGCATGAGCGGTTTGGCAGTGGGTCAGTAATGGTGTGGTGTGACATTTCTTTGGAGGGCCGCACAGCCCTCCATGTGCTCGCCAGAGGTAGCCTGACTGCCTTTAGGTACTGAGATGAGATCCTCAGACTCCTTGTGAGACCATGTGCTGGTGCGGTTGGCCCTGGGTTCCTCCTAATGCAGGACAATGCCAGACCTCATGTGGCTGGAGTGTGTCAGCAGTTCCTGCAAGATGAAGGCATTGAAGCTATGGACTGGCTCGCCCGTTCCCCAGACCTGAATCTGATTGAGCATATCTGGGACATCATGTCTCGCTCCATCCACCAACGTCACGTTGCACCACAGACTGTCCAGGAGTTGGCGGATGCTTTAGTCCAGGTCTGGGAGGAGATCCCACAGGAGACCATCCGCAACCTCATCAGGAGCATGCTGAAAGTGTAATAAGGTTATGAAGGGGGAGATTTATCAAACACTAAATTGCAGCCGCTTGTCTGGATCATCCTCCAATAAACCATGAATTAGACGTGGACGATAAGCTTTCCACCCAATAGATTTCAGGATTCGGATGATAGAAGCTCGTGAAATTCCCAATTCCAAAGAGGCTCTTCTGGTGGACTTTTTTGGACAGACTGTTTTGGGTCGACCAGTTTTTGGAGCATTAAGGATTGAGCCAGTGGCATTGAATTTGTCACAAATGCGGTAAATGGTTTGCCTCTTATGGCTTGAGTACCAAATGTTTCAACCCAATTTGCTCTAACGGTTTCAGCATTTTGAGATTTCCAATACTCTGTTAAAATCCATTTTCTTTGATCTGTATTTAAATTATTTGCCATTATGTGTTATCTGAATTATCTGAAAAGAAAACAGATTTGGGGGAGATCTATCTGTGAAAACTAGATCTGTGAAACTGGCTCAGTTGCCCTTAGCAACCAATCAGATTCCACCTTTCATTTTCCAAAGAGTCTGTGAGGAATGAAAAGTGGAATCTGATTGGTTGCTAAGGGCAACTGAGCCAGTTTCACTTTACACCATGTTTGATAAATCTCCCCCTTCATAACCTTATTACACTTTCTGTCCACCTACTTTTGGACCACCATATATACTAAATGAAAACCGGATGGAATAGCATGCCGCTGCAAGGTGCTGTGGTAGCCATGCTGGTTCAGTATGCCTTCAATTTTGAATAAATCCCCAACAGTGTCACCAGCAAAGCACCCCCACACCATCACACCTCCTCCTCCATGCTTCACGGTGGGAACGAGGCATGTAGAGTCCATCCGTTCACCTTTTCTGCGTCGCACAAAGACACGGTGGTTGGAGACAAAGATCTCAAATTTGGACTCATCAGACCAAAGCACAGATTTCTACTGGTCTAATGTCCATTCCTTGTGTTCTTTAGCCCAAACAAGTCTCTTCTGCTTGTTGCCTGTCCTTAGCAGTGGTTTCCTAGCAGCTATTTTACCATGAAGGCCAGCTGCAAAAAGTCTCCTCTTAACAGTTGTTGTATAGATGTGTCTGCTGCTAGAACTCTGTGTGGCATTGACCTGGTCTCTAATCTGAGCTGCTGTTAACCTGCGATTTCTGAGGCTGGTGACTCGGATAAACTTATCCTCAGAAGCAGAGGTGACTCTTGGTCTTCCTTTCCTGGGGCGGTCCTCATGTGAGCCAGTTTCTTTGTAGCTCTTGATGGTTTTTGCAACTGCACTTGGGGACACTTTCAAAGTTTTCCCAATTTTTCGGACTGACTGACCTTCATTTCTTAAAGTAATGATGGCCACTCTTTTTTCTTTACTTAGCTGCTTTTTTCTTGCCATAATACAAATTCTAACAGTCTATTCAGTAGGACTATCAGCTGTGTATCCACCAGACTTCTGTACAACGCAACTGATGGTCCCAACCCCATTTATAAGGCAAGAAATCCCACTTATTAAACCTGACAGGGCACACTTGTGAAGTGAAAACTATTTCCGGTGACTACCTCTTGAAGCTCATCAAGAGAATGGCAAGAGTGTGCAAAGCAGTCATCAAAGCAAAAGGTGGCTACTTTGAAGAACCTAGAATATAAGACATATTTTCAGTTGTTTCACACTTTTTTGTTAAGTATATAATTCCACATGTATTAATTCATAGTTTTGATGCCTTCAGTGTGAATGTACAATTTTCATAGTCAGGAAAATACAGAAAAATCTTTAAATGTGAAGCTGTGTCCAAACTTTTGGTCTGTGCTGTGTGTATATATATATATATATATATATATATATATATATATATATATATATATATATATATATATATAATATTTTATTGTATTCCCACAAAATAAGCCCTCACTCTCCACTGTATAAAATGGAAAAATAAGTTAAGATTCTCAGAATAAGCATAAAAAAAAACTACCTATATGCCGGTAAACATTCAGACTGACCCACCGTGAAATAAAATTTAACAATAAATGTATACCACACTGTGGCTGGCCTAAAAAGGAGACTCCTTATAAAAAAAAAAGGGAGGGGGAAAATTGAGTAGCAATTGGCTATTACTGTGTATAACCGCGTAGATCCTGCAGTCGCTATTGATTGTGGCATCTAAGGCGTAAATTGCAGTGATCAGAGTTCTCTCCTTTTTCCGTCACAGCCACTTCCACCCCATTATGATCCAGATTACTGCAGATTTCTGGCCTTAACCTAGATCCGGTGTAGCACACAGCTGGAGGGAGACCGGAGACAGACCCTCGTAGACGAGCTTCTCACCAAAGAGCGGCAGCTGCAGATGTCTTTCAAGTTTGAAGGCCCCGAACCCGACGTCATACGGTGAGAGATTGGGTCCGGGGACAAAGCATTTTTATTTTTTCAACATGTTTTGCTCGTAATATACTAGTAGTGTGGGGCTCGTTCACTTTCCTGTTTAGGCAAATCGACGAACCATGATGGGGACTGAACGGCTGCTAATAAGATAGTTCTGTCCTCCCCAACCGTACAGTACTTGTTCTCAGCAGCACAACAGCTGTGTGCACAGGACGATGCGACGTGCTGCTACCAGCCATCAGTTTTATACATGCACAAAAATACAATCGTCGGGGGATCATTCGATGGGTTATAGCCACCAGGTTTACATTAGCAGATAATTGGTAACAAGCTTTCCTGCAGGCAATCCAAAAAAGGTCTTAAAGGGGGGTATTCTCATCTCCAAGACCCTTTCTCAGTATGTAGTAGGTGTAATAATAATAATACTACTAGCAAATACGTCCAGTTAGAAATTTTAGTATAGTTCTTCAGATTCGCTATGTCACTGACCTCATGTGCAGGGCTTTACAGTAGCTTAGGTATCCATGGTTACGACCACTAAGAGCTTTCTAACTAAATAACTGTCACTATAGTGGTCGGAACCATGGATACCTAAGCTACTGTAAAGCCCTGTACATGGGGTAAGCGACATAGCGAATCAGAAGAACTATACTACATTTCTAATTGGAGATATTTGCGAATATTATTATTATTACACCTACTACATATGGGGATAGGATCTTGGAGATAGGAATACCCTTTTAAGGTTCACAAATCCTGGAGAGGTAATGAACAGTATCACACAGGATGGGATTAGATACCATGTCTCACAGACAGTATCACACAGGATGGGATTAGATACCGTGTCTCACAGGCAGTATCGCACAGGATGGCATTAGATACCGTGTCTCACAGGCAGTATCGCACAGGATGGGATTAGATACCGTGTCTCACAGGCAGTATCTCACAGGATGGGATTAGATACCGTGTCTCACAGACAGTATCACACAGGATGGGATTAGATACCATGTCTCACAGACAGTATCACACAGGATGGGATTAGATACCGTGTCTCACAGACAGTATCACACAGGATGGGATTAGATACAGTGTCTCACAGGCAGTATCGCACAGGATGGGATTAGATACAGTGTCTCACAGGCAGTATTGCACAGGATGGGATTAGATACAGTGTCTCACAGGCAGTATCGCACAGGATGGCATTAGATACCGTGTCTCACAGGCAGTATCGCACAGGATGGGATTAGATACCGTGTCTCACAGGCAGTATCGCACAGGATGGGATTAGATACCGTGTCTCACAGGCAGTATCGCACAGGATGGGATTAGATACCGTGTCTCACAGGCAGTATCGCACAGGATGGGATTAGATACCGTGTCTCACAGGCAGTATCGCACAGGATGGGATTACATACCGTGTCTCACAGGCAGTATCGCGCAGTATCGGATTAGATACCGTGTCTCGCAGGCAGTATCGCACAGGATGGGATTAGATACCGTGTCTCACAGGCAGTATCACACAGGATGGGATTACATACCGTGTCTCACAGGCAGTATCGGATTAGATACCGTGTCTCGCAGGCAGTATCGCACAGGATGGGGTTAGATACCGTGTCTCACAGGCAGTATCTCACAGGATGGGATTAGATACCATGTCTCACAGACAGTATCACACAGGATGGGATTAGATACCATGTCTCACAGACAGTATCGCACAGGATGGGATTAGATACCGTGTCTCACAGGCAGTATCGCACAGGATGGGATTAGATACCGTGTCTCACAGGCAGTATCGCACAGGACGGGATTAGATACCGTGTCTCACAGGCAGTATCGCACAGGATGGGATTACATACCGTGTCTCGCAGGCAGTATCGCGCAGTATCGGATTAGATACCGTGTCTCACAGGCAGTATCGCACAGGATGGGATTACATACCGTGTCTCGCAGGCAGTATCGCACAGGATGGGATTAGATACCGTGTCTCGCAGGCAGTATCGCACAGGATGGGATTAGATACCGTGTCTCACAGACAGTATCACACAGGATGGGATTACATACCGTGTCTCACAGGCAGTATCGGATTAGATACCGTGTCTCGCAGGCAGTATCGCACAGGATGGGATTAGATACCGTGTCTCACAGGCAGTATTTCACAGGATGGGATTAGATACCGTGTCTCACAGGCAGTATCGCACAGGATGGGATTAGATACCGTGTCTCGCAGGCAGTATCGCACAGGATGGGATTAGATACCGTGTCTCGCAGGCAGTATCGCACAGGATGGGATTAGATACCGTGTCTCACAGGCAGTATCTCACAGGATGGGATTACATACCTTGTCTCGCAGGCAGTATCGCGCAGTATCGGATTAGATACCGTGTCTCGCAGGCAGTATCGCACAGGATGGGATTAGATACTGTGTCTCGCAGGCAGTATTGCACAGGATGGGATTAGATACCGTGTCTTGCAGGCAGTATTGCACAGGATGGGATTAGATACTGTGTCTCACAGGCAGTATCGCACAGGATGGGATTAGATACCGTATCTCGCAGGCAGTATCGCACAGGATGGGATTAGATACCGTGTCTCGCAGGCAGTATCGCACAGGATGGGATTAGATACCGTGTCTCGCAGGCAGTATCGCACAGGATGGGATTAGATACCGTGTCTCGCAGGCAGTATCGCACAGGATGGGATTAGATACCGTGTCTCACAGGCAGTATCGCACAGGATGGGATTACATACCGTGTCTCGCAGGCAGTATCGCGCAGTATCGGATTAGATACCGTGTCTCGCAGGCAGTATCGCACAGGATGGGATTAGATACCGTGTCTCACAGGCAGTATCACACAGGATGGGATTACATACCGTGTCTCACAGGCAGTATCGCACAGAATGGGATTAGATACCGTGTCTCACAGGCAGTATTTCACAGGATGGGATTAGATACCGTGTCTCACAGGCAGTATCGCACAGGATGGGATTAGATACCGTGTCTCGCAGGCAGTATCGCACAGGATGGGATTAGATACTGTGTCTTGCAGGCAGTATCGTGCAGTATCAGATTAGATACCGTGTCTCGCAGGCAGTATCGCACAGGATGGGATTAGATACCGTGTCTCACAGGCAGTATCGTGCAGTATCGGATTAGATACCGTGTCTCGCAGGCAGTATCGCACAGGATGGGATTAGATACCGTGTCTCGCAGGCAGTATTGCACAGGATGGGATTAGATACCGTGTCTCACAGGCAGTATCACACAGGATGGGATTAGATACTGTGTCTCGCAGGCAGTATCGTGTAGTATCGGATTAGATACCGTGTCTCACAGGCTGTATCGCACAGGATGGGATTAGATACCGTGTCTCACAGGCAGTATCGCACTGGATGGGATTAGATACCGTGTCTCACAGGCAGTATCGGATTAGATACCGTGTCTCGCAGGCAGTATTGCACAGGATGGGATTAGATACCGTGTCTCGCAGGCAGTATTGCACAGGATGGGATTAGATACCATGTCTCACAGGCAGTATCGCACAGGATGGGATTAGATACAGTGTCTCACAGGCAGTATCGGATTAGATACCGTGTCTCGCAGGCAGTATCGCACACTGTATGTGCACACATAGCAGAACTGTTTCAGAAGTGTTTGTGAATTATCTGCTCCTCGCCTCCTGATAGACTATTTTTGCAGCTCGTTATTTCATCACAGTTTATCTCACAAAAATTGAAGAGTCGCAGAAATTTCTGCAGAAAATCAGCTTTTTGTGACTTTACCAATCATCCTTTGGTCAGACGCCCGTCCTGGGCGTCCATGTATTCCTATGGGCTGCGGCGTCGCCTCTCCAGGCAGCGACTGTCTAACCCTGGATGTCGCACGCTCTCTTATCCTCCTGTCTCTGCAGCGACATCTGCACGTCCCATTAGTTGTTCGCTGCAGATTTCACTCTTGCAAAGTGGCAGCAAAATTCTTAGTGACAAAATCTGCACAAAATCGTACCAATTTAGTTGCCATATACTGCAATACTAAGGAACAGCAAGATATAATGCAAGCGATCAAATGATTGCCGATCCCTATGTGGACTAAAATAACAAGTAAAAAGTAATTTATAAAAGTTTTTACCAATATTAAAAAAAGGAGGACTGGTAACGTTTCCAATCGCCCCCTTTTCCTAAAACGAAAATACATTTAACAAAGAAACATATGTGGTAAAAGTACGAACAATGAAAATATCCAATTCTTTAACCCATGCAGTAAATGCTGTAAGAAAAAAAAAATTAAAACCCCCAAATTTTTATTTTTCAGTCCGCGCGCCTCCCAAAAAATAACGCAATGAAAAGAGTTAACTGTCTTATGTGTGATAACATGGTTCTGTGATTAAGCTGCACTTCGCCATGCAAAAAACAAGCCCTCATACTAAAAAAGTTACGGATCTAAGAAAATGGTGACGAAACAAATTTTTTAATGTTTTTTTTGACCACTAAAGTATTCAAGATAACTATATAACTTTGGTATTATCATAATCGTAAGGCCTGAAGAATTGTGCCGCCAGGTAATTTTTAGCGCACATTGAAAATGGTAAAAACTGAGCACATAAAAGGGCTGAAATGCTTTTTTTTTTTTACTATTTCATTGATCTTGGATTTTTTTTTCTCCAATTTTCAGTCTATTAGATTTTAAAATGAATGGTCTGATTATTACAACTCATCCCACAATAAATCAGCCCTCCTGTGGCTATGTCGATGAACAAATTAGAAAAGTTATAGCACTTAGAAAAAGGGTAGGAAAAAAAAGAGAGCAAAATTAAAATTTGCCTAGTTGTGAAAGGGTTACATTTGCAGTATGTTTCAGACTTTACCCATTTTAATGTAGTCTGTATGAAATGGTTACTTGACGCATGTAGATTTTGCAGTGGCTTTGCATTTTCCGATGGATTTATTAGGCTGTGTGCCCACAATGCGTTTTTTAAGCGTTTTTGCGGCGGCAATTCCGCTGCAGAAATGCTTAAAAAAACGCATGGTAGAAGGTCTGCCATGTTCCCCAATGATAATCCGCATGTGCTGTGCACATGCTGCGGAAATTTACGCTGTGGATTATCATTGCGAAAAAATACGCAGCATTACCAGTTATTTTGCGGAAGCGCGGCGTTTCCGCCGCCATTGACTTGCATTGCAACGCATGGAATCGGCATCACTGCATCTATACATGCGGAATCCATGCGTTTCAATGTGCGGATGGTACCCGGGTTTGGAGAAGAGGCCTTCTGATGGCCCCCCGGTGTCCTTATCTTCGCTTGCCGGCAGATCGCAGTGGACTGAAGGACCTGCGCTGGCGTCATTTAGTCATGTGACAGCAGGTCCTTCAGTGTACCACGAGCTGCCGGCAAGCCAGGACGGAGCGAAGCAAGACTGCGGGGGCCATCAGAAGGTAAGTATAGATTTACTTTTTTATTTTTTTACCATTCTTAAGGTCACACTATATAAATCCATGCCGGTTGCATGGATTTATATAGTGTGACCAAGTTGTCAAGCACTTTCCATGTGATGCTAAAATCGCTTGGAAAGCGCTTGTCAACCCGCATGCGGAAATGCATGAGAAGAACGCTTCACATCCGCATGTCCCTGGCAGGAAAACGCATGTACAATCCGCATGTACAATCCGCATGTGCAATCCACATGTACAATCCGCATGCGTTTTCTTCTGCCAGGGAGATGCAGAAACGCTCAGGAAAAAATCCAAAGCATTTCTGCATCGTGGGCACATGGCCTTAATCTTTTTTTTGTTGTTGTTGTTTTTGCTTTTTACTGTGTGTAACTTCATTTACATTTATTCTGTGTGTATGATCTATATCTATCTATCGTACAGACCAAAAGTTTGGACACACCTTCTCACTTAAAGATTTTTCTGTATTTTCATTACTATGAAAATTGTACATTCACACTGAAGGCATCAAAACTATGAATTAACACATGTGGAATTATATACTTAACAAAAAAGTGCAAAACAACTGAAAGTATGTCTTATATTCTAGGTTCTTCAAAGTAGCCACCTTTTGCTTTGATGACTGCTTTGCACACTCTTGGCATTCTCTTGATGAGCTTCAAGAGGTAGTCACCGGAAATGGTCTTCCAACAATCTTGAAGGAGTTCCCAGAGATGCTTAGCACTTGTTGGCCCTTTTGCCTTCACTCTGCGGTCCAGCTCACCCCAAACCATCTCGATTGGGTTCAGGTCTGGTGACTGTGGAGGCCAGGTCATCTGGCGTAGCACCCCATCACTCTCCTTCTTGGTCAAATAGCCCTTACACAGCCTGGAGGTGTGTTTGGGGTCATTGTCCTGTTGAAAAATAAATGATGGTCCAACTAAACGCAAACCGGATGGAATAGCATGCCGCTGCAAGATGCTGTGGTAGCCATGCTGGTTCAGTATGCCTTCAATTTTGAATAAATCCCCAACAGTGTCACCAGCAAAGCACCCCCACACCATCACACCTCCTCCTCCATGCTTCACGGTGGGAAGCAGGCATGTAGAGTCCATCCGTTCACCTTTTCTGCATCGCACAAAGACACGGTGGTTGGAACCAAAGATCTCAAATTTGGACTCATCAGACCAAAGCACAGATTTCCACTGGTCTAATGTCCATTCCTTGTGTTCTTTAGCCCAAACAAGTCTCTTCTGCTTGTTGCCTGTCCTTAGCAGTGGTTTCCTAGCAGCTATTTTACCATGAAGGCCTGCTGCACAAAGTCTCCTCTTAACAGTTGTTGAAGAGATGTGTCTGCTGCTAGAACTCTGTGTGGCATTGACCTGGTCTCTAATCTGAGCTGCTGTTAACCTGCGATTTGTGAGGCTGGTGACTCGGATAAACTTATCCTCAGAAGCAGAGGTGACTCTTGGTCTTCCTTTCCTGGGGCGGTCCTCATGTGAGCCAGTTTCTTTGTAGCGCTTGATGGTTTTTGCAACTGCACTTGGACACTTTCAAAGTTTGCCCAATTTTTCGCACTGATTGACCTTCATTTCTTAAAGTAATGATGGCCACTCGTTTTACTTTACTTAGCTGCTTTTTTCTTGCCATCAGGGGTGGATTAAGAGTAGCAAGGGCCCCGGGCAGTTTAGAAGGCGCGGGCCCCCCCCTGGCGTGACGTCATTTAGTCATGTGACGGGTCACGCGACCGCTGACGTCGGCAGGCCTTCAGAAGGTAAGTATATATTTTTTATTTTTTACCATTCTTTTACGGTCACACTATATAAATCCATGCTGTTTGCATGGATTTATATAGTGTAACCAAGTTGTCAAGCACTTTCCAAGTGATGCTAAAATCGCTTGGAAAGCGCTTGTCAACCCGCATGCGGAAATGCAAGTGAAGAACGCTTCACATCCGCATGTCCCTGGCAGGAAAACGCATGTACAATCCGCATGTAAAATCCGCATGCGTTTCTTCTGCCAGGGAGATGCAGAAACGCTCAGGAAAAATCCGGAGCATTTTTGTATCGTGGGCACATAGCCTTACATTAATTGTATGACTCAATATTGAGCACACGTAGCCATCTATACACAGCGGGAGGCCTCACGTAGCCATCTATACACAGCGGGAGGCCTCACGTAGCCATCTATACACAGCGGGAGGCCTCACGTAGCCATCTATACACAGCGGGAGGCCGCACGTAGCCATCTATACACAGCGGGAGGCCGCACGTAGCCATCTATACACAACGGGAGGCCGCACGTAGCTATCTATACACAGCGGGAGGCCGCACGTAGCCATCTATACACAGCGGGAGGCCGCACGTAGCCATCTATACACAGCGGGAGGCCGCACGTAGCCATCTATACACAGCGGGAGGCCGCACGTAGCCATCTATACACAGCGGGAGGCCGCACGTAGCCATCTATACACAGCGGGAGGCCGCACGGCGCCATCTATACACAGCGGGAGGCCGCACGGCGCCATCTATACACAGCGGGAGGCCGCACGGCGCCCCCCCCAGAGACAATAGGAGGCCGCACGGCGCCATCTATACTCAGCGGGAGGCCGCACGTAGTCATCTATACACAGCGGGAGGCCGCACTTCGCCATCTATACATAGCGGGCGGCCGCACGGCGCCATCTATACATAGCGGGAGGCCGCACGGCGCCATCTATACATAGTGGGAGGCCGCACGGCGCCCCCCCCCCAGAGACAGCAGGAGGCCGCACGCAGTCACGCACACACACAAACATATACAGACATATACACACACGCATAAACACATTTGAAACACAAAAATACATATAAACAGACATCACACAATGATATCTGCCTGCACACACACACACACACACACACACACACACACACACACACACCATCCCCCGGCTCCATTCCTCCTGCCTGCTCTGACTTCTCCGTTGCAGCAGTGCAGGCCGGGTGCGAACTGCGTGACGTCACAGCTGGGAGACACGGGCGCGCACAGGGCCGTGTCTCCTAGCAGTGACGCGGCCGGGCGCGCACGGCGTGATGTCACAGCTAGGAGACACGGTCGCGTCTCCTAGCAGTGACGCGGCCGGGCGCACACGGCGTGACGTCACAGCTAGGAGACACGGCCGCGCACAGTGCCGTGTCTCCTAGCAGTGACGCGACCGGGCCAGCACAGGGAAGTTAACTGCTGCAGTGCTGGCCCGGCCGATGAAGAAGTAGTGGCGGCCGCTGCTGGGGGAGCGGTCCGGCGCCCCCCCTCCCGCCACTGCTACCGGTATGTCCCGCGGCGGCCTGCACATATGAGGGCAATCCGGCATTAGTCACCCCGCTCGGGGCCCCGGGCGGTAGCCCGGATTGCCCTCATTATAATCCGCCTATGCTTGCCATAATACAAATTCTAACAGTCTATTCAGTAGGACTGTCAGCTGTGTATCCACCAGACTTCTGCACAACACAACTGATGGTCCCAACCCCATTTATAAGGCAAGAAATCCCATTTATTAAACCTGACAGGGCACACCTGTGAAGTGAAAACCATTTCCGGTGACTACCTCTTGAAGCTCATCAAGAGAATGCCAAGAGTGTGCAAAGCCGTCATCAAAGCAAAAGGTGGCTACTTTGAAGAACCTAGAATATAAGACATATTTTCAGTTGTTTCACACTTTTTTGTTAAGTATGTAATTCCACATGTGTTAATTCATAGTTTTGATGCCTTCAGTGTGAATGTACAATTTTCATAGTCAGGAAAATACAGAAAAATCTTTAAATGAGAAGGTGTGTCCAAACTTTTAGTCTGTACTGTGTATATGTATGTGTATGTATATAGATAGATAGATAGATAGATAGAGATATATATAGATAGATAGATATAGATCATATATACTCATAAACATTGAAATTGCAACATCAAGAAGGAAAAGTAGCCACGAAAACTACTCCACTGTTCTTTCGTCACTTGCACATCTCGTCTATTGCCACTTCCCTAATTTTCTTCTGTGTCGCAATTTCAGTGTTGATATTGAGTTTCATGTGTTGCAATTACGTTTTTTTTTAATTCACATTTATTTCCTTTGAGTGTATTGGATCAACACAAAAAAACAGATAATAAAAGTCAAATTTTACATTATTTCACACCAAACCCTGAAAATGGGCCTGATAAAATTGTTGGCACCCTCAACTTAATATTTGGTTGCACACCATTTGGAATAAATAACTGCAATCAATCGCTTCCTATAATCATCAACAAGCTACTGACACCTCTCAGCTGGAATATTGGACCACTCTTCTTTTGTAAACTGCTCCAGGTCTCTCATATTTGAAGGGGCCTTCTCCCAACAGCAATTTTAACATCTCTCCCCAGGTGTTCAATAGGATTTAGACCAGACTTATTGCTGCCACTTCAGAACTCTTCAGCGTTTTCTTTCCACCCATTTCTGGGTGCTTCTTGAACTATTTTTGGGGTCATTGTCCTGCTGGGAGACCCATGGCCTAGGATGCAAGCCCAGCTTTCTGACACTGGGCACTACATTGCGACCCAAAGTCCTTTAGTAATATTCAGATTTAATGATGCCTTGCACACAGTCAAGGCACCCAGTTCCAGAGGCAGCAAAATAACCCTAAAACATCTAGGAACCGCCACTATATTTGACTGTAGATACTGTGTTATTTTCTTTGTAGGCCTCGTTCCGTTTTCACGGAAAACAGTAGAGTGATGTGCTTTACCAAAAAGCTCTATCTTGGTCTCATCTGTCCACAAGACTCTTTCCCAGAAGGATTTTGGCTTATTCACGTACATTTTGGCAAACTGCAGTGTAGCTTTTTTATGTCTTTGTGTCGGCAGCAGTGGGGTCTTCCTGCATCTTCTGCTATTGCGTTTTATTTCATTCAAATGTTGACGGATAGTTCACGCTGACACTGCACTCTGAGCCTGCAGGACAGCTTGAATTTCTTTGGAACTTGATTGGGTCTGCTTATCCACCATCCGGACTATCTTGTGTTGCAACCTTTCATCAATTTTTCTCTGTCGTCCACGTCCAGGGAGATTAGCTACAGTGCCATGGGTTGTAAACTTCTTGATTATGTTGCACACCATGTACAAAGGAACATGAAGATTTCTGGAGATGGACTTGTAACCTTGAGATTGTTGATATTTTTCAACAATTTGGGTTCTCAAGTCCTCAGACAGTTCTGTTCTCCATGCTTAATGTGGCATACGCATACACAGACTCACAATGCAAAGATTGATTCAACGTCTCCCCTCTTTATCTGGTTTTAGGTGTGATTTTCATATTGCCCACACCTGTTACTTGCCACCGATGAGTTTGAATGAGCAGCACATGCTTGAGACAAAGTTGTTTACCCACAATTTTGGAAAGATGCCAACAATTTTGTCCTGCCCATTTTGGGGGTTTTGTGTGAAATTATGTCTAATTTGCCTTTTTTCCTCTGTTTTTTTTTTTTGTGTTCCAAACACACACAAAGGAAATAAACGTGTATAACAAAACATGTAATTGCAATAATTTTCTGGGAGAAATACTTCATTTTCTGGAACAATTTCAAGGGTGCCAATACTTTCAGCCATGATTGTGTATATATATTGTGGAAATTAAGTATTTGATATAATGCTGATTTTGCAAGTTTTCCCACCTACAAAGAATGGAGAGGTCTGTAATGTTTATCGGACGTACACTTCAACTGTAAAAAAAATTCCAGAAAATCATATTGTTTGATTTTTACATAATTAATTCGCATTTTATTGCATGAAATAAGTATTTGATACTATAGAAAAACAGAACTTAATATTTGGTACAGAAACCTTTGTTTGCAATTAGAGAGGTCCGATTTTTATGTAGTTCTTGACCAAGTTTGCACACACTACAGCAGGGATTTTGGCCCACTCCTCCATACAGATCTTCTCCAGATCTTTCAGGTTTCGGGGCTGTCACTGGGCAATATTGAGTTTCAGCTCCCTCCAAAGATTTTCTATTGGGTTCAGGTCTGGAGACCGGATAGGCCACTCCAGGACCTTGAAATGCTTCTTATGGAGCCACTCCTTAGTTGCCCTGGCTGTGTGTTTCGGGTCACTGTCAAGCTGGAATACCCAGCAACGACCCATCTTTAAAGCGATTACTAAGGAAAGAAGGTTATTGGCCAAAATCTCTCGATGTATGACCCAATCCATCCTCTGTTCAATATGGTGCAATCGTCCTGTCCCCTTTGCAGAAAAGCACCCCCAAAGTATGATGTTTCCCCCGCCATGCTTCACGGTTGGGAAGGTGTTCTTGGGGTTGTACTCATCCTTCTTCTTCCTCCAAACATGGCGAGTGGAGTTGATACCAAAAAATTCTATTTTGGTCTTATCTGACCACATGACCTTCTCCCATGCCTGCTCTGGATCATCCAGATGGTCATTGGTAAACTTCAAACGGGCCTGGACATGTGCTGGCGTGAGCAGGGGGACCTTGCGTGCCCTGCAGGACAGCGTAGTGTGTTACTAATGGTAATGTTTGAGACTGTGGTCCCAGCTCTCTTCAGGTCATTGACCAGGTCCTCCCGTGTAGTCCTGGGCTAATTCTTGACCTTTTTCAGAATCAACCTTACCCCACGAGGCGAGATCTTGCATGGAGCCCCAGACTAAGGAAGATTGACAGTCATCTTGTGTTTTTTCCATTTTCTAATAATTGTGCCACCAGTTGTTACCTTCTCACCAAGCTGCTTGCATATTGTCCTGTAGCTCATCCCAGCCTTGTGTTGGTCTACAATTTTGTCCCTGGTGTCCTTAGACAGCTCTTTAGTCTTGAGCATGGTGGAGAGGTTGGCGTGTGATTGATTGAGTGTGTGGACAGGTGTCTTTTATACAGGTAATGAGTGCAGAGTAAGAGGGCTTCTGAAAGAAAAACTAACAGGTCTGTAAGAGCCAGAATTCTTGCTGGTTGGTAGATGATCAAATACTTATTTCATGCAATAAAATGCAAATTAATTATGTAAAAAATCATACAATGTGATTGTTCTGGTTTTTATTTTTAGATTCTGTCTCTCACAGTTGAAGTATACGTCCGATAAAAATTACAGACCCCTCCATTCTTTGTAGGTGGGAAACTTGCATAATCGGCAGTGTATCAAATACTTATTTTCCCCACTGAGTGCGTGTATGTATGTGTATATAATATGTAATAAGTTTGTGTGTGTGTATATGTGTATATATATATATATATATATATATATATATATATATATATATATATATATATATATATATAATGTATGTGTGTGTATACAGTACAGACCAAAAGTTTGGACACACCTCATTTAAAGATTTTTCTGTATTTTCATGACTATGAAAATTGTACATTCACACTGAAGGCATCAAAACTATGAATTAACACATGTGGAATTATATACTTAACAAAAAAGTGTGAAACAACTGAAAATATGTCTTATATTCTAGGTTCTTCAAAGTAGCCACCTTTTGCTTTGATGACTGCTTTTCACACTCTTGGCATTCTCTTGATGAGCTTCAAGAGGTAGTCACCGGAAATGGTTTTCACTTCACAGGTGTGCCCTGTCAGGTTTAATAAGTGGGATTTCTTGCCTTATAAATAGGGTTGGGACCATCAGTTGTGTTGTGCAGAAGTCTGGTGGATACACAGCTGATAGTCCTACTGAATAGACTGTTAGCTGCTTTTTTCTTGCCATAATAATACAAATTCTAAGTAAAGAAAAACGAGTGGCCATCATTACTTTAAGAAATGAAGGTCAGTTAATGCGAAAAATTGGGCAAACTTTGAAAGTGTCCCCAAGTGCAGTTGCAAAAACCATCAAGTGCTACAAAGAAACTGGCTCACATGAGGACCGCCTCAGGAAAGGAAGACCAAGAGTCACCTCTGCTTCTGAGGATAAGTTTATCCGAGTCACCAGCCTCAGAAATCGCAGGTTAACAGCAGCTCAGATTAGAGACCAGGTCAATGCCACACAGAGCTCTAGCAGCAGACACATCTCTTCAACAACTATTAAGAGGAGACTTTGTGCAGCAGGCCTTCATGGTAAAATAGCTGCTAGGAAACCACTGCTAAGGACAGGCAACAAGCAGAAGAGAGTTGTTTGGGCTAAAGAACACAAGGAATGGACATTAGACCAGTGGACAGGGGCGTACATAGAAATCATGGGGCCCCATAGCAGAAGCTCTAATTGGGCCCCGCCCCCCAAATAAATAAATAAATATGGACTATGGCCATGGAGAAGCGTGAATATGCATTCTCTTTAGTAGCAGGCACTGTCAGCAGGAGCTGCGGCTCAGCACTCCTCCGTGCCCACTACTAAAGAGAATGAATATTCCCTCTTCTCCACGCCCATTGGGAGTGGAGAAGAGGGAATATTAATTTCCCTTTAGCAGCGGGCACACATGATAGCTACTTCAGCGGCTACTGTGTGTGCTCCGCTCCACCGCAACCTCCCTCCCCTCACCACTATCCACCAATACAACTCGTCCCCCGCTGCTTGGGGCCCCTCGGCTCAGGGGCCCCATAGCAGTGGTGTTGTCTGCCGCCATTGGCTGTACGCCACTGCCAGTGGAAATCTGTGCTTTGTTCTGATGAGTCCAAATTTGAGATCTTTGGTTCCAACCACCGTGTCTTTGTGCGACGCAGAAAAGGTGAACGGATGGACTCTACATGCCTGCTTCCCACCGTGAAGCATGGAGGAGGAGGTGTAATGGTGTGGGGGGGGCTTTGCTGGTGACAATGTTGGGGATTTATTCAAAATTGAAGGCCTACTGAACCAGCATGGCTACCATAGCATCTTGCAGCGGCATGCTATTCCATCCGGTTTGCGTTTAGTTGGACCATAATTTATTTTTCAACAGGACAATGACCCCAAACACACCTCCAGGCTGTGTAAGGGCTATTTGACCAAGAACGAGAGTGATGGGGTGCTACGCCAGATGACCTGGCCTCCACAGTCACCAGACCTGAACCCAATTGAGATGTTTGGGGTGAGCTGGACCGCAGAGTGAAGGCAAAAGGGCCAACAAGTGCTAAGCATCTCTGGGAACGCCTTCAAGATTGTTGGAAGACCATTTCCGGTGACTACCTCTTGAAGCTCATCAAGAGAATGCCAAGAGTGTGCAAAGCAGTCATCAAAGCAAAAGGTGGCTACTTTGAAGAACCTAGAATATAAGACATATTTTCAGTTGTTTCACACTTTTTTGTTAAGTATATAATTCCACATGTGTTAATTCATAGTTTTGATGCCTTCAGTGTGAATGTTCAATTTTCAAAGTCATGAAAATACAGAAAAAACTTTAAATGAGAAGGTGTGTCCAAACTTTTGGTCTGCAGTGTGTGTGTGTGTGTGTGTGTGTGTGTGTGTGTGTGTGTGTGTGTGTGTGTGTGTGTATATATATATATATATATATATATATATATATATATATATATATATATATATATGTATATATATATATATATGTATATATATATATGTATATACATACATATATATATATATATATATATATATATATATACATAATGTGTATATTTCGTGTGTGTGTATATGTTGTGTGAACTTACTCTGGGCTTTTTGTATTATAAATATTATAAACCCTTATTTTTCCTGAGTATATGTCCTCGCCATTGTCTGGCCGTACACAGCATGGAACAACTATTTGACCGTCCAATTTAAGCCATTATGACTGCCAGTTTGAATAGGGCACAGGGGCAGAGGTAGCAGAGCGATGAATCCGCCCTTTCTTCTTATTTAAGAGCTGGAACATTCTGACTTCTGTTCCGGCCCTTCACGCCGTGTCCGTCAGCCCCTGTTCCCTGAGCTGACAGTTTCCGTCCCCCTTCCTCCCTCCATGTGACGATCTCTGTTACGCTTACTGCTCCGCTGATCATATGATGGTTCGGGTCCCAATGCCCACATCTTCTCTTCTGAAGAAATTTGGGAAATTAATCAGAGTTTATATTTGGTCATAACTCACTAACTCCCGCTCAGGCCTTGAAGACTTATCCTGGTCTGCGGGAGTCAAAATACTTATTTTCCGATGGAAATTTCACAACACAGCCTGGTAGAATATTGCTCTGGTTACTACCTAATCTGCAAGATGACAAAGGGACTTCTATCCATGTGAATCCTTATCCCCAAAAAGCTTCTCAGTTGTTGTTTTATGGTTGTTTTTTTTTAGTAAAATTCTTGTTTCCGAATACATGGTCGTGGCGTCATTTGCATGTGACGCCCACCTAATCATTGTACAGTGCCCACCTTCACAGCATCCAGATCTCCTAATGACAATGCCTTAGTCAGCTGGATAATGGTCGATCAGTAATGGTCTGAGGAACATGACAAAAAGATGAAAGTGATGATTTGTTTCTAAATTCCCAGATCTCAGACCAATCATCTGTGGGATGTGCTGGAAAAGCTAGTCCGATCCATGGAGGCCATAACAAGCAACTTATAGGATCTGTTGCCGGATACCTCAGGACATCAGAGGTTGTAGAGTCCAGATCAAGTGACAACACTAGGACTTGATTCTCCAGCACATCCCACAGATGATCTATGGGACTGAGATCAGTGGAGTTTGGAGACATGTCGTCGCCTCCATCTCTTTCTCATATTCCTCAGATTATTCCTGACCAACCATTATCCTGCTGAAAGAGGCACTGCCATTAGGGAATCCCACTCCCAGGATGGGGGCTTTGTACAATGGTTAGATAGGTGGTACATGTCACTGCCATATGCTGCCAGGACACAAGGTTTCCAGCAGAACATTGCCCCATAACTCTTCCTCCGCTGCTTGTCTTCTTCCCATACCGCATCCTGGTGGCATCTCCTCTCCAGGGGAAGTAACACACACGTACCCGGCTGTCCACATTATGGAAAACCTGATTCATCAGACCAGGATGCCTTCTTCCATTATGCCAAGGTCCACTTCAGATGAACGCGTGCCCACTGAAGGCAAGGGTTGTTATAGGCACTCTGACCGGGCGCTAGCTGCGATTCTCTGCATGTCCTAAGACCTTTCTATCATAGCTGCGATGTTCTGCTTGTCCCAACAACTTTCTATCATAGCAGCAATGCTCTGCATGCTTTACATTTTTCTATCATAGCTGCGATGCTCTGCATGTCCTGACATCTTTCTATCACAGCAGCAATGCTCTGCATGCTTTACATTTTTCTATCATAGCTGCGATGCTCTGCATGTCCTGACATCTTTCTATTGTAGATGTGACGCTCTGTGTCCCGATAAATTTCTATCCTAGCTGTGATGCTCTATGTCCTGACCTCTTTCTAGCCTAGCTGTGATGCTCTGTGTCCTGACACCTTTCTATTATAGGTGCGATGCTCTGCATCTCCTGAAACCTTTCTATCATAACACATTTATCAATATAATTTGAGGTACAGTTGCTTTTCTTTGGCATTGGACCTGGTAGGCACTTGTGCGCCTTAATTCCCCACACACATCAATAAGCTTCAGGTGTCCATGAACCTGTTTCTGAATGAATGTTTTTCCTTCCTTGGATCACTTTTTGTATGCACTAACTACTACATACTGTGAGCACCTTAGAAGACCCACCATGTACTGAGGGCACCCCACAAGATTTGCCAGATACCGGAAAGACCCCACAAAACCTGCTGGGTACCAGATAGACCCCACAAGACACACTTGATACTGGAAAGACCCCACAAGATCTGTCGTACAGCGGAAAGACCCCACAAGACCTGCCATACACCGGAAAGACCCTACAAGACCCGCCCGATACCGGACCACCCCACAAGACCTGCCGTACTGATGTATAATTTTTCACTGATGTGTGTTGGGCTGCTGTTGGCTTTCTTGTATTGGGTACAGTGGGCTCAGAGTGCAGCATACAGTTTGGGATCCCACAATGTCTCTCTCAGCCCCACGCCTGTACAACGCCATCCTTTTAAACAAGTGTGATAATTAGTTAAATCTGCTAGTGTAATCAGAAGCGATGTGCACAGTCCAGCGCACAGCCGTGATTTCAGGGGTTTAGGCGATTAAGTGAACGCAGGCAGTGGGTGGCTAATTGGATAATCTTTAATCTTCACACCAGTAAAAAAAAGCCGAGCCGGTCCGATCACAGGACACAGAGGAAGTTCTGCTTACCAAACATGTCAGGGAGATTACACTTTCCTGCAGAGATAATCGGGCTGTGTCTCTGCATCGGTATAAAAGAGGCGATCAGTAAGAGGTGACGATTGTCACTCATTTTTTTAATGAGTCGGAGTTAAAAGTGATTCAGTACAGGACAATACAATCCCCAGGGGTAGGCTAGCGGCTTACTGTCAAAGCTTCATGGACTGTAATCAGTAAGGTGTAAATGCTACCCAAACCTCTTTTTAGAAAGTTTGATACAGCTCAGTATACTTCTGAACACTGTGGGACCTGATAACAGCTGATCAGTGGGTGGGGGTTCAGGTAAGGTTAGGTTATCAATATCACAGTCCCTTTAAGTGTACAGGACAGCTAGCAGGACAGATAGTATAACCATAACTTACATGCCATAAAACAGAATGGCGCTTAACACTTTAGGTTAGGTGACTGCCACCTTACCTATATACATGCCAGGGAGCTACCCTTCATGGGCATGTCAGAGGATGACCATCAGTGCAGCTGAGTGATCCACCCCCCAATAGCATTGTGGCTCGGCTGCACCCTCCTGTGCATTGTACCTGTGAAGTCTGCTGTGCAGTGAGCTAAAACTCAAGAAAGAAGCAGTAGCACTAGGGATATTATGCAGCAGTACTAAGCAGTGTTGCTGTTAATCCAGCACTGGAGAGAGATCTAACATTTAATTGCAGGTGCATGAGGAAATTCTGTAGCAGCTGCATAAGGAAATTTTGTAGCACTACTGAGCAGTGTAGCTGTGAATCCAGCTATGTGGTGAGATAAAACACAAGAAAGAAGCAGCAGTGTTGATGACATTATACAGCAGTACTGAGCAATGGAGCTATGAATCCAGCACTGGGTGAAAGGGGGTTGAGATATTATACAGCAATACTAAGCAGTTTAGCTATGAATCCAGCATCAGAGTGAGATAAAACACTTACTGTGGATTTAATTACAGTACAAATGAATGAGATTTATACAAATCTCATAAACATGCAAGGGGAGGGGGAAGCATGCAGTAGATTTTCAGCTGATTTGCGACGTGATCACTGACAGAAAATTTTCATCATGTGCTGACTAATAAAAATTATTTACATAATGCATTTGTAGGACATTCTTTCTAGCAATCCTTAGTGTGGCCATCTGGCCAGTTCAGTATATATGGCTCTGCTCTTTTCTGATCATTCTTCATAAGTCCCTGTGATGGAGGTGTAACAGTAGGCATCGACCTTCAGATTAGAAAGGAGGAGGCAGGAGAGCCTCATTTCAGGAGACTTTTCAGGATAAGCTGCCATGCGCATGAACACGAGGAATAACTCTATCTCAGGCCATAAGATGGCTTGTATCCTGCACCTTTCATCAGTTTTCCCCTCTGAAGGCTCTGTGTCTAATTTCCAGTTGTATCTGAGCTAGTGGGTGAAGACTAGCTGTTATGATGATTTCCTTACTCAGTAGTCAAACAAATGAAAGATTCATGCTCTCCTTTCTCTCTATCTAGCACATTTTGAGAAGCAACAGCAGTGTGGAGAACATTATACAGCAGTAATGAACAGTGTAGCTGTAAATCTAGCACTGGATTGTGATAAATACAACAAAATAGCAATATGGAGGACATTATACAGCAGTACTGAGAAGTGCAGCTGTAAATTCAGCCCTTGGTTGTGATAAACATCTTCTTCAAAGCAGCATCTTGGAGGACTTGATACAACAGTACTGAGCAGTGTAGCTGTAAATCTAGCACTTGGTTGTGATAACTACCACGAAACAGCAGTATGGAGGACATTATACAGCAGTACTGAGCAGTGTAGCTGTAAATTCAGCACTTGGTTGTGATAACTACCATGAAACCGCAGTATGGAGGACATTATACAGCAGTATTGAGCAGTGTAGCTGTAAATTCAGCACTTGGTTGTGATAACTACTACAAAGCAGCAGGAATGAGGATATTGAACTGCAGTACTGAGCAGTGAAATAAAACATAGGAAGCAGCGTAGCAGTATTGAGTAGTGTAGTCGTAAGTGCAGCACTGGGGTAATATAAAACACTCAAAGTGGCAGCTTTGTAGATCATTTTAAATTATTTCTGAACAGTGTTGCTGTGAATGGAGGAGTGGGTGGGATAAAACATAGAAAGCAGCACAGCATGGAGGACATTATACAGTAGTACAGAGCAGTGCGGCTGTGAGTGGAGCACGGGGGAATGATAAAACATATTAGGAAGCAGTAGGATTTGTCTCTGTTTACTGTTTCCTCCTCTATATACTTCAATAGACATCTGTAATCCGATCCCTCAGTGAGCTTGCAGTCTGACATTTCTTGAGCAGGATACATTTTATCAACTTTTCCAGAAGAAATGGCTCATATGTGGAGAAAGACAAATATTTCTCAACAGATTTGTGGGTTTGGAAGGCAAAGTCTGTATATCTGAAGTCATAACCTAACCCGTGCTTCCTTTCTTCCCTGCATCCATCCCAGACGTTGTCCGAAATTTACAACACGGGCCCCCTGTGATCAAATAATGATATGTCTTACAATGGTGAAATTCAAAAGCGCATAAAAATTTGTATCAGCATTTTTTTCAGTGTTTTTGATGCCAAAATACGATGGGGTTCTTTTTTTCACAGAACTGTATAAAAGAGACAGAAGGACAGTGAAAAAAACGCACCAAAAATGCATAAAAAAAGCACCAAAGCTGCAAGAAAAATCCTGAACAAAATGCCCTTGAGGATCAGGTTTTGCTGCAGAAAATTGACTCCAAAAAAAACATGATGTGTGAACATAGCCTATATTTTTACATTAGGTTTTTGTACTTCCCAAAACTGATCAGTAGATGGCGCTATACACCACCTGATGGCACGTTATACTGCAGTGAATAGTCAGGGACGTCATCACTTTCCTGCCGCCATCCTCTGCTGGGCCTAATTTGCATCTTTTGACATTTCTAAATTGTTCGGCTTATGATATGTGGGAATGGAGCCTTAAAGGGGTTTTCTAGAAGAAGAAAATGTCATAAAATAATAATCAAAAAATATATATCAGAAAGTAATAGAAAAGGAGTCTGGCTTAGCTATTGAGCCAGACTCCTTCACATCCCGCTTTGACGTTGTGCCAACATATGATACTCTCCAAGCCGAAAGTGACTTGCAGTCAGGGCATGCTGGGACTTGTAGTTTTGCAAGAGCTGGTAAACACTGCTATAAATTAGGTCGTAATTTACCATTGCATTAATTTCTCCTTTTAATCTTTGACCAGGTCGAGTCTGATGGCCGGCGGTGGAGCTGCGGGATCTTCTCAGTACAATCCCTGGGTGTTGGAGGAGCCGGAGGAGACACGGGGTCTTGGGATTGGGGAGCTGAGGCAACAACAGCAGCGGATGATAGCAGGTAACCTGTGCCAGCACGTGACATCGGGGTCAATTTTGGACACATTCTTTGTGCCGATCCCACCGGGTAAAATTGATGGGTGTAGGGTAGAATATGCAGGACTCGAGATGAGGACATGAGAAGATTGCACAGTAATCATGCGGCTCTAGGACAAAGCAGATTTCTTGGGAGACTCTTCCCTTTAACATCAATGGTAGAAAAGAGACATTGCAAACAAACCTGTGTATTCTCCTGCAAATAAAACATCTGCACTTAAAACAAAAGCATTATTTTTGGTCACCCTCTTGTCTTTTCAGCCACAGTTCATGATGTACATGTAAAAGGGATTGTCTGGTATGCAGAACAGATGCACCCATCATATATGGACTCCCATAAAGCCCCCATACATACTAGATAGCTGTACGAGCTTCTCCCAACTACTATATCTCCCGACTTGCCCATACACACGGACTCTCAGCCAACTGCTCCTGTTCTCTCTATGCCCGCAGGATGAATCCTTATCTTTGCCGACATCGTTAGGCCTCCATACACATTTTATGTTCGGTCAAGCTGCTGAACTATTCCATGCATCCGTAAAACCGCAGCTCTAACGTATACTGGCCAGACAATGGCCAACAAGACACTTTTTGACTTCCGCTTGTTGAATGGGAGGTGTATGCAACATTAATAACATTGTCCAAGACTTCGATATTTATGACCTCTTCTTAGGCTCCCCCTTCAATGGGGCTGCTCAGATCACATACTGAGATGCAGTACCAAAAATGGCTGCTCCTCGCAGTATACTGAGCTGTCACCGGAACTGATCAGTGTGGGGGTGGATGACGGACCCCCACCAGATTTCATACTGATGACCTATCCGATCTCAGTACTGGATAACCCCTTTAAAATTGCACCGGTGACCACTTTGTAACATCCAGTTTTCACTTTCCTTCCTCGGCAGATGTGACGGGCAGATCTCCTATTCCCAGTGGGGAGCAGAAGTCTGAATTCTGCATTTCTCCTCCTGATTGCATCCATGTGTGATACCCTTTATAATGCCAGCCGATGCCAACGTCTATAGCAATCCAGCCTCTCACCACCCGTCCATCCTAATGGGCTTCAGGCGGGCTGAGCAGCGATCACCAACGCCCTTTTTTTTTTTTAAGGGCTGTCCACACCAATTATCAGACGATTTTCTGCGTGTAAGTACGCTCATACCGTAGCATTACAGAAAATTAGGCCTAATTTGTTGCAAACGTTTTCCCTGGGTCCAATTTCAAAAGAACAAAGCTGTCAGATCGACAAGATTACATGTTCTGGCAGTGCGAAAGCGTTCCTAGAAATCAGCCTGCAAAAGATTCTCCCCAGCCGTACGGCTCCACCGAGTGCTGCTCGCTGCTGGAGGTCCCGTAGTTATAGAAATAATCCTGCACTGCGGAAATTCACAGTGTTTGCTGATTTTTTTTTAGGTATTTCTAATTTTTTTTTTTTTTATTTGTCAATTTTATACATCTCTGATCCTTCTGGATTTTTGATCCCAGGGCAGCAGTAGCCTCTGCTTTCTTGTAGTGAGGTACTAGAAGACTAATTAAGAAAAGGAGGGAAAAATAAGACCCCCAGAGTTTTCTAATGCCGAGAAAATGTAATTAGCGCACATCTGGGCCTCTGCACACCGACACCGCAATGCCCTTGTGGTGTCTGGAATCCGCGGAGCTGTCCCAGATTAGGACTGAACGAATTGCTGTCTGGACAATCCATTGTAACCCTTTGTGTCCCGGGTTTCTAAACGTGTGCCGCGTCATATCAGCAAGTAATGCTAGGTAAATGCATAAAATACAACACTGCAGTACTTCTTGTATCAGTATGTTACATGATCCTCCACCCACATCCAGAGCTGCATTCAGAATTCTTCTGTGCAGACCGATACTCTCTGGAGGACTCGGCACATCTGTGAATTGCATTCATTTCAATAGGAACTGTGTAATACCTCACTTGACCTGTTGGGGAGCTGTAGAGAAACACTTGCACCTAGATTCACCAAAGATTTCAACTCATCGCTGGATCGTGCAATTACCCCAATTTCAGGACAACGTTCTACTAAAAAGGAGAAGAAACCCATAACCCTTTAGCACCATATGCTGGGCCTTTAAGAGAATATCCACCATTGGGAACATTTTTATTCTTTCGTTCTATGTATTTGGGGCTAAAAATCATTTTTGCAATTGGGTTTTTGTTAAAAACGTTGCACCATTTGGCTTTTACAGGCTCTCTGTTTCCCTTCACAATCAACTTTTGGTGTGGTCGGTGGTCATAAATCAGCTGAGAAGAGTTCACAAAGAGACAAATAAAAGAGTGATATGAGCTCACTGATGGATTTATAGTTAACTCATACTGCAGACAGCAATAGGTAGGCCATAGAAAGCAAACTGTGCAAGATTTGTAATGAAACCCCAATTTAAAAAAAAAATTTTTTTTATTCCCAAATACATGCATTTAGATGAAAAAATAAATAATAAATATAATAAAAAAAAGTCCCCAAAAAGCACTGTAAATGTACGCCATTGGGATGGATTAGTAGGAGCTGCACCCGCATCATCAGCGGATACCCAATAACCATTCTCAAAGCCAGCTTCGATCTTGGCCGGTTAACCCCTTAGATGCCGCCGTCAATACTGAACGTGGCTTCTAAGAAGTTAGAACTTGAAAGTAATTAATATCAGAAGTTCATACTTGTAATGTTACATGGACATTCTATGTCTGCCCACAGAACAAGATGCCGGCCTGGACGCCCTCTCGTCCATTATCACCCGCCAGAAGCAGATGGGATATGATATCGGAAATGAGCTGGATGATCAGAACGGTGAGTGACTAAGCGTCTCGGATTATAGCAGTAGGTAAATGGCCTCTCTTTGTGGTGTACTGACCTTATTTATGACACTTTGGACACTTTGCCTGCCTCATACATGACCTTTTCCACTAGTGATACTAATATTGTAATATGCCGCTCGCAATGATGGCTGCCTGGGCCCCAAAAATGACGAGCAGAAATGTTAAAAAAGAGCTCACCTGTCGAGGAGCATGGCAAAATACTGCAGTAATAGCAACAGTCCAAACAGTAGCCGACACTCACTTCTTCTTAAAAGAATTGCTTTATAGATCCAGTAGTATAAAAGGCCCAAAAGAATGGTTGAACACAACAGTACAAAAACTAAAAAGGCAGAAAAAAAATGTCCCCTGCGCTCCCAGGCAACATGTCTCAGACCCGCATGGTCCTTTCTCAAGGCTTGACAAAGGTCCAAAACAGTGATGGCGAACCTTTTAGAGACAGAGTGCCCAAACTGCAACTCAAAACCCACTTATTTATCGCCATGTGCCAACACCGCAATTTAACCTGAATATTGAGCTTTTAGTTTAGAAAAAACAACTAATACAAAGAGCAGGTGAGCGCAGTATAGAGCAGCCACGGGAAGGAGCAGGGGTATGAGACCGCAGAAATAAAGAATGTGCTCACCCCCATCTTCTTATATGCCACCATCCTTGTATATATGCTGCGCTCCCCCATCCTTGTATATATGCTGCCCTCCCCCCATCCTTGTATATATGCTGCGCTCCCCCATCCTTGTATATATGCTGCGCTCCCCCATCCTTGTATATATGCTGCGCTCCCCCATCCTTGTATATATGCTGCGCTCCCCCATCCTTGTATATATGCTGCCCTCCCCCATCCTTGTAAATATGCTGCCCTCCCCCCATCCTTGTATATATGCTGCCCTCCCCCCATCCTTGTATATATGCTGCCCTCCCCCCATCCTTGTATATATGCTGCCCTCCCCCCATCCTTGTATATATGCTGCCCTCCCCCCATCCTTGTATATATGTTGCGCTCCCCCATCCTTGTATATATGCTGGCCTCCCCCCATCCTTGTATATATGCTGCCCTCCCCCCATCCTTGTAAATATGCTGGCCTCCCCCCATCCTTGTATGTATGCTGCCCCCATCCTTGTAAATATGCTGGCCTCCCCCCATCCTTGTATGTATGCTGCCCTCATCCTTGTATATATGCTGCCCTCCCCCATCCTTGTATATATGCTGCCCTCATCCTTGTATATATGCTGCCCCCCCAATCCATGTATATATGCTGCCCTCCCCCCATCCTTGTATATATGCTGCCTTTCCCCCATCCTTGTATATATGCTGCCCTCCCCCCATCCTTGTATATATGCTGCCCTCCCCCCATCCTTGTATATATGCTGCCCTCCCCCCATCCTTGTATATATGCTGCCCTCCCCCCATCCTTGTATATATGCTGCCCTCCCCCCATCCTTGTATATATGCTGCCCTCCCCCCATCCTTGTATATATGCTGCCCTCCCCTCATCCTTGTATATATGCTGCCCTCCCCCCATCCTTGTATATATGCTGCCCTCCCCTCATCCTTGTATATATGCTGCCCTCCCCCCATCCTTGTATATATGTTACCCATCCCCCATCCTTGTATATATGCTGTCCTCTCCCCATCCTTGTATATATGCTGCCCTCCCCCATCCTTGTATATATGCTGCCCTCCCCCCATCCTTGTATATATGCTGCCCTCCCCCCATCCTTGTATATATGCTGCCCTCCCTCCATCCTTGTATATATGCTGCCCTCCCCTCATCCTTGTATATATGCTGCCCTCCCCCCATCCTTGTATATATGCTGCCCTCCCCCCATCCTTGTATATATGCTGCCCTCCCCCCATCCTTGTATATATGCTGCCCTCCCATTCTTGTATATATGCTGCCCTCCCCATCCTTGTATATATGCTGCCCTCCCCATCCTTGTATATATGCTGCCCCCCATCATTGTATATATGCTGCCCCCTATCCTTGTATATATGCTGCCCCCCATCCTTGTATATATGATGCCCTACCCTCATCCTTGTATATATGCTGCCCTACCCTCATCCTTGTATATATGCTGCCCCCATCCTTGTATATATGCTACCCTGCCCTCATCCTTGTATATATGCTGCCCTCCCCTCATTCTTGTATATATGCTGGCCCTCCCCTCAATCCTGGTATATATGCTGGCCCTCCCCTCAATCCTGGTATATATGCTGCCCTCCCCTCAATCTTGTATATATGCTCCCCCAATCCTTGTATATATGCTCCCACCAGTCCATGTATATATGCTCCCTCCACCAGTCCAAGTATATATACTCTCTCCCCCAGTCCATGTATAAATGCTCCCTCCCCCAGTCCATGTATATATGCTCCCTCCCCCAGTCCATGTATATATGCTCCCCCCCAGTCCATGTATATATGCTCCCCCCCAGTCCATGTATATATGCTCCCCCCCAGTCCATGTATATATTCTCCCTCCCCCAGTCCATGTATATATGCGCCTTCCCCCAGTCCATGTATATATGCTCCCCCCCAGTCCATGTATATATAATCCCCCCTTAGTCCATGCATATATGCCCCCCCAGTCCATGTATATATGCTCCCCCTTAGTCCATGCATATATATGCTCCCCCCCCCAGTCCATGTATATAAGCTCCCCCTTTAGTCCATGTATATAAGCTCCCCCTTTAGTCCATGTATATAAGCTCCCCCTTTAGTCCATGTATATAAGCTCCCCCTTTAGTCCATGTATATAAGCTCCCCCTTTAGTCCATGTATATAAGCTCCCCCCTTAGTCCATGCGTATATGCTCCCCTCTTAGTCGATGCATATGCTCCCCCCTTAGTCCTTGTATATATGCTGCCCTCCCCCCATCCTTGTATATATGCTGCCCTCCCCCCATCCTTGTATATATGCTGCCCTCCCCCCATCCTTGTATATATGCTGCCCTCCCCCCATCCTTGTATATATGCTGCCCTCCCCCCATCCTTGTATATATGCTGCCCTGCCCCATCCTTGGATATATGCTGCCCTGCCCTCATCCTTGGATATATGCTGCCCTCCCCCCATCCTTGGATATATGCTGCCCTCCCCCCATCCTTGGATATATGCTGCCCTCCCCCCATCCTTGTATATATGCTGCCCTCCCCCCATCCTTGTATATATGCTGCCCTCCCCCCATCCTTGTATATATGCTGCCCTCCCCCATCCTTGTATATATGCTGCCCTCCCCCCATCCTTGTATATATGCTGCCCTCCCCCCATCCTTGTATATATGCTGCCCTCCCCTCATCCTTGTATATATGCTGCCCTCCCCTCATCCTTGTATATATGCTGCCCTCCCCCCATCCTTGTATATATGCTGCCCTCCCCTCATCCTTCTATATATGCTGCCCTCCCCCCATCCTTGTATATATGTTACCCATCCCCCATCCTTGTATATATGCTGCCCTCTCCCCATCCTTGTATATATGCTGCCCTCTCCCCATCCTTGTATATATGCTGCCCTCTCCCCATCCTTGTATATATGCTGCCCTCCCCCCATCCTTGTATATATGCTGCCCTCCCCCCATCCTTGTATATATGCTGCCCTCCCCCCATCCTTGTATATATGCTGCCCTCCCCCAGTCCATGTATATATGCGCCCTCCCCCAGTCCATGTATATATGCACCCCCCCCGTCCATGTATATATGCTCCCCCTTAGTCCATGCATATATGCTCCCCCTTAGTCCATGCATATATATGCTCCCCCCAGTCCATGTATATAAGCTCCCCCTTTAGTCCATGTATATAAGCTCCCCCTTTAGTCCATGTATATAAGCTCCCCCCTTAGTCCATGCATATATGCTCCCCTCTTAGTCGATGCATATGCTCCCCCCTTAGTCCTTGTATATATGCTTCCCCCCCATCCTTGTATATATGCTGCCCTGCCCTCATCCTTGGATATATGCTGCCCTGCCCTCATCCTTGTATATATGCTGCCCTCCCCCCATCCTTGTATATATGCTGCCCTCCCCCCATCCTTGTATATATGCTGCCCTGCCCCATCCTTGGATATATGCTGCCCTGCCCTCATCCTTGGATATATGCTGCCCTGCCCTCATCCTTGGATATATGCTGCCCTGCCCCCATCCTTGTATATATGCTGCCCTCCCCCCATCCTTGTATATATGCTGCCCTCCCCCCATCCTTGTATATATGCTGCCCTCCCCCCATCCTTGTATATATGCTGCCCTCCCCCCATCCTTGTATATATGCTGCCCTCCCCCATCCTTGTATATATGCTGCCCTCCCCCCATCCTTGTATATATGCTGCCCTCCCCCCATCCTTGTATATATGCTGCCCTCCCCTCATCCTTCTATATATGCTGCCCTCCCCCCATCCTTGTATATATGCTGCCCTCCCCCCATCCTTGTATATATGCTGCCCTCCCCCCATCCTTGTATATATGCTGCCCTCCCCCCATCCTTGTATATATGCTGCCCTCCCCTCATCCTTGTATATATGCTGCCCTCTCCCCATCCTTGTATATATGCTGCCCTCTCCCCATCCTTGTATATATGCTGCCCTCCCCCCATCCTTGTATATATGCTGCCCTCCCCCCATCCTTGTATATATGCTGCCCTCCCCCCATCCTTGTATATATGCTGCCCTCCCCCAGTCCATGTATATATGCGCCCTCCCCCAGTCCATGTATATATGCACCCCCCCCAGTCCATGTATATATAATCCCCCCCTTAGTCGATGCATATATGCTCCCCCTTTAGTCCATGCATATATGCTCCCCCTTAGTCCATGCATATATATTCTCCCCCCAGTCCATGTATATAAGCTCCCCCTTTAGTCCATGTATATAAGCTCCCCCCTTAGTCCATGCATATGCTCCCCCCTTAGTCCTTGTATATATGCTTCCCCCCCATCCTTGTATATATGCTGCCCTGCCCTCATCCTTGGATATATGCTGCCCTGCCCTCATCCTTGTATATATGCTGCCCTGCCCCCATCCTTGTATATATGCTGCCCTGCCCCCATCCTTGTATATATGCTGCCCTCCCCTCATCCTTGTATATATGCTGTGCTCCCCCCATCCTTTTATATATGCTGCCCTCCCCCCATCCTTGTATATATGCTGCCCTCCCCCCATCCTTGTATATATGCTGCGCTCCCCCATCCTTGTATATATGCTGTGCTCCCCCCATCCTTGTATATATGCTGCCCTCCCCCCATCCTTGTATATATGCTGCCCTCCCCCCATCCATGTATATATGCTGCCCTCCCCCCATCCTTGTATATATGCTGCGCTCCCCCATCCTTGTATATAAGCTGCCCTACCCTCATCCTTGTATACAGTTGTGTGAAAAAGTTTGGGCACCCCTATTAATCTTAAGCTTAATGTTTTATAAAAATTGGTGTTTTTGCAACAGCTATTTCAGTTTGATATATGTAATAACTGTTGGACACAGTAATGTTTCTGCCTTGAAATGAGGTTTATTGTACTAAAAGAAAATGTGCAATCTGCATTCAAACAAAATTTGACAGGTGCATAAGTATGGGCACCTCACCAGAAAAGTGACATTAATATTTAGTAGATCCTCCTTTTGCAAAAATAACAGCCTCTAGTCGCTTCCTGTAGCTTTTAATGAGTTCCTGGATCCTGGATGAAGGTATTTTTGACCATTCCTCTTTACAAAACAATTCCAGTTCAGTTAAGTTTGATGGTCGCTGAGCATGGACAGCCCTCTTCAACTGATCCCACAGATATTCAATGATATTCAGGTCTGGGGACTGGGATGGCCATTCCAGAACATTGTAATTGTTCCTCTGCATGAATGCCTGAGTAGATTTGGAGCGGTGTTTTGGATCATTGTCTTGCTGAAAGATCCATCCCCTGTGTAACTTCAACTTTGTCACTGATTCTTGAACATTATGTCAAGAATCTGCTGATACTGAGTGGAATCCATGCGTCCCTCAACTTTAACAAGATTCCCGGTGCCGGCATTGGCCACACAGCCCCAAAGCATGATGGAACCTCCACCAAATTTTACTGTGGGTAGCAAGTGTTTTTCTTGGAATGCTGTGTTTTTTTGCCGCCATGTATAACGCCTTTTTCTATGACCAAACAACTCAATCTTGGTTTCATAAGTCCACAGGACCTTCTTCCAAAAAGAAATTGGCTTCTCCAAATGTGCTTTTGCATACCTCAGCCGACTCTGTTTGTGGCGTGCTTGCAGAAACGGCTTCTTTCGCATCACTCTCCCATACAGCTTCTCCTTGTGCAAAGTGCGTTGTATAGTTGACCGATGCACAGTGACACCATCTGCAGCAAGTTGATGCTGTAGCTCTCTGGAGGTGGTCTGAGGATTGTCCTTGACTGATCTCACCATTCTTCTTCTCTGCCTTTCTGATGTTTTTCTTGGCCTGCCACTTCTGGCCTTAACAAGAACTGTCCCTGTGTTCTTCCATTTCCTTACTATGTTCCTCACAGTGGAAACTGACAGGTTAAATCTCTGAGACAGCTTTTTGTATCCTTCCCCTGAACAACTATGTTGAATAATCTTTGTTTTCAGATCATTTGACAGTTGTTTTGAGGAGCCCATGATGCCACTCTTCAGAGGAGATTCAAACAGGAGAACAACTTGCAAGTGGTCACTTTAAGTAGCTTTTCTCATGATTGCATACACCTGGCTATGAAGTTCAAAGCTCAATGAGGTTACAAAACCAAAAAAAGTGCTTTAGTAAGTCAGTAAAAAGTAGGTAGGAGTATTTAAAACAAGAAAATAATAAGGGTGCCCATACTTATGCACCTGTCAAATTTTGTTTGAATGCAGATTGCACATTTTCTGTTAGTACAATAAACTTCATTTCAAGGCAGAAACATTACTGTGTCCAACAGTTATTACATATATCAAACTGAAATAGCTGTTGCAAAAACACCAATTTTTATAAAACATTAAGCTTAAGATTAATAGGGGTGCCCAAACTTTTTCATATAACTGTATATGCTGCCTTACCCTCATCCTTGTATATATGCTGCTCTCCCCCCATCCTTGTATATATGCTGCCCTCCCCCCATCCTTGTATATATGCTGCCCTCCCCCCATCCTTGTATATATGCTGCCCTCCCCCATCCTTGTATATATGCTGCCCTCCCCCCATCCTTGTATATATGCTGCCCTCCCCCATCCTTGTATATATGCTGCCCTCCCCACATCCTTGTATATATGCTGCCCTCCCTCCATCCTTGTATATATGCTGCCCTCCCTCCATCCTTGTATATAAGCTGCCCTACCCTCATCCTTGTATATATGCTGCCCTCCCCCCATCCTTGTATATATGCTGCCCTCCCCCCATCCTTGTATATATGCTGCCCTCCCCCCATCCTTGTATATATGCTGCCCTCCCCCCATCCTTGTATATATGCTGCCCTGCCCCATCCTTGGATATATGCTGCCCTCCGTCCATCCTTGTATATATGCTGCCCTCCGTCCATCCTTGTATATATGCTGCCCTCCGTCCATCCTTGTATATATGCTGACCCCCTCGTCCTTGTATATATGCTGCCCCCCCTCGTCCTTGTATATATGCTGCCCCCCCTCGTCCTTGTATATATGCTGCCCCCCCTCGTCCTTGTATATATGCTGCCCTCCCCTCGTCCTTGTATATATGCTGCGCTCCCCCATCCTTGTATATATGCTGCCCTACCCTCATCCTTGTATATATGCTGCCCTACCCTCATCCTTGTATATATGCTGCCCTGCCCTCATCCTTGTATATATGCTGCCCTGCCCCATCCTTGTATATATGCTGCCCCAATCCATGTATATATGCTCCCTCCCCCAGTCCAAGTATATATGCTCCCTCCCCCAGTCCATGTATATATGCTCCCTCCCCCAGTTCATTTATATATACTCCCTCCCCCAGTCCATGTATATATGCTCCCTCCCCCAGTCCATGTATATATGCTCCCCCCCCAGTCCATGTTTATATGCTCCCCCCCAGTCCATGTATATATGCTCCCCCCTTAGTCCATGCATATATATGCTCCTCCACAGTCCATGTATATAAGCTCCCCCCTTAGTCCATGCATATATGCTCCCCCCTTAGTCGATGCATATGCTCCCCCTTAGTCCTTGTATATATGCTGCCCCCCCATCCTTGTATATATGCTGCCCTGCCCTCATCCCTGTATATATGCTGCCCCCCCCTCGTCCTTGTATATATGCTGCCCTCCCCTCATCCTTGTATATATGCTACCCTCCCATCATTCTTGTATATATGCTCCCCTAATCCATGTATATATGCCTCCCAATCCTTGTATATATGCTCCCACCAGTCCATGTATATATGCTCCCTCCCCCAGTCCATGTATATATGCTCCCTCCCCCAGTCCATGTATATATGCTCCCTCCCCCAGTCCATGTATATATGCTCCCCCCAGTCCATGTATATATGCTCCCCCCAGTCCATGTATATATGCTCCCCCCTTAGTCCATGCATATATATGCTCCCCCTTAGTCCATGTATATAAGCTCCCCCCTTAGTCCATGTATATAAGATCCCCCCTTAGTCCATGCATATATGCTCCCCCCTTAGTCGATGCATATGCTCCCCCTTAGTCCTTGTATATATGCTGCCCCCCATCCTTGTATATATGCTGCCCCCCCATCCTTGTATATATGCTGCCCTACCCTCATCCTTGTATATATGCTGCCCTGCCCTCATCCTTGTATATATGCTGCCCTGCCCTCATCCTTGTATATATGCTGCCCTACCCTCATCCTTGTATATATGCTGCGCTCCCCCATCCTTGTATATATGCTGCCCTCCCCCCATCCTTGTATATATGCTGCCCCCCACTCGTCCTTGTATATATGCTGCCCTCCCCTCATCCTTGTATATATGCTGCCCTCCCCTCATCCTTGTATATATGCTGCCCTCCCCTCATCCTTGTATATATGCTGCGCTCCCCCATCCTTGTATATATGCTGCCCCCCCCATCCTTGTATATATGCTGCCCTACCCTCATCCTTGTATATATGCTGCGCTCCCCCCATCCTTGTATATATGCTGCCCTCCCCTCATCCTTGTATATATGCTGCGCTCCCCCATCCTTGTATATATGCTGCCCTCCCCTCATCCTTGTATATATGCTGCCCTCCCCTCATCCTTGTATATATGCTGCGCTCCCCCATCCTTGTATATATGCTGCCCTCCCCCCATCCTTGTATATATGCTGCGCTCCCCCATCCTTGTATATATGCTGCCCGCCCCTCGTCCTTGTATATATGCTGCCCCCCCCTCGTCCTTGTATATATGCTGCCCCCCCCTCGTCCTTGTATATATGCTGCCCTCCCCTCGTCCTTGTATATATGCTGCCCTGCCCTCGTCCTTGTATATATGCTGCCCTGCCCTCATCCTTGTATATATGCTGCCCTGCCCTCATCCTTGTATATATGCTGCCCTGCCCCATCCTTGTATATATGCTGCCCTGCCCCATCCTTGTATATATGCTGCCCTCCCCTCATCCTTGTATATATGCTGCCCTCCCCTCATCCTTGTATATATGCTGCCCTGCCCCCATCCTTGTATATATGCTGCCCTCCCCTCGTCCTTGTATATATGCTGCGCTCCCCCATCCTTGTATATATGCTGCCCTGCCCTCATCCTTGTATATATGCTGCCCTCCCCTCGTCCTTCTTTATATGCTGCCCTGCCCCATCCTTGTATATATGCTGCCCTCCCCTCATCCTTGTATATATGCTGCCCTACCCTCATCCTTGTATATATGCTGCCCTCCCCTCATCCTTGTATATATGCTGCCCTCCCCTCATCCTTGTATATATGCTGCCCTCCCCTCATCCTTGTATATATGCTGCCCTCCCCTCGTCCTTCTTTATATGCTGCCCTCCCCTCATCCTTGTATATATGCTGCCCTCCCCTCATCCTTGTATATATGCTGCCCTCCCCCCATCCTTGTATATATGCTGCCCTCCCCTCATCCTTGTATATATGCTGCCCTCCCCTCATCCTTGTATATATGCTGCGCTCCCCCATCCTTGTATATATGCTGCCCTCCCCTCATCCTTGTATATATGCTGCCCTCCCCTCATCCTTGTATATATGCTGCGCTCCCCCATCCTTGTATATATGCTGCCCCCCCCTCGTCCTTGTATATATGCTGCCCCCCCCTCGTCCTTGTATATATGCTGCCCCCCCCTCGTCCTTGTATATATGCTGCCCTCCCCTCGTCCTTGTATATATGCTGCCCTGCCCTCGTCCTTGTATATATGCTGCCCTCCCCTCATCCTTGTATATATGCTGCCCTGCCCTCATCCTTGTATATATGCTGCCCTCCCCTCGTCCTTCTTTATATGCTGCCCTGCCCCATCCTTGTATATATGCTGCCCTCCCCTCATCCTTGTATATATGCTGCCCTCCCCTCATCCTTGTATATATGCTGCCCTGCCCCCATCCTTGTATATATGCTGCCCTCCCCTCGTCCTTGTATATATGCTGCGCTCCCCCATCCTTGTATATATGCTGCCCTCCCCTCGTCCTTGTATATATGCTGCGCTCCCTCATCCTTGTATATATGCTGCCCTGCCCTCATCCTTGTATATATGCTGCCCTGCCCTCATCCTTGTATATATGCTGCCCTGCCCTCATCCTTGTATATATGCTGCCCTGCCCTCATCCTTGTATATATGCTGCCCTGCCCCATCCTTGTATATATGCTACCCTCCCCTCATCCTTGTATATATGCTGCGCTCCCCCATCCTTGTATATATGCTGCCCTGCCCTCATCCTTGTATATATGCTGCCCTGCCCTCATCCTTGTATATATGCTGCCCTCCCCTCGTCCTTCTTTATATGCTGCCCTGCCCCATCCTTGTATATATGCTGCCCTCCCCTCATCCTTGTATATATGCTGCCCTACCCTCATCCTTGTATATATGCTGCCCTCCCCTCATCCTTGTATATATGCTGCGCTCCCCCATCCTTGTATATATGCTGCCCTCCCCTCATCCTTGTATATATGCTGCCCTCCCCTCATCCTTGTATATATGCTGCGCTCCCCCATCCTTGTATATATGCTGCCCTCCCCTCATCCTTGTATATATGCCGCGCTCCCCCATCCTTGTATATATGCTGCCCTCCCCTCATCCTTGTATATATGCTGCCCTCCCCTCATCCTTGTATATATGCTGTGCTCCCCCATCCTTGTATATATGCTGCCCCCCCCTCGTCCTTGTATATATGCTGCCCCCCCCTCGTCCTTGTATATATGCTGCCCCCCCCTCGTCCTTGTATATATGCTGCCCTCCCCTCGTCCTTGTATATATGCTGCCCTGCCCTCGTCCTTGTATATATGCTGCCCTGCCCTCATCCTTGTATATATGCTGCCCTACCCTCATCCTTGTATATATGCTGCCCTGCCCTCATCCTTGTATATATGCTGCCCTCCCCTCGTCCTTCTTTATATGCTGCCCTGCCCCATCCTTGTATATATGCTGCCCTCCCCTCATCCTTGTATATATGCTGCCCTCCCCTCATCCTTGTATATATGCTGCCCTGCCCCCATCCTTGTATATATGCTGCCCTCCCCTCGTCCTTGTATATATGCTGCCCTCCCCTCGTCCTTGTATATATGCTGCCCTCCCCTCGTCCTTGTATATATGCTGCCCTCCCCTCATCCTTGTATATATGCTGCCCTGCCCCCATCCTTGTATATATGCTGCCCTCCCCTCGTCCTTGTATATATGCTGCCCTCCCCTCGTCCTTGTATATATGCTGCGCTCCCCCATCCTTGTATATATGCTGCCCTGCCCTCATCCTTGTATATATGCTGCCCTGCCCTCATCCTTGTATATATGCTGCCCTGCCCTCATCCTTGTATATATGCTGCCCTGCCCTCATCCTTGTATATATGCTGCCCTGCCCTCATCCTTGTATATATGCTGCCCTGCCCCATCCTTGTATATATGCTACCCTCCCCTCATCCTTGTATATATGCTGCGCTCCCTCATCCTTGTATATATGCTGCCCTGCCCTCATCCTTGTATATATGCTGCCCTCCCCTCATCCTTGTATATATGCTCCCCCCTTAGTCCATGCATATATATGCTCCTCCACAGTCCATGTATATAAGCTCCCCCCTTAGTCCATGTATATAAGCTCCCCCCTTAGTCCATGCATATATGCTCCCCCCTTAGTCGATGCATATGTTCCCCCTTAGTCCTTGTATATATGCTGCCCCCCCATCCTTGTATATATGCTGCCCCCCCATCCTTGTATATATGCTGCCCTGCCCTCATCCTTGTATATATGCTGCCCTGCCCTCGTCCTTGTATATATGCTGCGCTCCCCCATCCTTGTATATATGCTGCCCTGCCCTCATCCTTGTATATATGCTGCCCTGCCCTCATCCCTGTATATATACTGCCCTGCCCTCATCCCTGTATATATGCTGCCCCCCCCTCGTCCTTGTATATATGCTGCCCTCCCCTCATCCTTGTATATATGCTACCCTCCCATCATTCTTGTATATATGCTCCCCTAATCCATGTATATATGCCTCCCAATCCTTGTATATATGCTCCCACCAGTCCATGTATATATGCTCCCTCCCCCAGTCCATGTATATATGCTCCCTCCCCCAGTCCATGTATATATGCTCCCTCCCCCAGTCCATGTATATATGCTCCCTCCCCCAGTCCATGTATATATGCTCCCTCCCCCAGTCCATGTATATATGCTCCCTCCCCCAGTCTAAGTATATATGCTCCCTCCCCCAGTCTAAGTATATATGCTCCCTCCCCCAGTCCATGTATATATGCTCCCTCCCCCAGTCCATGTATATATGCTCCCCCCTTAGTCCATGTATATATGCTCCCCCCTTAGTCCATGCATATATATGCTCCCCCACAGTCCATGTATATAAGCTCCCCCCTTAGTCCATGTATATAAGCTCCCCCCTTAGTCCATGCATATATGCTCCCCCCTTAGTCGATGCATATGCTCCCCCTTAGTCCTTGTATATATGCTACCCCCCATCCTTGTATATATGCTGCCCCCCCATCCTTGTATATATGCTGCCCCCCCATCCTTGTATATATGCTGCCCTGCCCTCATCCTTGTATATATGCTGCCCTGCCCTCATCCTTGTATATATGCTGCCCTACCCTCATCCTTGTATATATGCTGCCCCCCACTCGTCCTTGTATATATGCTGCGCTCCCCTCGTCCTTGTATATATGCTGCCCTGCCCTCGTCCTTGTATATATGCTGCCCTGCCCTCATCCTTGTATATATGCTGCCCTCCCCTCGTCCTTCTTTATATGCTGCCCTGCCCCATCCTTGTATATATGCTGCCCTCCCCTCATCCTTGTATATATGCTGCCCTCCCCTCATCCTTGTATATATGCTGCCCTGCCCCCATCCTTGTATATATGCTGCCCTCCCCTCATCCTTGTATATATGCTGCCCTCCCCTCATCCTTGTATATATGCTGCCCTGCCCCCATCCTTGTATATATGCTGCCCTCCCCTCGTCCTTGTATATATGCTGCGCTCCCTCATCCTTGTATATATGCTGCCCTGCCCTCATCCTTGTATATATGCTGCCCTGCCCTCATCCTTGTATATATGCTGCCCTGCCCTCATCCTTGTATATATGCTGCCCTGCCCTCATCCTTGTATATATGCTGCCCTGCCCCATCCTTGTATATATGCTACCCTCCCCTCATCCTTGTATATATGCTGCGCTCCCCCATCCTTGTATATATGCTGCCCTGCCCTCATCCTTGTATATATGCTGCCCTGCCCTCATCCTTGTATATATGCTGCCCTCCCCTCGTCCTTCTTTATATGCTGCCCTGCCCCATCCTTGTATATATGCTGCCCTCCCCTCATCCTTGTATATATGCTGCCCTACCCTCATCCTTGTATATATGCTGCCCTCCCCTCATCCTTGTATATATGCTGCGCTCCCCCATCCTTGTATATATGCTGCCCTCCCCTCATCCTTGTATATATGCTGCCCTCCCCTCATCCTTGTATATATGCTGCGCTCCCCCATCCTTGTATATATGCTGCCCTCCCCTCATCCTTGTATATATGCTGCGCTCCCCCATCCTTGTATATATGCTGCCCTCCCCTCATCCTTGTATATATGCTGCCCTCCCCTCATCCTTGTATATATGCTGCCCTCCCCTCATCCTTGTATATATGCTGCCCTGCCCCCATCCTTGTATATATGCTGCCCTCCCCTCGTCCTTGTATATATGCTGCGCTCCCTCATCCTTGTATATATGCTGCCCTGCCCTCATCCTTGTATATATGCTGCCCTGCCCTCATCCTTGTATATATGCTGCCCTGCCCTCATCCTTGTATATATGCTGCCCTGCCCTCATCCTTGTATATATGCTGCCCTGCCCCATCCTTGTATATATGCTACCCTCCCCTCATCCTTGTATATATGCTGCGCTCCCCCATCCTTGTATATATGCTGCCCTGCCCTCATCCTTGTATATATGCTGCCCTGCCCTCATCCTTGTATATATGCTGCCCTCCCCTCGTCCTTCTTTATATGCTGCCCTGCCCCATCCTTGTATATATGCTGCCCTCCCCTCATCCTTGTATATATGCTGCCCTACCCTCATCCTTGTATATATGCTGCCCTCCCCTCATCCTTGTATATATGCTGCGCTCCCCCATCCTTGTATATATGCTGCCCTCCCCTCATCCTTGTATATATGCTGCCCTCCCCTCATCCTTGTATATATGCTGCGCTCCCCCATCCTTGTATATATGCTGCCCTCCCCTCATCCTTGTATATATGCTGCGCTCCCCCATCCTTGTATATATGCTGCCCTCCCCTCATCCTTGTATATATGCTGCCCTCCCCTCATCCTTGTATATATGCTGTGCTCCCCCATCCTTGTATATATGCTGCCCCCCCCTCGTCCTTGTATATATGCTGCCCCCCCCTCGTCCTTGTATATATGCTGCCCCCCCCTCGTCCTTGTATATATGCTGCCCTCCCCTCGTCCTTGTATATATGCTGCCCTGCCCTCGTCCTTGTATATATGCTGCCCTGCCCTCATCCTTGTATATATGCTGCCCTACCCTCATCCTTGTATATATGCTGCCCTACCCTCATCCTTGTATATATGCTGCCCTGCCCTCATCCTTGTATATATGCTGCCCTCCCCTCGTCCTTGTATATATGCTGCCCTCCCCTCGTCCTTGTATATATGCTGCCCTCCCCTCGTCCTTGTATATATGCTGCCCTCCCCTCATCCTTGTATATATGCTGCCCTCCCCTCATCCTTGTATATATGCTGCCCTCCCCTCGTCCTTGTATATATGCTGCCCTCCCCTCGTCCTTGTATATATGCTGCCCTCCCCTCGTCCTTGTATATATGCTGCGCTCCCCCATCCTTGTATATATGCTGCCCTGCCCTCATCCTTGTATATATGCTGCCCTGCCCTCATCCTTGTATATATGCTGCCCTGCCCTCATCCTTGTATATATGCTGCCCTGCCCTCATCCTTGTATATATGCTGCCCTGCCCTCATCCTTGTATATATGCTGCCCTGCCCTCATCCTTGTATATATGCTGCCCTCCCCTCATCCTTGTATATATGCTGCCCTGCCCCCATCCTTGTATATATGCTGCCCTCCCCTCGTCCTTGTATATATGCTGCCCTCCCCTCGTCCTTGTATATATGCTGCCCTCCCCTCGTCCTTGTATATATGCTGCCCTCCCCTCATCCTTGTATATATGCTGCCCTGCCCCCATCCTTGTATATATGCTGCCCTCCCCTCGTCCTTGTATATATGCTGCCCTCCCCTCGTCCTTGTATATATGCTGCGCTCCCCCATCCTTGTATATATGCTGCCCTGCCCTCATCCTTGTATATATGCTGCCCTGCCCTCATCCTTGTATATATGCTGCCCTGCCCTCATCCTTGTATATATGCTGCCCTGCCCTCATCCTTGTATATATGCTGCCCTGCCCTCATCCTTGTATATATGCTGCCCTGCCCCATCCTTGTATATATGCTACCCTCCCCTCATCCTTGTATATATGCTGCGCTCCCTCATCCTTGTATATATGCTGCCCTGCCCTCATCCTTGTATATATGCTGCCCTCCCCTCATCCTTGTATATATGCTCCCCCCTTAGTCCATGCATATATATGCTCCTCCACAGTCCATGTGTATAAGCTCCCCCCTTAGTCCATGTATATAAGCTCCCCCCTTAGTCCATGCATATATGCTCCCCCCTTAGTCGATGCATATGTTCCCCCTTAGTCCTTGTATATATGCTGCCCCCCCATCCTTGTATATATGCTGCCCCCCCATCCTTGTATATATGCTGCCCTGCCCTCATCCTTGTATATATGCTGCCCTGCCCCCATCCTTGTATATATGCTGCCCTGCCCTCATCCTTGTATATATGCTGCCCTGCCCTCATCCCTGTATATATACTGCCCTGCCCTCATCCCTGTATATATGCTGCCCCCCCCTCGTCCTTGTATATATGCTGCCCTCCCCTCATCCTTGTATATATGCTACCCTCCCATCATTCTTGTATATATGCTCCCCTAATCCATGTATATATGCCTCCCAATCCTTGTATATATGCTCCCACCAGTCCATGTATATATGCTCCCTCCCCCAGTCCATGTATATATGCTCCCTCCCCCAGTCCATGTATATATGCTCCCTCCCCCAGTCCATGTATATATGCTCCCTCCCCCAGTCCATGTATATATGCTCCCTCCCCCAGTCCATGTATATATGCTCCCTCCCCCAGTCCATGTATATATGCTCCCTCCCCCAGTCTAAGTATATATGCTCCCTCCCCCAGTCTAAGTATATATACTCCCTCCCCCAGTCCATGTATATATGCTCCCTCCCCCAGTCCATGTATATATGCTCCCCCCTTAGTCCATGTATATATGCTCCCCCCTTAGTCCATGCATATATATGCTCCCCCACAGTCCATGTATATAAGCTCCCCCCTTAGTCCATGTATATAAGCTCCCCCCTTAGTCCATGCATATATGCTCCCCCCTTAGTCGATGCATATGCTCCCCCTTAGTCCTTGTATATATGCTGCCCCCCCATCCTTGTATATATGCTGCCCCCCCATCCTTGTATATATGCTGCCCCCCCCATCCTTGTATATATGCTGCCCTGCCCTCATCCTTGTATATATGCTGCCCTGCCCTCATCCTTGTATATATGCTGCCCTACCCTCATCCTTGTATATATGCTGCCCCCCACTCGTCCTTGTATATATGCTGCGCTCCCCCATCCTTGTATATATGCTGCCCTGCCCTCATCCTTGTATATATGCTGCGCTCCCCCATCCTTGTATACATGCTGCCCTCCCCCCATCCTTGTATATATGCTGCCCTCCCCTCATCCTTGTATATATGCTGCGCTCCCTCATCCTTGTATATATGCTGCCCTCCCCTCATCCTTGTATATATGCTGCGCTCCCCCATCCTTGTATATATGCTGCCCTCCCCTCATCCTTGTATATATGCTGCCCTCCCCTCATCCTTGTATATATGCTGCGCTCCCTCATCCTTGTATATATGCTGCGCTCCCTCATCCTTGTATATATGCTGCCCTCCCCTCATCCTTGTATATATGCTGCGCTCCCCCATCCTTGTATATATGCTGGCCTCCCCCCATCCTTGTATATATGCTGCCCTCCCCTCATCCTTGTATATATGCTGCGCTCCCCCATCCTTGTATATATGCTGCCCCCCCTCGTCCTTGTATATATGCTGCCCTCCCCTCGTCCTTGTATATATGCTGCCCTCCCCTCGTCCTTGTATATATGCTGCCCTCCCCTCGTCCTTGTATATATGCTGCCCTGCCCTCATCCTTGTATATATGCTGCCCTGCCCTCATCCTTGTATATATGCTGCCCTCCCCTCGTCCTTCTTTATATGCTGCCCTGCCCCATCCTTGTATATATGCTGCCCTCCCCTCATCCTTGTATATATGCTGCCCTCCCCTCATCCTTGTATATATGCTGCCCTCCCCTCATCCTTGTATATATGCTGCCCTCCCCTCGTCCTTGTATATATGCTGCGCTCCCCCATCCTTGTATATATGCTGCCCTGCCCTCATCCTTGTATATATGCTGCCCTGCCCTCATCCTTGTATATATGCTGCCCTGCCCTCATCCTTGTATATATGCTGCCCTGCCCTCATCCTTGTATATATGCTGCCCTCCCCTCGTCCTTCTTTATATGCTGCCCTGCCCCATCCTTGTATATATGCTACCCTCCCCTCCTCCTTGTATATATGCTGCGCTCCCTCATCCTTGTATATATGCTGCGCTCCCTCATCCTTGTATATATGCTGCCCTGCCCTCATCCTTGTATATATGCTGCCCTGCCCTCGTCCTTGTATATATGCTGCCCTGCCCTCATCCTTGTATATATGCTACCCTCCCATCATTCTTGTATATATGCTCCCCCAATCCATGTATATATGCCTCCCAATCCTTGTATATATGCTCCCACCAGTCAATGTATATATGCTCCCTTCCCCAGTCCATGTATATATGCTCCCTCCCCCAGTCTAAGTGTATATGCTCCCTCCCCCAGTTCATTTATATATACTTCCTCCCCCAGTCCATGTATATATGCTCCCTCCCCCAGTCCATGTATATATGCTCCCCCCCAGTCCATGTATATATGCTCCCCCCCCAGTCCATGTATATATGCTCCCCCCTTAGTCCATGCATATATATGCTCCCCCACAGTCCATGTATATAAGCTCCCCCCTTAGTCCATGTATATAAGCTCCCCCCTTAGTCCATGCATATATGCTCCCCCCTTAGTCGATGCATATGCTCCCCCCTTAGTCCTTGTATATATGCTGCGCCTCCATCCTTGTATATATGCTGCCCCCCCATCCTTGTATATATGCTGCCCCCCCATCCTTGTATATATGCTGCTCCCCCATCCTTGTATATATGCTGCCCCCCCATTCTTGTATATATGCTGACCTGCCCTCATCCTTGTATATATGCTGCCCTACCCTCATCCTTGTATATATGCTGCCCTACCCTCATCCTTGTATATATGCTGCCCTACCCTCATCCTTGTATATATGCTGCCCTACCCTCATCCTTGTATATATGCTGCCCTCCCCTCGTCCTTGTATATATGCTGCCCTCCCCTCGTCCTTGTATATATGCTGCCCTGCCCCATCCTTGTATATATGCTGCCCTGCCCTCATCCTTGTATATATGCTGCCCTACCCTCATCCTTGTATATATGCTCCCCCAATCCATGTATATATGCCTCCCAATCCTTGTATATATGCTCCCACCAGTCCATGTATATATGCTGCCCTCCCCCAGTCCAAGTATATATGCTCCTTCCCCCAGTCCATTTATATATACTCCCTCCCCCAGTCCATGTATATATGCTCCCTCCCCCAATCCGTGTATATATGCTCACCCCCCAGTCCGTGTATATATGCTCACCCCCAGTCCATGTACATATGCCCCCCCAGTCCATGTATATATACTCCCTCCTTAGTCCATGCATATATGCTCCCCCCCAGTCCATGTATATAAGCTCCCCCCTTAGTCCATGCATATATGCTCCCCCCTTAGTCCATGTATATATGCTCCCCCCCAGTCCATGTATATATACTCCCCCCTTAGTCCATGCATATATGCTCCCCCCTTAGTCCATGCATATATGCTCCCCCCTTAGTCCATGTATATATGCTCCCCCCTTAGTCCATGCGTATATTCTCCCTCCCCAGTCCATGTACAGGACAGACCAAACATTTGGACACACCTTCTCATTTAAAGATTTTCCTGTATTTTCATGACTATGAAAATTGTACATTCACACTGAAGGCATCAAAACTATGAATTAACACATGTGGAATTATATACTTAACAAAAAAGTGTGAAACAATTGAAAATATGTCTTATATTCTAGGTTCTTCAAGGTAGCCACTTTTTGCTTTGATGACTGCTTTGCACACTCTTGGCATTCTCTTGATGAGCTTCAAGAGGTAGTCATCGGAAATGGTCTTCCAACAATCTTGAAGTAGTTCCCAGAGATGCTTAGCACTTGTTGGCCCTTTTGCCTTCACTCTGCGGTCCTGCTCACCCCAAACCATCTCGATTGGGTTCAGGTCTGGTGACTGTGGAGGCCAGGTCATCTGGCGTAGCACCCCATCACGCTCCTGCTTGGTCAAATAGCCCTTATACAGCCTGGAGGTGTGTTTGGGGTCATTGTCCTGTTGAAAAATAAATGATGGTCCAACTAAACGCAAACCGGATGGAATAACATGCCGCTGCAAGATGCTTTGGTAGCCATGCTGGTTCAGTATGCCTTCAATTTTGAATAAATCCCCAACAGTGTCACCAGCAAAGCACCCCCACACCATCACACCTCCTCCTCCATGCTTCACGGTGGGAACCAGGCATGTAGAGTCCATCCGTTCATCTTTTCTGCGTCGCACAAAGACACGGTGGTTGGAACCAAAGATCTCAAATTTGGACTCATCAGACCAAAGCACAGATTTCCACTCATCTAATGTCCATCCCTTGTGTTCTTTAGCCCAAACAAGTCTCTTCTGCTTGTTGCCTGTCCTTAGCAGTGGTTTCCTAGCAGCTATTTTACCATGAAGGCCTGCTGCACAAAGTCTCCTCTTAATAGTTGTTGTAGAGATGTGTCTGCTGCTAGAACTGTGTGTGGCATTGACCTGGTCTCTAATCTGAGCTGCTGTTAACCTGCGATTTCTGAGGCTGGTGACTCGGATAAACTTATCCTCAGAAGCAGAGGTGACTCTTGGTCTTCCTTTCCTGGGGCGGTCCTCATGTGAGCCAGTTTCTTTGTAGCGCTTGATGGTTTTTGCAACTGCACTTGGGGACACTTTCAAAGTTTGCCCAATTTTTTTGACTGACTGACCTTCATTTCTAAAAGTAATGATGGTCACTCGTTGTTCCTTACTTAGCTGCTTTTTTCTTTCCATAATACAAATTCTAACAGTCTATTTAGTAGGACTATCAGCTGTGTATCCACCTGACTTTTGCACAACACAACTGATTGTCCCAACCCCATTTATAAGGCAAGAAATCCCACTTATTATACCTGACAGGGCACACCTGTGAAGTGAAAACCATTTCCGGTGACTACCTCTTGAAGCTCATCAAGAGAATGCCAAGAGTGTGCAAAGCAGTCATCAAAACAAAAGGTGGCTACTTTGAAGAACCTAGAATATAAGACATATTTTCAATTGTTTCACACTTTTTTGTTAAGTATATAATTCCACATGTGATAATTCATAGTTTTGATGCCTTCAGTGTGAATGTACAATTTTCAAAGTCATGAAAATACAGAAAAATCTTTAAATGAGAAGATGTGTCCAAACTTTTGGTCTGTACTGTGTATATGCTCCCTCCCCCAGTCCATGTCCATGTGCCCCCCAGTCCTTGCATATATGCCCCCCCCCAGTCCATGTGTATATGCTCCCCCCAGCCTGCTAGCGCCCCTGTTCGTCGCATATTAAAAAAAAAAACCATAATAAACATTCCTACTCACCTTCCTTCCTCTCCCGCGCTGCGTCCTCTCCTGTAGCCGACAGCTGACTCCAGCGCCCTAGCGACTGGGGCGTATGATGTCACTGCCATGCGCCCTGTCGCTTGTATGCTGACGTCAGCTGCTAGCTGCTGGCCTCTGATTGGCCAGCAGCGTGTATTGCGGCGCACGGGCCTGGCAAGTTTGTGCGCTACACAATACACTTCAGCTAGATGTGCGTCCGAGAACCCACATCTAGCTGAAGTAGCGGTTCTGGTGTCGGCACTCAGCGGGGTAGAGTTCGCACCCGCCGGGTCCGATCCAGTAGCGCAAGTGCTGCGGCGATGGCGCGCGTGCCCACCGGGAGGCCTCTGCGTGCCCCCTCTGGCACGCGTGCCATAGGTTCGCCAGCACTGGTGTAAAACATGTTGCCTGAAAGCAGAAATATTGTCGCTCCCCTTTTCCCATTCAACAGGATATACAGAAGGTGTGGTCTTTGCTACATCCTAAAACATAACGGGGGCAAAACCCAGACACAAAGAAGGTATATGGTAAGAGCTAATGTTTAGGAAGAATTGCACTATCACTAATGCTTAACTCTTATCGTCCATAAGGGGCTCACTTTTCGATCGGATCACCATATTTACCAATAAGCAGCCAAAATTCGGATTCGCAAGTTCACTCAAATTTGGCCAGGAAATTAAATTTGCATTGAATTTATGTCTTCTTATTCTGTGGGGTGTAAGGCAGCGCTCAACATCATGCTGGGGGACACTCGCTGCATCGGGTCAATTAAAGCACACCAGCCACGTTGTCCAGTATTTCACAATCCGGCAGTTTATTACTCTTCATAACTGCTTATAACCGAGTCCCACTCAATGGCTCGCCAACATTTACACATATAATGTCCAGGAGCCTTTCAAGTGGCAGACAGGCCCACTTGGCTCCAGTTACAGTCTTCAGCAAAGTCACTTATATCAACGTCCATATAATGCAGTGTTTTACCTTTGCCGGGTTTTAGCTGCTTCAGACTTGTTCTGCTACCGCTGTGGCTTTACGGCTTCCCAGATGGGGGTCTCCTGCCCTCGTACCTTCAAAGGCTACTGGTATGTTTTCACACCTAACATCCAGCCTCTGCCTTCCAGGACTCGTGTCTTCCAAGCCTCTTGCCCTCCAAGGCTACTTGCATCGCTTACACATAAGGATCCAGCCTCTGCCTTTCAGGCTTCACTAGGCCTCACTCTCTAGCGGTGTCTCACACAGGAACAGGCCTCACGCGTTTCACACCTGTTTCAAAACTACCAGGGTTTATATATCTTCCAGTGCATACAGGACCTGTGCTGATGTCACAGTCATGTGATCAGTCACCTGAGGGGGAGGTACATGGTCAGCCAAAACACACCCTGGACCATTACAGTAATGCCGCAAGCCGCTGCATTACAGGGGTGATCAAAAAATATTAATACCTGCCAAATCCCTGGCCCTCACCTTGACCACAGAGCTGCACACTTGGTCTTTCTTGTCTAGTCTTCACTCTAGTCCACTGGTCTTCAAGCCATGGGCCCCATGGGGTCTTGTACACCTCTGGTTCAGACTAGGCTTCATAGCGACGTGACGTTGCGAGGTGGTGAAAACTGACCAGGGATCTGTGTGTTCAAGGTGAAGATCATGACAAGGAGAGGTGGTGGTGGTGTTGTTTATTTATTTTATAATTTACTTTTTTATGTATTTTTCATTTATTTATGTTTGTTCATTTATTTTTATTTTTTTTAACTTTATTTACTTGTTTTAACTCTCTTTCCAGCATTTTTGAATCTTGGTATGTCGTAATCACATGTTAATATGTGGGATTAAAAAAAAAACACTATTAAAATATCCTCCCACCTCAAAAAAAAACCACTTCGTATAAGATACATTTACTTGTACAAATAAACAAAAAAGTAGAAATAAAATAAAAAATAAAAAAGTTACTTCTGTGGTAATGCAACGGAGCAAAAATCAAGAAATGTAGTTGGTCATTGGGGGATAAGATCAGAAGCGCATGGAGCCGGACGCGTTGCTGAGTGATGGCAGCATAGGGGTTAACCCTCTGTAGTGGCTGGTATGATGTCATCGCCATGATGTCACTGGTTTATAGAGGAGAGATTCTCACCAGCTTCCTCGGATCCGTCTGCTCATTGCTTGGCCGCTTGCTCTTTTCTTGTCAAGTGGCTGATATTTGCAAGGTGCTTTGTCCTGCGCTGGGTCAAGCAGACAAGAAAACAAATCATTTCCTCGAGGAAGGGTGTTTTTTTTTCTTCTTTTTTTCTCGTACCCTGCCAAAAGCGACACATCTCTGAATGTAAATATTTGTCTCTTGTGAGAACCGCGCTCTGACTAAACAAACACTAAAAAGAGGCAGAGAAGATTCAATAAACGCTCGCGGGGGCCCACAAGACCCCTCCGGCTGATAGACGATGCAAAGATGCCAGTGTGGCAAGGTTACCAAGCTGTGGTCGAAACGAGATAATCAGAATACATAAATAGTAAGTTGGCATCTGTACGGGACCCTAAATATCAATGGGGTCCATATAATAGATCTGTAAACGTCCATCGGCCATGAGCTAGAGCTAGGACTCTATGTCGAAACCGGTGTAAAATCCGTCCTCATGTGGTTTTTTTTTTTTCTACTGAAAAATCTGGAATTCTGTGCTGAAACCACATTTGTCACGGAATTTGCCCCATCAAATAAGGAAAATCCATGGTGCGGATCTACGACACGTCAAAGTACAGAAATCCAAAGGAGAACTTCCCACATGTCGAAAATGCTGCATAGTTCATGAGAGAAATCCCACGGAAATTGACAAGAAATTCAGCAAATTTTCAATCTTGGCTATGGATGTCACTGTGAAATTTTCACCCTCTGCAATTCAAAGGGTGAAGTTCTCCACCTTCTTCACTTCAGATGTCATCGAGGTCCACAGTAAATACGTTCTGCAAGAATGTAGATTTAGGCTTTTGCTGTAGACTCGCTTGCATTTTTCCAGTTCTTAGTGTCGAGGGTGAATTCAGATGTGGCGGAATTCGCTGTGGATTTTACTTTCGCAGGTAAAATCCGCAGAAGATAACAACACGGGGCAAGTGGAAGAGGTTTTACAAACCTTATTTACATGTTTTGGACATTTTCCTTGAAGATTTGTGGTCATTTAGCAGTATAATGTCCATGTGATACATTTGGATTTTGCTAAGGATTTGTGGCAGCATCTGTAATAAAATTTTTCACTACGTGTGGATTTATCCTTATTCTTCCAGACCAGTCTTCCTTTATTACTTGCTTTCTTTAAGTTTGCTGATATGGGAGAAATATTTAGTCTCAGAGACACCCGATCTTCGTAGAAATGTGGATTCTTTTCTCTGTTCTGCGAAGCTCGTCCTTTTTACACTATGGCCGCCTGCAAAACTTAGGTAAAGGATTTTCATTCTAATTACGATTATCACCTGTCCACCTATGATTGCCAGGGGTCTAACCACTGGGACATGCACCATTCCCGAGTATGGGGTTTCCAAAGTCCCCATGGGCCACCACCCATTCACGTGTATGGAATTGATGAGAGGTGATAGTGTTACTCTCTAAAGAAGGTACCTTGTAAATTTTTCCTTAAATTTTGCTTCCAATCATATGCAAAAGATTAGATGTGACCCTTTCACATGGAGACTTGTGGCATTGAGTCATCCGACCTCGATCTTGTCCTCGGTCCCGCTCCCGTGAGTCATCCTTTTTGTTTATTAGAAGCGAGGCTTTGTGACTAACCGCTGCCCATAAACCGACCTTTACAGGGAAGCCGCTGTCCCCTCATTACCTTGATGATAAAATTTCCCCTCTCCATAATCGCAAACACAACCATGTTCCCTTTTGTTGCTCGGCTCGTTTTTTGACACGCCACAATTTTATGGTCACCATAAATGTTTATACGATGATTGAGCACTGAACGCTCACGGAGTTCCAGAATAAATGGGATGAGACAGAAGCTCAGGCAGGGAAAAAAACATGAGCAAAGGGGTCGATGAACGTTTACAACAGTTTGTTTCAGTCCCATTAAAGTTAATTTCCACCCAGAGTATTCACCAATCAGCCATAGTATTTATCCACCTATGTAGACTGCCCTTGTGCTCCCAACACCGCTTTGACACCTAAAGGCATGGACTGAAGAAAACCTCTTAAGATGTCCAGTGGTATCTGGCCCCAAGACATTAGCAGCATGCCCTGCCCTTTATGTCCAGCAATGCTCATAATCTTCATTCTAGTTCATCCCAAAGTTGTTGGATGGAGTTGAGGTCCGGGCTCTTTTTGGCCGGTCATGTTCTTCAAGCAAACTTCCCGAATCATGTCTGCATGGACTTTTGTGCACTGGGCACAGTCATGGGGAATAGAAAAGCGTCTTCTCCAAACTGTTCCACAAAGCTAGATGCTACAGTTGTCCATAATGTCTTGTGCTGAGGGATTAGGGTTTCCCTTCACTGGAACTAAGGGGCCGATGCCAAGATCATATCCTCACCCAAATTCTACAGTGGGCACAATGCAGACAGGCGGGTAACGTTCTCCTGGCATTCACCAAACCCAGACTCACCCATCGGACACCAGATAGAGAAGTGTGATCCATCACTGCACAGAACACGTTTCCTCCAGAGTCCAATGGTGGTGGCTTTACACCACTCCATTCGATGCTCGGCATTGTGCTTAGTGATGTACAGTTGCATGCAGCTGCTCGGCCACAAAGCTCCTGGCGAGGGCGCAGTGTTTGAGCTCATGTTAATAACAGAGGAGGTTTGGATTCTGCTGTTATGGGGTCAGCAGAGCGTTGGTGAATTTTCTGCTCCTCAGCACTCGGCCCACCGCTCTGTAACGTTACGTGATCTCCATTTTGAGGCTGAGTTGCTGCGGTTCCCTCCACTTCTCAATAATATCACTCACAGGTGATGGGGAAAGATTTAGGAGGAAGAAATGTCGTCAACTGACTTGTTATCCCGGTGGCTCCTATTACAGGACCGTGCTGGTATCAAGGAGCTCTACATCACCAGCCATTCTGTCACATGGTAGGAAAGGCAGTCGGCATGGTGGGGGACCGGATGTTAAAACCCCGGGGGGCATGGGGTCAGATTTTATACACTGGGGGCGAGGAATCAAATGTTATACACCGGGGGCGACGGAGTCGAATGTTAGACTGGTCACCACCGTGTTGGAGTGTCCTTGGAGGACAACCTTAGTCTCCAGTTGTTTGATTGAGTTCAATGAGAAAAATGTAGTTATTCATGCCCCCTGAGGTGCTGGTGCAGGAAAGTGAAACCTTTACTGCCAGGTTTTCTCACAAATTACTGCAGCCGTCAGACACCGTGATGATGAGCTCAACACAGGGTCTCTTTTTTTTTTTTTTTTTTTTTTTTTTTTCAAGAAAAGATTGTAGGTTTTAATAAATCTGGGGACTGTTTGTGTTCATTACGGCTCATTTATGCCGCTCCGTGAATTGACTAGTCTGCTTTTTGTAGACTGTGAAACTTGGGTCCCAGACAAGCCATGCAGCCCCCTTCACCCACTGTCTATAGCACAACAACTTTCCTCTTGGCAGAACTTCTTTGCGGCTCCTCAGGACCGAAAAACAAGTCAACCAGCGGTAAAGGTCGCAGTAGACGCGCCCAAGGCGTGCGGGAATCGACTCGTATAACGACAGGGGCAAAGAAGGTTCAGGCTACGGAGAAAATGGCATAGTCGAAGAAGAATGTCTGGCTCTGGGTCATGACGATTTGCAGCCACGCAAAAGGAAGAAGGGATTATTTGCAGATTGGGACGCTGTTTATAGGCGCAGAGATGAGAGCGGTTGTGATGACGTCTCAATGGCTTGTCGTGCGAGGTCACAGCGATGCTTTTTAAATTCCTCAGGCTCCCACTAACTGTGAAATTTTCGGGCGGGCCGGCGAGATAAACGCGTGTTGTACGTACCTCATTCACAGGCCTTGCATGCCTCCAGCACTAATAAGGTTGCCACTTGGCTTTGCATTAGACGGAGGAATCCGCCAGCTACACTTGCCACCTGGCTCGGCATTACCAGAGCAGATCCAGCATGTCAAAGTTTCACATCTGGACGGGAACATTTTTAAAGGTTTTTCTGTCAGGCAGGCCTCGGTTCTGCGTCTCTCATTACTTGCTGAGGTTCCCCCTTGAGAAAGTCTGGTTGTCGTTGGGACAGAATTAAAGAAAATAGAAAAAAAGAAAAAGCAGATCCAGCAAGGAAGAAGGAGCCATAATTTTTTTACAGTCCTGTCCTTTCTAACATGAAATGATTGGACAGGTCACACAATCGGTGCACTCTTCTGCTGAAATACTTTGCGTAGCTGGGGACGGCTCTTCAGAATTAAAGGGTTATATGCAAAGTCACAAGTTATTCCCTATCTGATCCCGAGATCGGGATTCTGGAACTGTAAGAATTCTGGAAGAATCGGGATCCTCTGCTGCAGCATCCTCGACCTCCGCTCCATTCATTGTCTATGGGACTATCGGAAATAGTCGATCACTGTACTAGGCAATTTTTGCCAGTGCCATAGACAATGAATGTTGAAGAGGCAGATTATTCGCAGCTGAATGGTAGAGCTGTAAATCTTTTGCTGTCTCAAAGTCACGATCTTAGGATCACTGGGAGTCCCCGCATTCGGAGCCCAAATGATCAGCAAGTTATCCTCTGTCCAGTGGTTTGGGGATAACTTGTAATTTTGGGAATAACCCTTTAAAGAATACTCATCTGTGAGCACTTTGTCTCATTTACATCATAATAGGTGGGAAGTATGTGTGAAGGGGCGTTTCATTAGTGTGAAAGGGTCCTAAGTCCCTCACCAATCGCTCGGTATACCCGCGATTAGTATGCAGCTCAGCAGATAACACAAATGGGGTACGGCTTTGTAGCCCATTTTTTCTATCAAATCCATACTCCACTCTGTGGGGGGGCTCTCAAGCATGAGCTACAGATCGGTGGGGGTGCAAGTTGTGGGACCCTACGTAAATCGCTCAATAGACCCCCCTCCAAACGTGCGCAGTTCAGCAGATAGGAGCGCATTGCCTTAAACGCCATGCAGGCAAGTCATCTCCCTACACACTCAGGGGTGTTGTCTTACCTTCTATGGGGACGAGTCGGGTTACCATCAAAGCCATTTCTTGGTTGACCAATCTCTTAGAAATGGGCAGATCTGGCTGATTGCCACTAAGATCCCGATGTGATCGGTGAGGGTACGACTTCCGAGACCCCACTGTTGGTAGTGTAGTGTTTCTTCCCCTCCACTGTTCTTACTACTTAGCAAGTATCCAGAGGTTGCTACATCATGTACATATTAGAGTTTGAGAACGCCAATGTGGAGGGAAGCGAGCGTAGAGCTAAACCAGAACTTATTCTCTATCAGATCATGAAGTGACTTTTTCTAGTGATGTGCCCTGATTTATAAGATGGGAATAACCCTGGGATGGGATGTCCTCAACACTTGACTCAATCAGCTGGACACCCTGTAGATTTCAGCTCCTGAAGCTAAATATATGACCCCACGGGACACTTATGCGACTAATCACTTCTCAACAAACCAGAAAACTGGAACTTACAAAGTCGAACGTTTCTTTCATCGGTACGGAAAGTCTCCTTTAATGTTTCATGGCGAATATAAAATGCTGCATAGGACCAGGGTTCATCACCGATGACATGTGGAAATACGCAGGTGCTGGTAGCGGGAATTCTGTTCTGTTTTTATGTTTGCCGTTGCTATGCTTAATCATCCTTTAATCATGTATCGCACAGCCCAGCCGCCCCAATAGTCTGGAATGTTTTTGTTTTTTTCCCCTATTGCCCATTATAGTCTGATTGCATGATCTGGATGTGACCTGCGACATCTATGAGCAAGGTTCCTTGGAAAAGTTTAGAAAATTCATCTAAATGAACCTAAAACATGACAGTCAGCTTTCAGATTAAGACTGCTACATAGTGAATATGCAGTGGCTTGTGAAAGTATTCACCCCCCTTTGCTTTTTACCTATTCTGTTACATTACAACCTGTAATGTACAGGCTGCAACACCATTAAGCAAGAGGCACCACTAACCAAACAACACCATGAAGACAAAGGAGATCTCCAAACAAGTCAGGGAAAAAGTTGTTGAGAAGTACAATTCAGGGTTGGGTTATAAAGAAAATATATATATATATATATATATATATATATATATATATATATATATATATATATATATATTCCAATTTCTGATGATCCCCCAGAGCACCATCTAATCCATTATCGTCAAATGGAAAGAACATGGTACCACAACAAACTTGCCAAGAGAGGGCTACCCACCAAGACTCTCAGCCCGGGCAAGGAGGGCATCAGAGAGGCAGACCAGAGACCAAAGGTAGCCCTGAAGGAGCTGCAGAGTTCCCAACCAGAGACTGGAGTATTTGTCCATATAACCACAATAATCTGTACACTCCATAGATGTGGCTTTTATGGAAGAGTGTGCAGAAAAAAAGCCTATTCTTACACACAAAAATTATAAGACTCATTTTGAGTTTGTCAAAAGACATGTGGGAGACTCCCCAAATGTATGGAAGAAGGTGCTGTGGTCAGATGAGACCAAAATTTAACTTTTTTGGCCACCAAGGTAAACGCTATGTATGCCACCAAACCAACACAGCTAATCACCCCAAGAACACCATCCTCACAGTGAAACATAGTGGTGGCAGCATCATTCTGTGGGGATGTTTTTCTGCATTAGGGACAGGGAAAATGGTTTGAGTAGAGGGGAAGATGGATGGTGCGAATTACAGAGATATTCTTAAGCAAAATCTGTTTGTCAGTGATTTGAGACTGGGATGGAGCTTCACCTTCCAACAAGACAATGACCCAAAGCATATTGCAAAAGCAACACTCGAGTGGTTTAAGGGGAAACGTGTAAATGTTTTGGAGTGGCCTAGTCAAAGCCCAGACCTTAATCCAATTGAGAATCTGTGATCAGACTTAAAGATTACTGTTCACCAGAGGAAACCATCTAACTTGAAGGAGCTGAAGCAGTTTTGCCTTGAGCAATGGGCAAAAATCCCAGTGGCAAGATGTGGAAAGCTCATAGAGACTTATCCAAAGTGACTTGCAGCTGTAATTGCTGCAAAAGTAGGCTCTATAAAGTACTAACTTTAGGGGGGTGAATAGTTATGCACACTGAAGTTTATAGTTATTTTGTCCTATATGTTGTTTGCTTCACAATGAAAAGAAAACCAAATATTCACAGTTGTAGGCTTGTTCTTTACATGAACTGATGCAAACCCTCAAAAAAACCTGTGAAATTCCAGGCTGTGAGGTAGCAAAGCACAAAAAATGCCAAGGTGGTGAATACTTTCGCAAGCCACTGTACTTACAGATCAGTGAGTGCTGCTCTGGAGTATAATACAGGATGTAACTCAGGATCAGTACAGGATAAGTAATATGATGTGTGTACACAGTGACTGCACCAGCAGAATAGTGAGCGCAGCTCTGCAGTATAATACAGGATGTAACTAAGGATCAGTACAGGATAAGTAATGTAATGTATGTACACAGTGACTGCACCAGCAGAATAGTGAGTGCAGCTCTGGAGTATAATACAGGATGTAACTCAGGATCAGTACAGGATAAGTAATGTAATGAATGTACACAGTGACTCCACCAGCAGAATAGTGAGTGCAGCTCTGGAGTATAATACAGGATGTAACTCAGGATCAGTACAGGATAAGTAATGTTATGTATGTACACAGTGACTGCACCAGCAGAATAGTGAGTGCAGCTCTGGAGTATAATACAGGATGTAACTCAGGATCAGTACAGGATAAGTAATGTAATGTATGTACACAGTGACTGCACCAGCAGAATAGTGAGTGCAGCTCTGGAGTATAATACAGGATGTAACTCAGGATCAGTATAGGATAAGTAATATAATGTATGTACACAGTGACTGCACCACCAGCAGAATAGTGAGTGCAGCTCTGGAGTATAATACAGGATGTAACTCAGGATCAGTACAGGATAAGTAATGTAATGTATGTGCACAGTGACTCCACCAGTAGAATAGTGAGTGCAGCTCTGGGGTATAATACAGGATGTAACTCGGGATCAGTACAGGATAAGTAATGTAATGTATGTACACAGTGACTGCACCAGCAGAATAGTGAGTGCAGCTCTGGAGTATAATAGAGGATGAAACTCAGGATCAGTACAGGATAAGTAATGTAATGTATGTACACAGTGACTGCACCAGCAGAATAGTGAGTGCAGCTCTGGAGTATAATACTGGATGTAACTCAGGATCAGTACACTATAAGTAATGTAATGTATGTACACACTGACTGCACCAGCAGAATAGTGAGTGCAGCTCTGGAGTATAGTACAGGATGTAACTCAGGATCAGTACAGGATATGCTGTGTAATGTATGTAAAGGGTTATTTCCATCTCCATAAATGGGTATGGTCTGATAGTGGTTGCAAATGCAAGCAATTTTGCAAGTTACCGCTTATTAAAATTTTCAGCCACTTTTGACACTTTTTTTTCTTATATTTCCAGCTAGTTTCCTTGACCGACCACCACTGCAAGACATTGTATTACAGCTGGCAAGGATAGCTTACAAGCTAGAAAGCAGCAGTGGTCGGTCTCCTAGGCAACGAGCTGTAAACAAGATGAAATTGTTAATCTTAAAAACGGCTACAAATTTTAATAAGCAGTAAATTGCAAAAGTGCTTCTTTTTGTTAGTGCTATCCGACAATCTCATCTGTGAAAATGGGAGAATAACCTTTTTAATCATTTTATGTGGGGCATACTTACATACAAACAGTGAAATGATCTTCAAAAGTGCACATACGTTTTAAATTTGGAACATAATGGAAATAATTCTTCATTGTGATGGCTTTATGAAGTACAATAGCGGAGAGATGAATTCCAAACCCAAGATGATTATAACCGCACCTTCCCTCTATGACTTCTTTTTTTGGTAGGTTTTTTATTTCTTTGCACAAGGTTTGCTTTATTAAAGCTCATGTCACCAAGAATTGATGTTTCCACTTTAGTTTTACTATTATCCAGCTGTCTCTGTCTGCGTACTTTTGCCAAAAGAGGTGCACAAGGAATGATTTGCTTTATTCTCAGATCCTTTTAAAGGCAAAACCTCAAAAACAAATTTCTTCTGTAAGGTTTAGTCGTAGTCAGCTTCTTTTTTTTGCCGCAGTTTTTCAACATCGCCGCAAAATTGGTGTTGTTTTTTTTAACAATTTTTTAAGCTCATGCGAAAAACCGTGATGTGTCTGCACCATGTGGACAAACTGATAATAATGAGGCTGTATTTTATTTATTTATAGCAGTTTTTTATGCTTTTTCAATTGCATGCAAAATATTTTATCTTAGTTTTTAGCAAAAAAAAAAAAAATCTGGTTGAGAGGTGATAAAAAGTGCAAAAGCTGTAACCAACGCCGCAACTGCAGCTTCACCTAATGTAGCAGTAGATGGAGCGATCAGCCTCTTACATTTAGGACCGTCAGTGCACTGTGAGTGTATGGATTCTTTGTCATAAAGGCTATAGATTCTTTACTGTACGAGCAGTGAGCCTGGATTCTTTACTGTACGAGCAGTGAGTATGGATTCTGTACTGTGAGTATTTAAGCTATGAATTCTTTACTGTTCAACCAATAAGACTATAGAATCTTTACCGTAAGAGCAATGAGCAATTAGACTAAGAATTCTTTACTGTACTAGCAGTACGTCTGGATTCTTAACTGTATGAGCAGTGAGGCTATGATTTATTTACTGTAAGAACAGTGAGACGATGATTTCTTTACCATAAGAGCCTACCATGAGACTATAAATTCTTTACTGTATGAGCAGTAAGTTTGAATGCTTTATTATATGAACAGTGAGACTGTGGATTCTTTGCTAAAAGAGCAGTGAGACAATGAATTATTTTCTGTAAGAGCAGTGAAATTATGGATTATATAGTTTACAAGACTATGGATTTTTTTATGGAGAGCAATGAGACTATGAACTCTTTACTGTACAACCAGTGAAACTGAATTCTTTACTGTACAAGCAGTGAGTCTGGATTCTTTACTGTACTAGTATTGAGACCAGGGCTGTGAAGTCTGTAAGGCAAACCTCCGACTCCTCAATTTCTCCTGACTACAACTCCACAGCACTGCCTCTTTACTGAGCATGTACATAAAGTGCAGCACAGATTCATCTCAACTAAAAACCGAGATCCTTAGATCAGGAACAGAACAGACGTTTATAGGACATTTCATAACTTTCCCAAATTATGAAAATAATGACAGCATGTACTACTGTACCCAATTTATTATATATTTTAGGAGTCTGAGTCGGTCCATTTTATACTGACTCTGACTCCACCAAAGTGGACTCCACAGCCCTGAACTGTGGATTCTTTGCTGTGAGAGCAGTGAAACTAAGGATTATTTACTGTATGAGCAGTGACCCTAGGCATCTGGAGGTATTCTTTGCAGTGAGAGCAGCAAGAGTATGGTTTCTTTACTGTAAAAGCAATGAAACTTGAATCTTTACTGTATGAAGGGGAACATGGATTCTTTACTGTATAAGTAGTGAAAACCATGGATGCTTTACTGCATGAGCAGTGAGACTGTGGATTCTTTACTGCATAAGCAGCGAGACTGTGGATTTCTTACAATACGACCAGTGAGACTGCGGATTCTTTACTGTATGAGCAGCGAGACTGTGGATTTCTTACAATACCCCCAGTGAGACACTGGATTCTTTACTGTACGAGCAGTGAGACTGTGGATTTTTTACTGTATGAGCAGCGAGACTGGATTTCTTACTATATGAGCAGCGAGTCTGTGGATTTCTTACTATACCAGCAGTGAGACTGTGGATTCTGTACTGTTCGAGCAGTGAGACACTGGATTCTTTACTGTACGAGCAGTGAGACTACGGTAGTACCTGGTACACAATGTTTTGATTGTTGATTCTCTAAACAAGTTCAAGGAGGACCTGGATGGTTTCTTGTAAAATGTAGTGTTATGGGTATTAGATTTCTCGGGATGGGGATCCACGGACTTATTTGGAGTGTGGAAGGACCTCTACCCTTGATATGGGGCAGATAACATCTGTCACATAGGTTTGTAGGCTGGACCCATAAGTAGGGAATTTGGCGACAGCTGGATACTAAACCCGTATTTTTTTTTAATCTATTACAACTGAACGCTTTGCATTTTCAGTACTTTTTTACCCCACTATTCTGTTTCACAGTCATTGTTTCCTGCGCCGTTGTATCATGGAATACTGCGACTTGGCATCCTCCTACTATTCTTTTTTTATTTTTCCAATCTCTGGCATCACCCGTTAAGTGCCCTTTTTTTCTGAGAACAATACAATGACATCGTGATACGATCCTTTCCTTGGCACCGGCTTGATGCAGCTCCTTATTACCTGGCACGGCGGAATCCCAGGAGACGGGCGCCCGACGAGGAGCTCGAGTAAGCCGCGGAGAAAGGAGAGCTGACCTTTTTAATTTTATAATACAACATACAAGTTGGAGAGCCGCGGCGGGGACAATGGCCCGCTCCGTCTAATGCGGCCGAAAATAGCAGATTTTGTTCCGTTGACAGCTCTCGTATTGAGGATTAGGCTCCGACTGATGCATTTTTAATAGACCCGCGGGTTGCCTTTCTGAACTTGAAGGAGTCCTTCCGGGCTGGTATTTCTCCCTCGCTGGGTGGTTTGGTGGCAATTGGATTATATATGTACAGATCACAGATGCTTGCTAATAAAAATCAGCAGCACTAATTGAACAAGCTTGGGGAGGAGGATTAAGGTAGCAAGAAGTGTAAAACTGCAGAATAGGATGATAGAGTAGTGATGTCACAGCCCTGTGACGGCTCTGATTATGACATCATTGATCGCGCTGTCCTGGGAATTATTTAGCAATGTCAAAGCTTTTAAGCATGTGTGACCCTAAAGCTGGACCATATGGAAAAGCAGAGAAACCGTGTTAAGGCAGATGATGTATGGTCCTCCGCCGTGCTTAACGCCACGTCTAGCAGGATGAGTAGGAGGGGAAGCACTTCTGAGAGCCATTTATGTTCTCTACCTATGGATTTGTCAAGCTGTGTAATAGCCCCTGTGTCATGGTGCCAGGGAAGTAGTGATCGATTTACCAAGCACCAGGGCTGAGAAGGGATTTCTTATTGTGTTATATTAGTTTAGTCGTTAATATCCAGGAAACCAGACACTAGGTGACGAGTGCAGGATAATGACACTGACACTTGGGGTTCAAGATGACATTGACACGTGGGGTACAGGATAATGACAATGACACTTGGGGTACAGGATAATGACAATGACACTTGGGATACAGGATAATGACGCTGACACTTGGGGTACAGGATAATGACAATGACACTTGGGGTACAGGATAATGACGCTGACACTTGGGGTACAGGATAATGACGCTGACACTTGAGGTTCAAGATGACACTGACACTTGGGGTACAGGATAATGACAATGACACTTGGGGTACAGGATAATGACAATGACACTTGGGATACAGGATAATGACGCTGACACTTGGGGTACAGGATAATGACGCTGACACTTGGGGTTCAAGATGACACTGACACTTGGGGTACAGGATAATGACAATGACACTTGGGGTACAGGATAATGACAATGACACTTGGGGTACAGGATAATGACGCTGACACTTGGGGTTCAAGATGACACTGACACTTGGGGTACAGGATAATGACAATGACACTTGGGGTACAGGATAATGACAATGACACTTGGGATACAGGATAATGACGCTGACACTTGGGGTACAGGATAATGACGCTGACACTTGGGGTACAGGATAATGACGCTGACACTTGGGGTACAGGATAATGACGCTGACACTTGGGGTACAGGATAATGACGCTGACACTTGGGGTTCAAGATGACACTGACACTTGGGGTACAGGATAATGACAATGACACTTGGGGTACAGGATAATGACAATGACACTTGGGATACAGGATAATGACGCTGACACTTGGGGTACAGGACAATGACACTTGGGGTACAGGACAATGACACTTGGGGTACAGGACAATGACACTTGGGGTACAGGATAATGACGCTGACACTTGGGGTACAGGATAATGACGCTGACACTTGGGGTACAGGATAATGACGCTGACACTTGGGGTACAGGATAATGACGCTGACACTTGGGGTACAGGATAATGACGCTGACACTTGGGGTACAGGATAATGACAATGACACTTGGGGTACATGATAATGACACTGACACTTGGGGTACAGGATAATGACACTGACACACTAGAGGTACAGGATAAGGGCGCTGACACTTGGGGTACAGGATACTAACACTTGGGGTACAGGATAATGACACTTGGATTACAGGATAATGACACTTGGATTACAGGATAATGACACTGACACTAGAGGTACAGGATACTGACACTTGGGGTACAGGATACTGACACTTGGGGTACAGGATACTGACACTTGGGGTACAGGATACTGACACTTGGGATTCAGGATACTGACACTTGGGATTCAGGATAATGACGCCGACACTCGGGCTACAGGATGATGACGCCGACCCTCGGGGTATAGGATAATGACACTGACTGTGGTCTTAACTAGATGACTTGACTATCACTACTGTAGTGAGGGGTCCCGGTTGTGGCTCCTTCCTCTGCTCTTTATGGTCACAGTCCTGAGATCTGCTGAGCTCGTCTTCTCACCGATTATTTCTTCCCACAGACTAAATTTCTGGGAACAATTCAGAGTATTTCTCTGTGTTTTATAGGGATCCTCTCTGAACATTAATCTGCACTATCCAGTCCTGCGCTACACACAGTTTTTTTGGCCGACTCTATGTGACCTGTACGCAGATCTTTAATGAGATTTTAATTAAAAAGTTTTTATTACACCCATAAATATGGGATAAATCAGTAGTATATTGTAAATCCCACGTGTAGAAAGGGGGTCAGTCTCACTGTAACCACAAGAGCGTTTCCTCAGGAAGGAGAATAGGTCTGGGATTTACGCTACTTTATTAGCGGCTCACAACTTTAATATTTTACAAGTTTGCTCAGAAGTTCAGTGTCAGCTGAAGCAAATCCTCTGTATCCTCCGCTCGCAGACACCTTGCTGCCTTTAATGAAAGCTTGGATTTGCGGCCATCATATTTTCTTTCCCACCGGTGGCTCGTAAACATCACCTGACAGCCCCAAACTCGTAACTTTTTGTCTGGGGGTCTCTCTGCGGGACAAAAAGTGAGGAAGCTGATGAATGATTTTGGAACTGTTTCCCAACAAGAATATTAATTACAATAGTGTAATCACATTGTCTATGACCTTTTTTTTTTTTACTTCTTTTTTTTGTTAATTTTCTGCTAAGTGGACATTTTAGGGGTCTAACCGCTGGAACCCCCAACAATCATGGAAATGAGGGTCACAAAGTTCTTTTTTATGAATGGAGCAGTAGTAAGCATGTGCGACCACCAATCCACATTCACTGTCCATAGGACTGGTGATCACACATATTAAGGGAATCATTTGGGGTCTCAACAGCCGCCCCCCAGCAGTTGAACATTTATTATTGGTGACACGTTTTGTCCCATGACCAATATTTATGTTAAATTGATTGACAGTAGTGATGAGCGAGTATGTTCGGTTAACACTTTCGGCGAGTATACTCGGGTGAGTACCAAGTATCTTCAGCATGCTTTGTGATATGTTTGAATCGCTCCCGTGTGCATGATTTGCGATTGTTTGACAGCTTTAATACATGTGAGGAATGCTTGAGGAATGCTTGTTTCTTAAGCATTCCTCACATGTATTAAAGCTTTCAAAGAAACAGGCATTCCTCACGTGTAATAAATCATGCACACGAGAGTGATTCAAACAGATCACTGAGCACACTGAAGATACTCGGTACTCGCCTGGGCATACTCGCCGAAAGGGTTAACCGAACATACTCGCTCATCACTAATTGACAGCTGAATTAGCTTATTTTGGCGGAGGTGGGGAGTTTGTCAACTATCTAACTTCTCCGACAAAAGAAGGATCAAACTTGTTGAATTCACCTTCCCCCCCCCCCCAATTCTTTTTTTTGTTCTTGGGAGGTAACCATCCCCGAGAGGTGTCCAACAGCTTCCCATTTATCTCTTCCCATAAAAAAATAATACATGCTCGCTCTGCTGAACATTATTATTTTAGCTTCCGCTAAAGCCAATCAGTCGTTGCGCACATGTCATACATGGAAGTGTTATCACTGAGGCCAATGACTGGCTGCAGCGGTCACGTGAATGATAGGCGGGATGTTACTTTTGCTGAACAGCGGGAGACTCAAGTGATAAGTAACCGCTCCGATCACACCGCACACTTGCAGGTTGGACTTGGTTGGGGAGTGAGGAGTAAGTTCTATTGCCAGACACCTTTTCTTATCTCCTGTAACTACAAAAAGTCTAATTTATATTAAGATCCAATCCTTTTCTTACCCTAAATCTTGCGTCTGGCAGTCAGGATCGGTCTGGAGGCTACGTCGAAGCTTCCCTTATATTCTTCTGACTTGTGCATTCACACCGGGGTCAATCCAGATTTGATTGACTTTTGGTCAGTTATTGACCCCTACGTTTAGGCGACGTGTTACTTATTATTTAATGGCCTTCAGCTCGATCTTGAGCAATGGCGACTTGATGGATGTAGGAAGATTGATCTTGTGCAAGCCTGGATAGGTCCACCAGGTTCTTCTCCACCAATATCTTGATTGTATCAAGCCATCGGCTTGCTGGTCTTCCTCTTCGTCTTCTTCCTTCTAGTCTTCCAACCATGATGTCCTTCTCCAGTGATTTCTCTCTACATATGATGTGTCCAGTAGGCAAGTCATAGCTTTCTGATCCTTGCTTCGTGTGACATATCTGGCTTGATTTTTTCCATACATGATTTGATTGTTCTTATTTCCATCCTTGGTTATTGTTAACATCCTTCTCCAGCACCACATTTCGAAGACATCTATTCTTCTTCTGTTTTGTTTCTTTACCGTCCTGGTTTTGCATCCACGTGTTACGTACCTGTCTCTATATACCTTCTGTATGCAATTGAGCCACATCAGAAACCACAAGAGATTTCCATAGACTTCATTCCTCAGGGCTGGATCCTCTGGAAAACCACTTAGCAAAGAGCGCTTGTGACGACACCACGTGATCCGAGCGTTATCCAAAGATCTGCTATTTTCTGAGTGGGTCAGACTAATTAACTTGTGTTTTACTGAGAGCTACTGCTGGAGGATTTATTTTTTTCCACAGGTTTGTGCCATTCCAGACCCCGGTGATTAAGGTTGGCTAAACGGCTCCCTGAGGCCTAAATATTTTAACATTTCTGACACGTTTCGAGCTCCGTTATGTCTGATTAACATCAGTTGTTTGTGTATATTAAGAGATGTTGGCGCTGCGTCTACGAAAAAAAATCCCAGGGAAATCTTCCATCAACTCACAAAGTTCACTTCTGTTACTAAGTAGAATTTTCAAGAGTCGTTTTCTTCCCGAAATGATAAACTTCCTACACCAAGACCAAGTCAGCTTGAAACTCCTTGGTACCAGATACATTTGTTATACTGTTGTGGTCAGTTTTTGTGTAAAAAGTTTTTAAACCATCAAAGTTCATAATCTTTTCTTCTCCAATTACGCTTAAAATACTTAAAGGGGTTGTCCAGGACATCCTCAAGAGTCATAGGTTTTTTCTTTCTTGGAGTGGATCTCACTTCTTAAGGGCGCAGTCAGAAGGCCGTATAACATTTGAACAACTCTTCCTATTCATTTCTATGGGAATTCTACTTGTGAGGTTTTGGAAAAACGACTAGTCAGGAAAAAAAACTGCATGCCACTTGATGGGATTCTCTCCAATCTACGCACTGTCAAAATAAAAGGTTGCAAAAAAAGAAAAGATGTTTCAGAAAAAAAAAAAATTTCTGCACTCTTCATAAAAACTTTGTAAAATAAAGCTTCTTTCTGAACATAGCCAAGAACCATGAAAGAGCGGTCTACCGATGGCCAGAAAGGAGTCTGGTTTGAGTTATACGAGACTATCGATGTAAGCGTTGCCATCTTTCCAGACGCGTCTTTACACTTGCATATGTGTCTCGAGTGATCATGCATGTGTTGTCAATGTTAGGAGGTCACTAGACTGTCACTGAGATCCATCATGGCGGACTTTTTCTTTTTTTTTTTTTTTTTTAAATTCACGATCTATAGATTTTTTTGGAAAAGAAACATAACAAGTAATGTGCTTGACAAGTAAACAGAAATACACAACCACTTCAATGTATATGAAATTACAGGAAATAAAATGTGTACTATGTAAAAGTTGCTAATTTATATAATCTGTAAAAGGGTAGATTAATTAATTTAATGGCCTTCAACTCGATCTCGAGCCATGACGACTTGGTGGATGAACAATCTGTAAGAAGATCAATCTTGTGCAAGCCTAGATGGGTCTAACTTGGTCTTCTCTGCCGTTTTCTTGACAGTATCAAGCCATCGGGTTGCTGGTCTTCTTGTTCGCCTTGATTGCTCTCTTCGTATGATGTGTCCAAAGTAGGCAAGTCATAGCTTTGTGATCCTTGCTTCCAGTGACATGTCTGGCTTGATTTGTTTGTTCTTCTTGCTGTAGGTGAGCAAAAAAGAGCAAAACAGTAAGGAGGACTCAAGGAGGACCAATATGTCAATGCCTGATAAGACCAAGATTACGATGAGGAAATTAATGATATATATTGGCAGGTGGAATATCGACAATATATTGATCTGTTAAGATGTGAAATAGGGACTAGTTAGGGATCATTTCAGAGTATTCTGATAGGGCAGGGAGGTGAGGAAAGCTTCCCAATGAAACCATTTGGTAGGGGTTGTAGAAATTTCTTCCCGCTTTTGAGCTATCAGTTTCTCCACACTATGAACTTTAGCAATTTCCGTAAACCATTCTTTTAAGGAAGAGGAGTCTGCTGATTTCCAGTGTTGAGGGATTATTGTTTTAGTCGCTTGAAGAAGATATCTTAATAAGGATTTTTTTGTAAGCCAATTTGGGCATAGAGAACATGTATAACAATATACCTTCAGGCGTCCGGGTCCTAGGGATTGTCACTCCTGTCACCTCCTGTGTAATCTTGAGAATTCCATCCCAAAAAGTGCCAAGAACCGGGCAGACTCAACATATATCCCAAAAAGTGCCAAGAACCGGGCAGACTCAACATATATTTGACATCGTTTCCCCGTGTGCACCACAACGCCAACACAGATTAGAAACTTCAGGAAACCACTTATACAGGGTAGAGGGGACTCTGTACCATCTTAAGACAATTTTATAACTTGTCTTCTGTAATTTAGTAGCTATTACTGACTTATGAGACAAAAATAAATATTTATCCCACTGATCTTTTGTAAATGTTTGAAGAAGTTCAGATTCCCAAGCCCTGCAGAATGGAGGTAGATCGTTCAGGTCTGAATCTATCGACAGTCTGCACACACCTGAGATGGCATGCGGGGGACCTGAGGGGGCAACACCCCACTTTTCAAAGGAGGATGTAGAACGAGCAGATTCCATGCGCTTATCTAGCGAAAAGTAAAAGTGCTTTAATTGAACATATTCAAAGTGAAGTCTTGTCTTATGAGGGTGATCTCCCAAGATAGTGAAGAGGGGTAGAAGCATACCCTCTGGGACCACTTGGTAGTCGCACAGAGGAGCCTTTTTCAAATTAATCAAGAAGGGAAAAGCACGGTGGAAACTCATCAGTTATAGGCATTAACAGGCCTTTCCGGTCAATCTGGATGCCTCTCGTACTTGGTACCTGACACTATAAGAAATCGGAATGTTATTTTGGGCTATACAGGGCCAGGTCCATGGTAGAGAGGCTACTGATATCAAGCAAATATATCCTCTGCAATACGAACCCAAAGCTTTGACTTGGAGCAGTATATCAAGTCTAGTATCCTCGCATGCGCGGCCACTAAATAATATCGGCGGTAGTAAGGCAGACTGACATCACCAGCGTCTTTAGGGCGAGTTAGAGTATTATTTCATATCCTCAGCCAACTTGTTGACCAAACCAACTGAAGATATGTTGAATTTTAACCCAGTAAAAGGAAGGCAGAAATATTTGGATGGTTTGCAGTAGCTATAACAGCCTGGGTAAGACTGTAATTTTTATTATATTAACCCTGCCAACCCTGGAGGATTCTCGTTTCCAGGAACTAAGATCTTCCTCTAACTTGGACAAAAATGAATGAAAGTTGAGAAGGAGCAACTTCAAAAAATCTGAAGGGATTTTGATGCCCAAGTAGTTAATATTGTTGTGTGGGGGCCACTTAAAGGTTAAATTGTTTTTTAAAGTGTTTGTTAATTGTTGGAGGAGGTAGATAATTAATGATTCATATTTAATGCTTCAGATTTGTCCATGTTTATCTTGAAGTTGGACCATTTGCCAAAGCGCGCCAATTCAGACATCAAAGAAGGGAGATATATATGAGGGTAATATAGATTAGTAGGTCATCGGCAAACATTTATATTCCTGACCTGTCATTTTAAGGCCGTATATGTCTGAATTGATCCATATAGCCTCCAGAAGATGTTCCATGATTCGTTATATATATCAGGGGGAAAAGGGGGCAGCCCTGCTGGGTGTCATTATTTATGGAAAAAGGTTCTGATAACGTACCATTGATTTTTAATTTCGCTGTCGGGGTTTGGTAGAGGGCAAGTATTTTGGATTTGAATATTGGACCCACATTGTAATGTTACAAAGTTTGGGAGAAGACCAGGAAATTCGGTCACAAGCCTTTGTGGCATCGAGGGACATTTGGTAATAAAAAACATCCAGAGACATCACGTCAACACAGATCTACATCTCTTACATTGATGAGAACACATTAAACTGGTCAGATGGGTTATCGCGTGCATATGAATAATTTCTTTGCCCTGTGGATGTGGCATCTTCTGAATTTATATAAAAAGGAGAGAAAAAGGGTATTTACCTAATTAGGATACAATCCAAACTTTGAACCCTCAACCACAACTTGTCAAACTTGAGCTGTCTTTATCCTTTCCATGCTCAAATTGACTTTCATCGTAATATATATCGACCTAAATATAAGCAACATTTGTCACTTATAACTTGTGATTTTCTATTTGTTCTCACATCCCTTTCAAATTTACTCTCCCAGCTCAAACCCTTTGCCTAAGTAGAGACCGTAAGACACAAAGAATTGCAATAGTCCCATATTTTGTAGAATTTTAATGAACAACCTGTGTTTTGGTATACTATCTTTTCGAATGGGATGATTGAGTTAACCAATGTGATCCAATATCGCAATGTTGGCTGTGTATTGCCCATCTATCTGAATGCCAACAATTTCCTGGCCAAAAGTAAGGTTTCTCTCAAAAAAATCTTAATATAATGTTCCCAGGCATCATCCTCCATTACCCCAAAAAGGCAAATCAAAGGATCACATGGAATTGGGATGGATACTAAGGAAGATAATAAAGAGGTTACTTCCTGACAGAAGGACCTAATAATGGAGCAGTCCCAAATTAAATGAATAAAGTCAGTATGACATCGTAAACATTCTGAATTAGAGGAACGCCCCATTTGATATAGTCTGAGGGGTGTGAGGTATCACTGATGAATAATATATAGCTCAATCAACTTATTATTGACGGAGGGGGAGACAAAGGACGGGGACTCCAAAACTTCCTCCCATTCCTCCTACCCCATATTCGGAATTAGAAGTCTCCACTTATATTTTGCTGGTAAAGGGTTCCGATCTAAGCCTGTTGATAGCAAGTATGTATACAAGCTGGATATAAGACCTTGTGGACCTTGAGATTTAAGTATTCCTATTAAGGGAAATGAGGAAATAGTTTGATTTATTTCTAGATTTTGTATAGTGAGATCTGAGCCCATTCTTAAGTTGGAGATACAGTACCTGAAGAATTGAGATCTTGGAACCTTGAATTTATTTTGCGCCTGTTCAGATGACATCAGTATAGACCTTTCATAAATGTCTCTTAACAAATAGACCCCACTAGCTATCCAAAAGGGGGCAGATGGATGTTCCATTAATGTCGCAAAATACCGATTTCCCCCATATAGGCATTTCAGCTATAACCTGTGTAAAGTCAATCCTTTTCTTTGCCTGTCTCCATACCGTTCTCGCCAATCTGTGTAGGGGTAACAACTTAATGGCAGTAGATTTATTCAATTCTAAAAAACCCAGTAAACAACCTGTGCCTAAAGCGTGTGCCAAGTGGTTCTCAGAATTCGGTAACTGGGAGTCAGGCATCGAACTATGGATCGCTTTTAGCTGACCTGCTAAATATTATAGATGGAAGTCAGGCAGAGCTGCTCCTCCCATATCTTTAGGCCCTTGAAGGGTAGATAACCGGGTTTAGCCTATTTGCTAATAATTTGGTGTATATTTTCAAGTCAACATTTGGAAGGGAAATTGGGCAATAGCTATTGCAAGAATGAGGGTCTTTTCCTGGTTAAGGGATCACTGTAAAATGTGCAGCTGTGAAGTGACGGGGGAATGTGGTGGAGTCTGAGACCTTAATCATCAGATGAGTCAGTAGTTCGGAAAAGCATTTTTAAAATTAGTATGTAAGGCCATCAGATCCTGGACTTTTGTTTCCAGGTAGGTCACCTATTATTTTTAGTAGTTCTTGGGAGGAAAAGGGTTCTTTTAAATCTTTTATTGTTTTGTCTTCCAACAGGAAGAGACAATTTGCATATTTTATTTTCTCAGAAGAGCATGCATGTCTTATAAGTCTCCTCACTCTGACATGCCAGGCTTGACTTGTCACTTTCCACAAGGAGAAACTTTACCTCTTACTCTCTCTCTCAGCTCTTGGGGTCTATTGTTGCGTAGGATTCTGTACCCATGATTGTGGTCTGTAAGTTGAATAATTTGGAATAGTAAGAGTGAAAAGAGCTCGCGATTTCAGGGGTCATGTTTACCATAGTCTTTTGGCTTTTTGATGCATGAAATGTGATTTTGCGCCAGTTTAGATCTCAAAGCATTAGCCAGCATTCACCCTCCTGGTTTATTTCCAAATTCATAGAATTTGCTATAACCAAGTTGAAGGAGAAGCCTGTGGGAAGTGTCTAATAGTTGTTTAGCTTCTAGTCTGGCTTTGAGAAGTTTCCTAAGGGTTGTTGTGGAAAGTGCTCATTTGTGAATCAACTCAAGTTTAGTAATTTTTTGGAGAGCTAATTTTTATGAATGTGCCCTATCCCTTTTGATCCTTGTTCCATGATTAATGAGAACACACTTAAGGGCTTCCCATTTGATTGTAGGTGACGTATCGATCTAAAATGAAATTGGGTACGGAATTTTGTATGTCGGATGTACAAATCGTGTCTAGAAGTAAAGAGTCGTTGAGCCTCCAGGACCATGTCGTTTTGGTAAGTGAGGACACTTTGAGAGAGTAGAATAGTGGTGCATGGTCTGACCACAAAATGTTGCCAATGATAGTATGTGAAAGCCAAGTCAAAGCGCTGAAGAAAAATATAGTCTAGACAATTGCTTACTGTTAAGGAGAAGATAAAACCCCATCTGGAATGTTTCTGTCTCTTAGAGGGTCCAGTAATGGTTTAAGTGCCGATCGTTGGGCCAGGGTATAGCGGGAGAGATCCGGCATAATTTGAAATGGCCAATTGATGTAGGAAAGATTTTGCTTTTTCTGTCCTGCTTGGGAGATTTATTCCTTGATGGTATAGGGATAGATTGCAGGTGCCCTTAGAGTGTCCTTCGGTCTACTAGGGATGCCAGTCTGTTGTCGTCCAACTGAGAGTGCATAAGGGGTAGAGGACCTCCAAAACAAAGCTGATTCTGCAGAGCATGGTGAAATTGCATTACAGGCTGTGCCAGTGGTAACCCCTCATCTGAAGATATAATATAGACGTGGTCAATTTGACAGGTTTCTGGGAATGTTGTGGATGATATAGAGGGAAGTGGGGGTGAGTAATTCCAAGAAGAGCCGTGGACCATCTTGCTGGAGAGTGGGGCTAGTACCCCAGCTGAGGGGAAGCTCAAGTTCCATAGAATGAGACAAGCTGGGTGGATTAATTCCCATGGTAAGGGATATTTGGGGTTGTGCAGTAGGTGGCCTTGTTGGAAGCCTGGAATATGGGGACAGTCCCAGGTCAGGGGAGTGAGACCCAGTAGTGTGTTTGGGGCTACCTAATAACAGTGCCATTTAATTGCATGTGGCACTTGAAGGAGAGGACTGCAAGAGGGGAATCACTTCCCTTGGCAAAAAGGGGTGATCAGTATGAGGGTGATCTCCTACCTCTATAGGGATTGTGGCCTTTCGCAGGGTGATGTTCGCTTGAGGTGGCAGTTGTAGGAAGATGCATGTTTGCAGCGTTGCACATGTAACTGATGCTCCTGATCCGCTCCGAGCATGTGGGGGTCGCCATCTGGAGGTGGTGTGGTATCCCTCCCCGATGGTGTCATTGTGGAGGGCAGATAGTGTCTTCCACAGGCAGGAGGGCCTATCCGGGCTGTCTCCCCAATCTTCTGTGTCGTAATGGGATCAGAGCCGGAGTCGAGCAGGGAGTAGTGGCCATCTTGCAGTAGTGTGGGGAGCCTCTCTGACATAGGCGATACTGATCTCTGAGGACTCCATCCCCGTGCAGGACCCAGGTGGACCTCCTCAGCTGATTGCCTAGTAAGGGATTCCCTCTAGGCATCTGGAGAGACGCTGAGTGAGGAACGGCGGCGGCAATCTTGTAATGGCGCGGATCCCTCTAATAATGTGGCTGTAATGGGAAACCGGGGGCCCCGCTCACTAGTGGGATCTGGGTGGGGTTCCCTGTTATGATGCATGAATGGGGAGTCCTGCGGGGCCGACTCAATGGTGCTCTGTATCACGGCTGGAACAGGAGTGGATGGCTTAATCCGGTGGCGTCTGGTGAGAGTATCCCCGGTCAAGGGCACATGAAAAAACGCCTCAATATCCCCGTGAGGGGAAGGAGCTCTTGATGTAGATTGAGTCTTGATCTTTTCGGCAGTGTTTTTTCCCATATTGGGTGAAGGATGTCTTTGATTATGTAGAGAGAGGCTGAGGAGCTAAAAGACACATGTCCTTACAGTTATGGCTAGCCACACACCCCCACCGGACTTTGATTTTTCTCGACACCGGCCATGAGGGTAGAGTCACGGCATCTCCATACTCGAGTCTCGCCTCATAGCCAGTGCGGCCAAGAACGTAGGAGATTGAGTCTGTTGAACTTGGTTTATGGTTTCTACACAGGAGAATCATTTTAGAAGGAAACTCTCAAAGAAAAGCGTAAAGTCTCATTTTAACCTGACGACCTAGCGCCTTGAATTTATGGAGCGTCGTCGGGCAATCTACAGTATCTGGAGCAGGTCAGATCTCCGAGAGCTGGAAATCTTCAAGAAAAGTCAGAAGTGGTTTTAGTACTTCTGTCTTCTCTTATGCTAACTACTTTGCTTAATGAGCGCCATGTAGTGAATAGAATTCCCATGCTCTTTTAGATCCTGTGATCACATTGTCAGGTGTCTGCCCAGTATAGCAAAGCTACTGGCTCTTAGTAGACCAAGAACAGATCTTCCAGTGACTTGTGTCACTGTAGGATGCTCAAGTTAAAGGGCGATTCATGCTGCACAATAGCAGCCAGGTATATTGTTCCTTGAAAAGCTACAGCCCGGTTCACAGCCGGAGACCAGACTAGTCCGACACCTCTCTTGGACAGCTTCTCCCAGCACTGCTCCTGATGATTGACAGGTCTCTCTCTATGTACACGCGAGCGAGAGACCTGTTAATCATTTGCAGTGTGGTGCTGAGAAGAGCTGGTGGGGTTGGCACTGGGCTAGTCTTGTCTCCAGCTATGGTCCCCGGTCGAATTATTCTTCTATGAAACACCAGAGCAGTCGTGCTACCCGCGGTTTGGAAAGCATGAAAAGCCTGACAGTGGAAATATGCACAATAAAGGAAAAAAAATATGTCCCTTAGAGATTTTTACTATCTCTGGAGGAGGGGGTCAAGAGACATAATAAATAAAAAAATATATATACAGATGCATCTCACTAAATTAGAATATCATCAAAAAGTTAATTTATTTTAGTTCTTCAATACAAAAAGTGAAACTCATTTACTATATAGAGTCATTACAAACAGAGTGATCTATTTCAAGTGTTTATTTCTGTTAAAGAAGTTGTCCAGTACTTTATATTACCCCCCCAATGTATCCTCCCGGGGCCCCTAAGGATTTTTGTAAATACCTTACGTTGCAGATACTGCCTGTGAGCGGCGCTATCCTTGGCCGCTCACAGGCATCACGTGACCCCGCGCTGACGTCACGAGAAGTGAGGCATGACTCAGCGCTGGGGTCCCCGCGGTGGCTTCTGGGTTGTGGGCGGGGTTACCCCCGTGTCACACCCAGCATCCACCGCGCACCGGGTGTGACGCGAGGGGTAACCCCACCCACAACCCAGCGTTCACCGTGGAACGCAGAAGACAGAGACCCCCGGCTGCTGCCAGCACTTGTGATGATGAAATCAGCGGATGTCAGAGCTGGCTGCAGCCGGGGGTCACGTGATGCCTGTGAGCGGCCAGTGATACTGCCTGTGGGTGGCGCTATCTGCAACGTAAGCTAATTACAAAAATCCTTAGTGGCCCTGGAGGGATACATTGGTGGGATAATATAAAGTACTGGACAACCCCTTTAATGTTGATGATTATGGCTTACAGCCAATGGAAACACAAGTCATTATCTCAGTAAATTAGAATACTCTATAACAACAGCTTGAAAAATGTTTTTAAAATCCGAAACATTGGCCTACTGAAATGTATGTTCAGTAAATGCACTCAATACTTGGTCGGGGCTCCTTTTGCATCAATTACTGCATCAATGCGGCATGGCATGGAGGCGATCAGCCTGTGGCACTGCTGAGGTGTTATGGAAGTCCAGGTTGCTTTGATAGTAGCCTTCAGCTCGTCTGCATTGTTGGGTCTGGTGTCTCTCATCTTCCTCTTGACAATACCACATAGATTCTCTATGGGGTTAAGGTCAGGCGAGTTTGCTGGCCAATCAAGCACAGTGATACTGTTGTTTTTAAACCAGGTATTGTTATTTTTGGCAGTGTGGACAGTTGCCAAGCCCTGCTGGAGATTAAAATTTCCATCTTCAAAAAGCTTGTCGGCAGAGGGGAAGCATGAAGTGCTCTAAAATTTCCTGGTAGATGGCTGCGCTGACTTTGACCTTGATAAAACACAGTGGACCTACACCAGCAGACAACATGGCTCCCCAAACCATCACTGATTGTGGAAACTTCACACTAGACCTCAAGCAGCTTGGATTGTGGCCTCTCCACTCTTCCTCCAGACTCTGGGACCTTGATTTCCAAATAAAAATTGGAACTCTGGGATCTTGTGGAGTGTGTCAATGACTGCCTTCTGGACATCTGTCAAGTCAGCAGTCTTCCCTATGATTGTGGAGCGCTTGCATTTTGGGGAGTCATTGAAATTTGCACTCCATGCTACTTTTTACAAAGTGTTGTGATCTACTCCATCTGCATGTTCTTATGCTAATATGCATCTCCGTTTCCCTTTCTCTCCTACGGTCGGTGCCGAGGAGGAGGAGAGCATTTTACCGAAAGGAGTTGTGGTGGCGGCATTGGACTCCGTTTTGGAGAATGGGATTCTGAAAGCTCAAGATGATGCTCCATCTAACACTCCCCATGGGAGGTTGTTCGTGCCTAGAGCCTTTAGGAGAGATTTGTTTGTGGAGTGTCATGAGTCTCGGTTGTCAGGTCATCCAGGAATTTCGGAGACTAAGAGACTTATCAGTCGCAGTTTTTGGTGGCCTGGATGGCAGAAGGAAGTCATCAAGTGGGTGCGTCAATGTACTGTGTGTGCTAGGTCAAAGGCTTCACATACTCCTGCTGCGGGGTTGCTTTGCCCTCTGGAGGTTCCTATTGCGCCTTGGACGCATCTCAGAATGGATTTTATTACTGATCTTCCTGTGTCCGAGGGTTTTACTGTCATCCGGGTGGTCGTGGACCGTTTTAGTGAGATGTGTCATTTGGTTTCATTCATTAAGTTGCCCTGTGCCAAGACACTCGCTAAGGTGTTTGTTAAGGAGATTGTCAAGCTCCATGGCGTTTCCACTGATATTGTTTCTGATAGAGGACTTCAGTTTGTGGCTCGCTTTTGACGTGCTTTTTGTGACAGGTTGGGAGTCCATTTGTCATTTTTGTCTGGGTATCATCCTGAGTCTAATGGACAGACTGAAAGAAAGAACCAGGATGTTGAACAGTTTTTGCGTTGTTTTGTGGCGGACAATCAAGAGGTGTGGTCTGAGTTTCTGTCTCTCGCAGAATTTGCTCTTAACAGTCATGCATCCTCCTCTGCTGGGTGTTCTCCTTTTTTTTGTTGTACTGGGAGACGTCCGTCTTTTGGTTCGTTCTCCAAATTGGGGTCGGCGGTGCCGGAGGAGGAGAATTTTTCCGGTGATTTGGAGAGCGTTTGGACTAATGTACGTTGCAACCTTCAAGAGGCTAACAAGAAGTCCAAGAAGTATTTTGACAGGAAACATAAGGAGGTTTTGTTTACTGTGGGTGACATGGTTTGGTTGTCCTCAAAGAACCTGCGGTTGAGGATTCCCTCTAAAAAAAATGGGTCCTAAGTTTGTGGGTCCATTTAAAGTTCTTCAGGTTGTTAACCTGTCTGCTGTTAGGTTGGATGTCCCTACTTTCTGGAAGATTAATCCTGTGTTTCATGTTTCCTTGTTTAAAAAGGCTGATGTGTCAGATAGGGATGCCACGGTCTCAGTTCCTCCTGTGGTGGAAGACGGCAAATATGAAATTTCTCGTATTTTGAATTATAGATGGCATAGAGGGAGATTACAGTATCTTGTCTCCTGGAAGGGTTTCGGTCCCGAAGACAACTCCTGGGTAAGGACGGATGATGTCTCCGCTCCTAGGCTTGTTAAAGCTTTCCACAAGAGGTTTCCGGATAGGCCTGGGCCTTTAAGATCCGGAGGATCCTCATAAAAGAACGGGTACTGTTAGAGCCCTCCTGTTTGTTTTTTCCATCTTGTGTTTTGCGGTCACGTGACCATCTGCCTTTATATTCCAGCTCCGCCCTTTTGACTGTGCTGGACTTCAGTGTTTGACTGTTTCTCTAGCCAGGTGCTTCTGTGCCTTTCTCTGTCAGTTCGTTTGGTCCTTCTGGGACCTCTAGTACTTTTTGTCTGTTTGTCTTTTTGTGTTCTGCAACACAAAAACAGATCTTCTCTGTTTAGGAGGTGTCCCATTTTTGTCCCAGTCCTTAGTTCTTTTAGGGACCCTTCCCCTTATGCTATAGGTCTTCGTACAGACTAGCCAAGGACTAATTTATAGAATAGCCGAGGACTAAGGCAGGTCTGTTCGCTAGGACCAGGCAGCCCGCTACTTCGTAGGGATTCAGCTTAGTTTTACTGTAGGGACAGTTTTCCTTTATCTTTCCTTAGTACATATTGCAGATCATAACACCCTCCACGTCTCCTGGTGTACTGGCCTGTCTCCTGGTAGCGCCTCCAGCCTCTGGACACTATGCTGACAGACACAGCAAACCTTGCCACAGCTCGCATTGATGTGCCATCCTGGATGAGCTGCTCTACCTGAGCAACTTCTGTGGGTTGTAGAGTCTGTCTCATGCTACCACGAGTGTGAAAGCACGAACAACACTCAAAAGTGACCAAAACATCAGCCAGAAAGCATTGGTACTGAGATGTGGTCTGTGGTTCCCACCTGCAGAACCACTCCTTTATTGAGTGTGTCTTGATAATTGCCAATAATTTCCATCTATTGTCTATTCCATTTGAACAACAGCATGTGAAATTGATTGTCAATCAGTGTTGCTTCCTAAGTGGACAGTTTGATTTCACAGAAGTTTGATTTACTTGAAGGTATATTCTGTTGTGTAAGTGTTTCCTTTATTTGTCTGAGCAGTGCATATACAGTACAGACCAAACGTTTGGACACACCTTCTCATTTAAAGATTTTTCTGTATTTTCATGACTATGAAAATTGTACATTCACACTGAAGGCATCAAAACTATGAATTAACACATGTGGAATTATATACTTAACAAAAAAGTGTGAAACAACTGAAAATATGTCTTATATTCTAGGTTCTTCAAAGTAGCCACCTTTTGCTTTGATGACTGCTTTGCACACTCTTGCCATTCTCTTGATGAGCTTCAAGAGGAAGTCACCGGAAATGTGTCTTCCAACAATCTTGAAGGAGTTCCCAGAGATGCTTAACACTTGTTGGCCCTTTTGCCTTCACTCTGCGGTCCAGCTCACCCCAAATCATCTCGATTGGGTTCAGGTCTGGTGACTGTGTAGGCCAGGTCATCTGGCGTAGCACCCCATCACTCTCCTTCTTGGTCAAATAGCCCTTACACAGCCTGGAGGTGTGTTTGGGGTCATTGTCCTGTTGAAAAATAAATGATGGTCCAACTAAACGCAAACCGGATGGAATAGCATGCCGCTGCAAGATGTTGTGGTAGCCATGCTGGTTCAGTATGCCTTCAATTTTGAATAAATCCCCAACAGTGTCACCAGCAAAGCATCTCCACACCATCACACCTCCTCCTCCATGCTTCACGGTGGGAACCAGGCATGTTGAGTCCATCCATTCACCTTTTCTGCGTCGCACAAAGACACGGTGGTTGGAACCAAAGATCTCAAATTTTGGACTCATCAGATGAAAGCACAGATTTCCACTGGTCTAATGTCCATTCCTTGTGTTCTTTAGCCCAAACAAGTCTCTTCTGCTTGTTGCTTGACCTTAGCAGTGGTTTCCTAGCAGCTATTTTACCATGAAGGCCTGCTGCACAGTCTCCTCTTAACAGTTGTTGAAGAGATGTGTCTGCTGCTAGAACTCTGTGTGGCATTGACCTGGTCTCTAATCTGAGCTGCTGTTAACCTGCGATTTCTGAGGCTGGTGACTCGGATAAACTTATCCTCAGAAGCAGAGGTGACTCTTGGTCTTCCTTTCCTGGGGCGGTCTTCATGTGAGCCAGTTTCTTTGTAGCGCTTGATGGTTTTTGCAACTGCACTTGGGGACACTTTCAAAGTTTTCCCAATTTTTCGGACTGACTGACCTTCATTTCTTAAAGTAATGATGGCCACTCATTTTTCTTTACTTAGCTGCTTTTTTCTTGCCATAATACAAATTCTAACAGTCTATTCAGTAGGACTATCAGCTGTGTATCCACCAGACTTCTGCACAACACAACTGATGGTCCCAAACCCATTTATAAGGCAATAAATCCCACTTATTAAACCTGACAGGGCACACCTGTGAAGCGAAAAACATTTCCGGTGACTACCTCTTGAAGCTCATCAAGGGAATGCCAAGAGTGTGCAAAGCAGTCATCAAAGCAAAAGGTGGCTACTTTGAAGAACCTAGAATATAAGACATATTTTCAGTTGTTTCACACTTTTTTGTTAAGTATATAATTCCACATGTGTTAATTCATAGTTTTGATGCCTTCAGTGTGAATGTACAATTTTCATAGTCATGAAAATACAGAAAAATCTTTAAATGAGAAGGTGTGTCCAAACTTTTGGTCTGTACTGTGTGTGTGTGTGTGTATATATATATATATATATATATATATATATATATATATATATATATATATATATATATATATATATAAATTTAGTTGATTATAGGTGGTTGCAGATTCCTAGAATTTGCAGATGTTTTTTTTTCCACATCGCAATGTTAGCTGCATTGTTTCAGCACAAATAAATAAAAGGCTCATCATATTTACATTTCTGGCCTATTGTGTTTCCAATGGGAGAGAGGGGCTACATGATTAATAATTACACATCATCGCGCGCTCTGCGGCAGCCCCAACACCAGGGCTCTTTAAATCAAAGGCCGTCAAACATTCCTTTGGTTAGGAAAACATGAGTCGGTGCCATTGCTGTAAATGAAAAGTCATAATTTTTCAATGAAGACCCTCCTGTATTTAACAGGTCAGGCTGTGTAGGACGAGGGTGAAAATTAAGTGTCCACAGATGTTCTGGAAATGCAGCTCAATTATATGTTCTTTTATTGGGTGCGTTATAGAAATGTAAGAAACGTAGAGAAAAAAAAATGTTAACAATTCACAAACCAAAGCTTGATTTTGCTTTTCAGTCTTAGAACATATGCCAGCAGGTGATTTCTTCTTTGGCGAAGACCAGGCCGGCAGGGTAGATGTCCTCAACAATACCAGGCTTAAATGATAAAGTCAACCTTAGACATTAATATTCTCTTTGGTCCTATGGAAGATGAAGATGTAGAAAAGAAGCGAGATTATGTGTGTTGATCTTAGTCATTGTTAGAAAGTCTTGACTCAAGTACTTAAACCATCTTGGCTCAATCTTTGGCACTTGCAGTTGTCTTCTTTGGAGAATTCCATTTAGCAAAAATAGTCTGATCCATTACCATGACCCATAATTTCTTTGAAGTGTGACCACAGGAGGAAAAAAGTTGTCCATCAAATGCATTTATGTGATCGGTACTCCAGAGCAGCACTCTTGACTGTAAGTTAAGACAATCAGTTGATCGTAAGCTAGCAATAAGTTCCAAGCTCTCAAGTATAGGCACACATTAAAGCAAATTTAAAGGGTTTTTCCTGATCTTCCTAAATGAGTATTGTCAGAGCTCGTTAATACAAGCAACTTTGCAATTTACTGCTTTTTAAAATTCCAGCTGTTTTTGAGTTAACACTTTTCTGTTGTTTAGAGCTCATTTCGTTGGAGACCAATCTCCGTTGTTAAACACCAAAGCGTGCTTAGTACTTACAAGATTTTTTGTATTGAGCTTGTAAGCGCTGTTTTGAAGCTGACCAGGATCGCTGGATGGTGTCATTGCCTCCTAATTCCGTCCAGCTTCAGTGCAGTGCTTTTAAGCTGAAAAGCAATGGTGGTCAGTATCCTAGGCAACAAGCCGTAAATAAAAGAGTTAATCTATCAAAAACGGCTGAAAATTTTTCTAAGCAGTGAATTGCAAAAGTACTATCCAACAATATCCATATGTGAAAATGGTAGTAATACCTTAAGGAGACCTGTTGATTGCCATTTTCTACTATTAATACATCATCTTTTTTTTAGCCTGATTATCAACGTATCTATTTCTGTTATTTATTTCCCATATCTATACAGTCATGGCCGAAAATGTTGGCAATCCTTGAAATTGTTCCAGAAAGTGAAAATATTGCAATTACATATGTTTTGTTATTCACGTGTTTATTTCCTTTGTGTGTATTGGACAACACAAAAAAAACTGAGAAAAAAAGGAAAATTGGACATAAATTCACACAAAACCCCAAAAATGGGCCGGGCAAAATTGGCACCTTTCCAAAATTGCGGGTAAACAACTTTGTTTCAAGCATGTGATGCTCGTTCAAACTCACCTGTGGCAAGTAACATGTGTGGGCAAAATGAAAGTCGCACCTGAAACCAGATAAAAAAGGGAGAAGTTGACTCAATCTTTTCATTATGTGTCTGTTGTGTGCCACACTAAGCATGGAGAACAAAAAGAGGAGAAGAGAACTGTCTGAGGACTTGAGAACCAACATTGTTGAAAAATATCATCAACCTCATGGTTACAAGTCTATCTGCAGAGATCTTGATGTACCTTTGTCCACGGTGCACAACATAATCAGGAAGTTTACAACCCATGGCACTGTTTCTAATCTCCCTGGACTTGGATGGCGGAGAAAAATTGATAAAAGATTGCAACACAGGATAGTCCGGATGGTAGATAAGCAGCCCTGATCAAGTTCCAAAGAAATTCAAGCTGTCCAGCAGGCTCAGGGTGCATCAGGATCAGCGCAAACTATATGTCGACATTTGAATGAAATGAAAGCTATGGCAAGAGACCCAGGAGGACCCCACTGCTGACACAAAGACATAACAAAGCTAGACTGAAGTTTGCCAAAATGTACATGAGTAAGCCAAAATCATTCTGGGAAGGCGTCTTGTGGACTGATGAGACCAAGATAGAACATTTTGGTAAAGCGGTTCATTCTCCTGTTTTACCATAAACAGAATGAGGCCTACGAAGAAAAGAACACAATACCTACAGTCAACTATGGTGGAGATTCAAAGATATTTTGGAGTTGTCTTGCTGCCACTGGCACTAGGTGCCTTGACTGTGTGCAAGACATCATTAAATCTGAAGATTACTCAAGGATTTTTGGTCGCAATGTAGTGTCCAATGCCAGAAACCTGGGTTTGCGAATCCTAGTTCATGGGTCTTCCAGCAGGACAATGACCACAAACATACTTCAAGAAGCACCCAGAAATGGGTGGAAACAAAGCGCTGGAGAGTTCTGAAGTGGCAGCAATGAGTCCAGATCTACATTCCGTTGAACACCTGGGGAGAGATTTTAAAATTGCTGTTGGGAGAAGACGCCTTCAAATATGAGACCTGGAGCAGTTTGCAAAAGAAGAGTGGTCCAAAATTCCATCTGAGAGGTGTAAGAAGCTTGTTGAGGGTTATAGGAAGCGAATGATTGCAGTTATTTATTCCAATTGGTGTGCAACCAAATATTAAGTTGAGGGTGCCAACAATTTTGTCCAGCTCATTTTTGGGGGTTTTGTGTGAAATTATGTGAAATTTGCCTTTTTTCTCTGTTTTTCTTTGTGTTGTTCCAATACACACAAAGGAATTAAACACGTGTATAACAAACTGTGTATATTTGCAATAATTTTCTGGGAGAAATACTTCATCTTCTGGAACAATTTCAAGGGTGCCAACACTTTCAGCCATGACTGTGTAAATCAATGGGTCCAAAATGAATATAGTCATAATCAGTATATCAAATCAAAAAATGACACCCCAAAACCAGAATACATGGTATGGTAATCAAACCATGACCGCTACAATTGTAATTAAAATTAGTGTTCATTATACAACAAAATTAACAATATTAAAATACACAAAGCAAGGTACCTCAGTTATGAGGGACAACAATTAGCTATGCCCTATTAACAATTGTAGCTCTAGAGATCAAGATACAGCTAAATACGTCTAATTGGAAGAGTTAATAAATATAATAAATAATAGCTCAAGTGGCATAAATCAGCAAACTACCAGTTCATTGATTGACATATAGAAATCATTCACTTAATCATTTAACCGGTTCCCGACCGCCCACTGTAGATAAACGTCGGCGCTTGCCGGGCTCTGTGCAGCGCCGACGTTTAAAAACGGTGGGTGGTCTCGCAGCGCTCAGGACCCCTAGGGTCCTGCAAGCGCTGCGATTCCGGTGCAGAGCGTTAGCTCTGACAGGGAACATCATCGGGACCTGATTAGATCAGGTCCCAGTGATGTTAACCCTTAGCTGTCTTCTATATGCTGTGATCTATAGTGATCACGGCATATAGGAGACAGCAGGAGGAGAGGGGGTCGTCAACTTACCTCTCCGAAGACCTCCGTGTCCTTCCAGGACCTGGGGTTGCTATGGCAGCTGGAGGTCACATGACCGCCTCCAGCTCTGCCATATATGGTGTCCTGTCTGGCTCAGCTGCAGCTGTAGCCAGACAGGAGACTCTGACTGAAACAGTCAGGGAAGATCTCATGTAATGTAATATATGTCTATTACATTACATGAGATCAGAGATCAGAAAAATAAAGATTAATGTCCCATACAGGGACTAAGTAAAAATGTGAAAAAAAGTAAAAAAAAAGTTTTTAAACTATTAATAAAAAAATCACAAAATAAATAAAAATAAATAAATAAAATATTAAACCAATAAATCCGTATATTTTTACAAAACCAAAAAAAGTACACATATTTGGTATCGCCGCGTCCGAAACAACCCGAGCTATAAAACTGTCACACTAATTAACTCCTTCTGTGCACACCGTAATAAAAATAAATAAAAAACGGAGCAAAAAAATATGCTTTTTCATCATATTGCCAAACAAAAAGTGGAAAAAAATGCGATCAAAAAACAAAATAGAAATAAAAATGGTACCACTGAAAACGTCATCTTGTTCCGCAAAAAAAAAGCCGCCATACAGCTCCATCAGCCGAAAAATAAAAAAGTTATAGCGCTCAGAATAAAGCAATGCAAAAAAAATATTTTTTTCTATAAAATAGTTTTATTGTGTTAAAACGCCAAAACATAAAAAAAATACAGTAAGTGTAGTATCGCTGTAAACGTACTGACCCGAAGAATAACGCTGCCTGATCACTTTTACCACACGCAGAACGGCATAAAAAAAAAACTCAAAAAACAATTCCTGAATTGTTTGTTTTTGTTAATTTTACCTCCCAAAAAACGGAATAGAAAGCGATCAAAAAATGTCACGTCCCCAAAAATGGTACCAATAAAAATGTCAACTCGTCCCGCAAAAAACAAGCCGTCACATGACTCTGTCGGCCGAAATATGGAAAAATTATAGCTCTCAAAATATGGTGATGCAAAAACTAGATTTTGCAAAAAAAGCGTCTTTTAGTGTGTGACAGCTGTCAGTCATAAAAACCCGATATCAATCTGGTATCTCTGTAATCACACCGACCCGAAGAATAAAGTAATCTAATCAGTTATATCACACTAGGAACGGCGTAAAAAATAAATAAAACCAATTCTTCACCTGCTACTGATTTGTTTATTATGTCCCCAAAGATCCCAGTAAGGCTCTGCCCACATTTATCCTGTGCTCTGCGCTGAGCACTTACACCAGAGTTTCCGTGTAAATCTCTGAAATACATGATTCAGCCGGAACCCATGACGGAAGATTCCCTGTAATGAGACAGATATAGGCCACTGTGGACGCCGTCTAGCCTGGGATCCCACGGTGTCATTTGTTTTAGGCGTGCATAAAAGTGCGGTTGGCCACAGTTTTGTGCACTTCTGAAAAAAAGGACACCGCTACACAGAGGCCAGACGGTGTCCAGAGTAACTCTGCTGCCTCATTACAGTGAATGGATCCTGCAGGGGTTTCATCTGAATTACATCACTTGGAAATTTAGATGGAAACCCCGATGTAAGTGCTCAGCCTAGAGCGCCGGATAAATGTTACGTAAAATGTTCCCAATAAAAGCTTCAACTCAGTCCTCAAAAAAAGCTAGTCCCCACTCAGGTCCGTCATCTGTTAAAAATATAAGGGACTTCCAAGTTACTGGTAGCAGAAAGGCTCTGGAAAAGCAAAATGACCCTTGCCCCCCAAAAGAAATTCAGAAAATTTTGTGCTCCCAAATCCAAATGCCTATTCTACAATAATTTGTTCTCCAATTGTCAAATAGCACTCCGTCCCCCCCAGATCTCACCGTATGGCTAAGCGGTACGATACAGCCACATATGGGGTATTGACACTTTTAGAAGAAATTGTGTGACACATTTCGGCACCATTTTTACCCATTGCCCTGTGTGAAAATGTAAAATCTGAGGGTAAAACATTTTTTTGTGGTAAAAATATAATTATGATTTTTTCACTGCCCAATGGTATAAATTTAAAAATTAAAAATACTCACTACTTCCCTAGATGAATTCCTTGAGAGGTGTAGTTTACAAAATGGGGTCATTTGTGGAGGTTTCTGCTGTTTTGGCATGTCAGCGACTCTTCAAATGTGACATGGTGTCTGCTGCCTATCCCAGCCAACATAGCGCTCCTTTCTCTTCCGAACCCTGCCGTACACCAAAGCAGTGGTTTTCCCCCACATATGGGGTATCGGCGTACTCAGGAGAAATTGTACAACAAATTTCATGGTGCAATTTCTCCGGTTATCCTTATGATAATGCAAAATTAGGGGATGAAAAACATTTTTTATGGGAAAAATGTGAAAATTTTATTTTCACGGCTCAATATTATAAACTTCTGTGAAGCAGCTGGGGGTGCAAGGTGCTCACCACACATCTAGATAAGTTCCCTAAGGGGTCTAGTTTCCAAAATGGTGGCACTTGTGGGGGGTTTCCGCTGTTTAGACACATTAGGGGCTCCACAAATGTGACATGGCGTCCGCTAATTATTCAAATAAATTTTACATTCAAAAAGTCAAATGGCGCTCCTTCCCTTTCAAACCCTGCCATGCGCCCAAACAGTAATTTGCCTCCGCATATGGGGTATCAGCGTGTTCAGGAGAAATTGCACAACAAATTTCATGGTGCAATTTATCCTATTACCCTTATGATAATGCAAAATTAAGGGATGAAAAACGGTTTTGTGGGAAAAATGTGAAAATTTTATTTTTACAGCTCAATATTATAAACTTCTGTGAAGCACCTTGGGGTTCAAGGTGCTCACCACACATCTAGATAAGTTCCCTAAGGGGTCTAGTTTCCAAAATGGTGTCACTTGTGGGGGGTTTCCACTGTTTAGGCACATCAGGAGCTCTCCAAACGCAACATGGCGTTTGCTAATTATTCAGACAAATTTTACATTCAAAAAGTCTAATGGCGCTCCTTCCCTTCCGAGCCCTGCCGTGCGCCCAAACAGTGGTTTTCCCTCACATATGGGGTATCAGCACGCTCAAGAGAAATTGCACAAAAAATTTTGGGGTCCATTTTTTTCCTGTTACCCCTGTGAAATTAAAAAAAATTGGGTCTAAAGTAACATTTTTGTGAAAAAAGTTAAATGTTAATTTTTTTCTTCCACATTCCAAAAATTTCTGTGAAGCACCTGAAGGGTTAATAAAGTTCTTGAATGTGGTTTTGAGCACCTTGAGGGGTGCAGTTTTTAGAACGGTGTCACTTTTGGGTATTTTCTGTCATAAAGACCCCTCAAAGTGACTTCAAATATGATGTGGTCCCTAAAAAAATGTTTTTGTAAATTTTGTTGGAAAAATGAGAAATCGCTGGTCAACTTTTAACCCTTATAGCTCCCTAACAAAAAAAAATTTTGGTTCCAAAATTGTGCTGATGTAAAGTAAACATGTGGGAAATGTTATTTATTAAGTATTTTGTGTGACATATTTCTCTGATTTAAGGGCTTAAAAATTCAAAGTTTGAAAATTGCAAAATTTTCAAAATTTTCGCCAAATTTCCGATTTTTTCACAAATAAACGCATGTGATATCAAAGAAATTTTACCACTATCATGAAGTACAATATGTCACGAAAAAACAATCTCAGAATCAGGGGGATCCGTTGAAGCGTTCCAGAGTAATTGCTTCATAAAGTGACAGTGGTCAGAATTGAAAAAATTGGCCCGGTCACGAAGGCAAAAACAGGCTCTGGTGCGAAGTGGTTAATCCATATGGTAATAACTACTATGGGATCCACGGACTGAATAGAATAAAGTGCAAGGTGCAAACAGTACCAGTATAGGATAGAAAAATTCTCAAAACCAAATACAATTGGTACGGCCCAGAAATTTGGACCCTAGAAAAAGTAGAATATAGCACTCCAACAATATGTTGTGTATGAATACCCAGAAATAACCATACATTACCTGTGATAATGGAAGAGCTCTGTTTAGGGCATGCATTTCGTGAACACTTCCTCAGGCGGCCTGAGGAAGTGTTCACGAAACGCTCTTCGGGGTTGAGGGACGCGTGCATGACCTAAACAGAGCTCTTCCATTATCACAGGTAATGTATGGTTATTTCTGGGTATTCATACACAACATATTGTTGGAGTGCTACATTCTACTTTTTCTAGGGTCCAAATTTCTGGGCCGTACCAATTGTATTTGGTTTTGATAATTTTTCTATCCTATACTGGTACTGTTTGCACCTTGCACTTTATTCTATTCAGCCCATGGATCCCATAGTAGTTATTACCATATGGATTAAATGATTATGTGAATGATTTCTATATGTCAATCATTGGACTGGTAGTTTGCTGATTTATGCCAATTTTGTTGTATAATAAACACTAATTTTAATTACAATTGTAGTGGTCATGGTTCGATTACCCCACCATGTATTCTGGTTTTGGGGTGTCATTTTTTGATGTGAATGACTGTATGCCTGCTTAGCCATCCCATATGTTCTCCGTACATTAATAACTCAAGACTGGTCGGCTGTGTGAATTTCTCTTTGTGTCAAGTCCCATGTCTCTGCCCTTCACCCATCTGCGGTTCACTCACGTTAACACCTCATATGTCCCTTCTGGGCTTAGCGTTGCTGAAAACAATATAATTCTGTCCCGTTTTAGGCCAAAGTCGTGAGAATGTTAATAAAAGACTTATTAAAGAGGGAGGGTGTGTGCGGGGAGCGTTACCTAGAAATATTTAGGAGGGGTAAAAAAAAAAAAAGAAAAAGTAAAACGGTTCCATTCCTAAATGTCTCAGATCCGAAAAGGGCAATTTGACATATTCAAAATATTTTTTGGGGGGGTTATATGAAAAGATTGTTAATCCTAGTCATTCTGGGGATCCCACTGGGCCATTACTGTTGTTCTTGGCCGATGTTACAACACTGAGTCATTGACTCCCATGGTGGTAATGTTTTAAGATGTGGGGTTTTTTTAGTCTTAACCCGGGGACACTTGTCAGTGTATGAGTCTTACTCATCTACCCCTGGGAACCCTGGAAAAGAAGACAGGTGAGTTAGTCAGATTCTGCACCACTACGAGCTATATATCAGCCGTCATGTGAATTACCAGTGTTGGCCGAGGAGTCGGACAACAGAATTTATGTACATTAAAATAAAATATGAATTTGTCAAAGGAGAAAGATCTGTCTAGCAGTGAGGACATTGTAGAGCCACATTCTTGGCCTTGAAGGGTAACCATCGTTTTCATTTTTATTTCAGAAATCAATAGTACACATGAAAATAAGCAACTTTGTAAAATATCTTATCAGAGAAATTTGCTTCTTTCTCCTCCTGGATTGATTTTTCACACTCAATTCATGGGTAAAATCTGTATTCCGTAAAGACAGACTTTCTCATTACCGAGGTAGGAGATGACAGTTGGTGCTTTAAAAATTATATGAAGGGGAGGAGCTAGAGTTCTCATGAAATGACAGTTACAGTTCTCCATAGAACTGTATGAGCACCAACTGCTATCACAGACTTAAGACAGATATTTACCTGTGAATTGAAAATTTTGAGACTGAACATTTAGACCAGGAGGAGAAAGAAGCAGATATCTCAGATTAAGATATTTAAAAAAAAAAAAAAAGTCTTATTTTCACCTTTACTATTGACTTATGTAAAAATAAAGTTAAGATGACGGCTACTTTAATTGAGTAACAGATTCTCCTTGAACAAAGGTTGTTTTCTTTTGGTGGAACAGACTGAGACAATGTATCTCCAGAAACGAGACTGTCAGGAATAACTCAGATGTTCAGTTCACTCGAATTGACACAATAGCAGTTTTATACGTTAAGAATAAAATTTTTCAGAACAAAAGGTTATTTCCATCGCTAGATTATGCCACCACTTTAAAAGTGGCGGGGGTTCTTTCTTGGGATAATCAATATAGGTCACAGCATTCCTTTAGTACTGTATACACTTCTAATGTATGGCTGTATCGAGAACTGCAGCTGGCCCTATTCTCTTGAGTTTCCGGTGCAAGGATGGCTGGCCAACTGCTGTGAAGGGGGGAACCAGCGATATGGTCCATTCATCCTCAAGATCAATGGGGGTTGATGAAAATTTAACATAAATCCAATACCACATAGCCAATTTTCCGGAGTGTTACTCATAAAGTAGTTGTATGGATCGCATGAAAGTGCTCCATAAGAGGCCATCCATCTGAGCTTCTGTAGTAACCTATAAGGATGTGAATTATATACTGTATGTCCTACATATCTCATCATGATTCTCTGCCACATAACTGGTTTGGCATCTTCTGGAAAGTCAGATTCGTTATCTAAATATTTAGACAGATTATATTGTTCTGAACAAACAAATCAATTTTGGAACAAATCAAACCAGACACGTCACTGGAAGCAAAGATCACCAAGCTAGCAATTGCCAACTTTGGACACATCATACGGAGAGAGCAATCACTGGAGAAGGACATCATGGTCGGAAGAATAGAAGGAACAAGGCGAAGAGGAAGACCAGCAACCCGATTGCTTGATATTATCAAGATAAAGGCCGAGATGACCCTGGTGGACCTACTGTATCTATGCTTGCACATAATCGATCTTTCTACAGAGAGCGTTCATCCATCAAGTCGCCATGGCTTGGGATCGAGCTGAAGGCAGCTAAATAATAATAATATATTGTTCTAAAAAGATCGAAGACCCAAGCGTAAAATCCCACAGAAATTTCCAATATGAATATAAGTCCACTGTCTAACTTGCCTGCCACGGACTTAGAGATTCTGACTCCGCTACCCTTGCTGTGCCCATGTTTCTAATAACTTAAAGAGGATCTATCTATCTATCCATGTTGAGCTCCATGAGATAAAAGGAGACCAAGATATAACCCTTTATCAAATATATATATATAGTCAAAGGGGTAGTGTTTCTCCTTGTGGAGAGTGACATACCGGCTCTGGCACGTCAAGGTAAGGAGGCTTATTTGCCATGCAGTGCTCCTCTGGGAAATTAATATGCAAATTGCCTCTTCAGAGAGGAAGAGAACTTGAACTCTATAGTGTCACCTATTGGAAGCAGCGATCCTACTAGTCACTATTGACCCTTTAACGAGTCTTGCAATATGACTTAGGATAAAAGCCAAATCATAATCTCAATTTCAAGACAGTGTTTTGGGATGTTGGCCCTTGTTAGTGCAAAGTATGAGAACTGATTTGGCTAGGTGAGAGGCTCTGGACTGAGGTCTAAGGGTTAATGTTTCTCCATGTGGAGAGTGACATACCAGCTCTGGCATACTAAGGTATAGTGGCTTATTCTTTAAAGGGTACATTTTTTGTACTTTTCTCAAAAGGGATTGGTCCACTTTTAAAAAAAAAAAAAAAAAAAAAAAAGTGGTGAGATGCAGTTCCATAGACGACACATGCCTTCACAGAATTTCAGATTGTAATTGGGACCTCAGGTCCACTTTTTTGCTCTGATAAGACGTCTCTTTTCTTAAAGGGGCCTTGGGAGGTCTGTCACGAGGCTAATTTTGACACTAAATAGACAGATGCTTGACATATGGAGACCTTTCATATTAGATCTCTATTTTGCCTACCAATGTATCTTGTTTATGACTGCATGGGCAACGGTTTTCCTCATAAACCATCAGTGAACCACCAAAGTTCTCCATCCATGTACTTCCTTGGTGCTGAGAGGTTGGGCATAATCCTAAAGTTTCTCCTCCAGTCTCTAAAATAGAATATGCAGTCTATAGACCCAGCAACTTCCCAGCCCACACGATCAACAGGCTACGAAACATATTGTTTAGCTGCGAAACATTTCTTCGTCATCTTCTGCAGCTCCTCCATCTTTGAAGGACTCCTTTAGACTCTCCTGGCAAGCAAGGAGAGGAGAACCAATTCTTCATTTCCCTTGGAGAGTGCACTGGGAGTTTGATCCGACCCCCAGAATAAATAACATTTTTTGACAACCTCTAAGCAGTTGGGAAGAGCTTTTTGGTTGGGAGGAAGGAGACGTGGGTCTGTTGTTAATGGCACCTGCAAAGCTATGAGCGTCTTTATGAGTTTTAATAGGTGATTAATCATGATTTTTGTCAAATTTTTTGCATGTCTTTATTTCTTGGCTTGTCCTTGTATTCTATTAAAACATAAATCCCCGTGTTCCCACCATGCTTAGGAACACAAGGAACCCACCCGGTCTGGTCCAGATGTCATCCTGTTTAGTCCCACATGCCCAAAAGTTTTACGGAAGCATCCAAGGTCACTGAACTGAATTCTTCATCCCCGCGCTCACTAGGGGAGCAAATTTATTGTGCTGTCAGAGACGTGACTGCCTCGTTTCTGCTGGAGCTATGTCTTTTTGGCAAGTTATTACAGTGGCATAAAACGAGTGTGCTTCGTTGTGGCTACAATAGGTGTTCATAAATTCAGTCCGAGATTGGAATGGCTTCATCCCAGAGTCGGGGTTGTCATTGAGGAGGACTAGGTTAAAAATGTTCTGTTTTCTGAAACGTAAAGTTGAAGCAACGCTTTTGTCCGATACAAGGTAATGGATGATCAATTAGAACCCATCAATCATTTTTCCCACCCCTTGTGCGCTTGCTAATCAGCAATTGATCGTGGTCTCCATGTTTGGAATTACCGCTCAGATCAGACATAGGCCCCAATTCATCGTTGCCTTTGCGTCTGTTTTTTGTTTAGTTTTGTGTGTTTTTGCGCTTTTTTTGTTTGCTCGCAATTAATAATTGTATTTGCGCCTTTTTTTTTAAGTCTACTTTGTATGTACTTGCCTGTTTTTCTTTGTTTTCCGCTTTGTGGATGGAGTTTGGCTATTCTAGATGTTTTCAGTACAAATGCAGCGATACCGAACTTGTCACCATTTTCTGAGACTAATTTACTTTATTGTTTTCATTGATGGCTTGTTTTTTTTTTTTGCGTATAGAATTGTTGGTTTTATTGATGCCATTTTGCAGTAAGTACGATGTTTTGATTTATTTTTATTGCATTTTTTTAGAACGTGGGGAGAGTGCGGCCACTGAAAGAAATGCAATTTTTGTGGCATATTAATATATATATTTACTTTTTACTTTTTTGTGTTTAATGTATGGTTAAAATATAACTTTTTTATTGGACTTTTATGGATGTGACAATACTGAGTGTTTGTTTTGTTTTTAAATGGGAAAAAGAGGGTGGTTTAAACTTTTATATTATATATTATATATATATATATATATATATATATATATATATATATATATATATATATATATATATATATATATATATATATATAATATTTTAAACTTTTTTTAAAAATAGCTTTTTTCTGTTTTTTTTATTTGTCCTATTAGGGGAATTGAACCTTCGATCACTTGAATGCTCATATTATCTCCTACAATACTACAGGCTGGGTTTAATAGGAGACCAACATGGCAGCCATGGGGGCTTTCAGCACATCCCCGACTACCATGATAAGCCATCGGCGCCCTACAATCGATTTGAAGGGGGCCATTGTTTGCCAGTGCACCCACACTCATTGCCACCTTAGCCATTTAAAGGCAGATGTCAGTGATTGACGGCGGGATCTAAATGGTAAAATGGCAACGATCAGAGCTTGTTCCGGTCACTGCTGTAATATGCAAGTTCTGGCTTTGTGATAAAGACTGTTTTTTCCCTATACTGTGTGTAGAGAGCACGTTTACAATCGACAACAGATGGAACAGGGCAACCACAACTCGCCAGTATCGAGGACTGATCAGGAGGGGACTCCTCAGTTAGGCTATTGATGTTGGCTAGGGTCTCTCTCACTATTCGATGTACAAACAACCAGTGTGCATGAGGGTCTTCCGACTTATTTGTTGGAACATGCAGGAACAAGCAATCCTTTCATTCCCGCCTGAGATGAGTTGCCGCCAGAGGTGTAGGCTATGCTTAACTGATACCGAGTGTACACGTGGGTCAAAAAAAAATTCTGTATGTGTCAGGTGTATGAGGCTCTTTTTATAAACTGCGTGTGTATTCACCCTTAGGATTATTCAGAATTTTCCTGGAGTCCTTGTCTGAAAGGGAAAAAAAACTTAAAAATGAGTTTACATTTCTGCGCAGTGTTTAGTTACAGCTTGAGACTGACAGCTTCCCCCCTTCTATCCCAGTCTCACCTGTAGACCTGGCACGGATCTGCAAACCAGCGTCTGAAGACAAATGGCACTGTTCACGGGGAAAACCCCTCACTGTTAAATAAGCATATCCAGAAAGGCCAAGCAGCAGAAGCGAGCATAGCCATAGATCATAGCTTTATAACACTAAAATGTGTGACCTGCATGTAAGTTGCAGCCATTTATCAGCAGGCCCGCTTAGAAATATAGCAACCTGCTTGTCACCTAGAAGATGCCCTGTCTCCTGTATGCTTTACGTGCCTGATCTATGTTCCCAGGCAAAAAGCCGTCCCCCAGCGGCCATATTTGTCTGCCTGCGTCCTGATATTGATGGAGCGAGTCCTAGAGAACAGACCTGACATTGTGGGGGCTTTTTGTTGCAATGTAAATATGGCCACTTTAAAGCAATGTGGTTTATTCTGCCGTTTCTCAAAATCTTTTGGCCACCCAGGGGCCCATTTCCTTTCACTTGGCTGGTCACAAGGCACTAAAATGCTATTCCAGGGGCCCCATAGATTAGTTACATGCTCAGAATTGCTGACTGATGACACTAGCATTCTTCTTACCACGGAAAATCCTCACAGAATTCCCAAGTAATTGCAAATAATTTCCATTCCAAGATGGTTCATGGTGGATATTGATATGAGGTTAAAGGGGTGATACGGCATATGAAAAAAATCAGCAAAAAGTATAAAATAACACAAAAACAATGCTCCCCTATCCCATCCCCTGCCGCCCCAGCGTAGAAGCTTTGGTGGTCCCACCAGTGGCTGTTTACAAGCAACCGGTTTGTGAGCACTGGAGACCCATCAGTGGTTTCATTGACTACTTACCATACTACTGTCATGGTGTCAGTACTCCTGCACATGACCATTGGAGACATATTGGCTTTTATCGATCACTCGTCGGCTGTAGAGATGAACAGATAGATTCGCGGGACCCGGGTCCATCATCCAGGTCAGGTTTACTTAGTGGCTAGGTAGGAGGCCCACAAATCTCTTGTCTTCTGGGGTTCCTGGCACAGCATTTGATTTGTCAGGGCAGGCGCGACTTCAGCTGTAGAGCTGAGCGGATAGATTCGTGGGACTCCAGTCCATTGTCCAGGTCAGTGGTACCTGGGGCCTAGACAGGAGGGCCCACGAATCTCTTACCTTTCGGTGTCCTCGGCGCAGCATTTGATTTGTCCGGGCAGGCGCGGCATTATCTGTGCGACATGATGTACAGATGACGTCGTGTACCCTGGCTAATCATGTCGGGGACGGCGGAAGGTAAGAGATTCTTGGCCCTCCTGTTCAGCCACCAGTTACCACTGACCTGGACGATGGACTGGAGTCCCGCGAATGTATCCGCTCATCTCTACAGCTGACGTCACGCCTGTCCATACAAATCAAATACTGCGTCGGGAACGCGGGAAGGTAAGAGATTCTTGGCCCTCTTGTCTAGCCACCAGGTACCACTGACCTGGACGATGGACTGGAGTCCCGCGAATCTATCCGCTCATCTCTACAGCTGACGTCACGCCTGTCCATACAAATCAGATACTGCGTCGGGAACGCAGGAAGGTAAGAGATTCGTGGGCCTCCCACTTAGCCACCAGGTACCACTGACCTGGACAATGGACTGGAGTCCCGCGAATCTATCCGCTCATCTTTAGTTAGCTGCTTTTAAACAAAGACTGGGCGGTTGCTGGTGTTTCTGAGCTGGATGGTTAGAGAAGTGAGTATTTCCTTTTTAAGGTTTTTTTTTAAATCACACCCACTGGTTCTTAAGACCCTTTGCTGGCCCCACCGTTACTAATATAACCTCACCTCTCCATAATGGAACAAGAGAGTCAAAACCCTTTTTTTGTGCCTCCTCTTCCTGTCCTTTGAAGGAGGGAATGACCTCATGTCTCTTTGTGTTTCTACCTCATTTACAAGTGTTTTTGTACCTGTACAGATTTACGTTGTCCATGCGGGATGGTAAATGGGTCGTCCTGAGCCGGGCCCACATTTAGAAGTAAGCCCATTGTTTAGCCAATCCGTAGGCCAGATTACATGTAGCATCATGTACCTAAGTCTTTTGGATAACTTCTTTTTTTTTTTTCCAGATGTTATCCTGTTTTATCAGTTCAGTGACATTATCCTGAGGTGTTTAATTGTGGAAATGAGCAATAACTTTCTTTTTCGGAATTACTTTTTCCATGATACTCTCATTTTTTACTTGTTCGGACTGTATTTTATGTAGTGATTTAGTTTTGGTTTCCTGCCTTTATAAGTGCCACAAAGTTCTACATATTACTCCGTATCGTTTTATGCAGATGACGTCTTCCATCCCTTGGATTTATTAGCTTTCCTCGGCAACCTTTTCTATTTCACTGCTGTGATGTGAGATGAAGGTTGAACAATGGTCCATGCCAGTAACATGCCACTTTCCCAAATTACTTTTCCTGTACTTTCATAATTCTGCACCACTATGTTAAGATTATCTTCATTTCCTTTTTTTTTTCTTTTCTCCTCTTCCTCCCTACCCCATTTTCTCTTTTCCTTTGTTTGGTTGCCTTTCCTTTCCCTTCATCCCTTTCCTGAACCCTTATCCCCTATACTGTAAAAATCCCCTAATAAATAGAATTTTGAAACATAATTCTGCACCAGCAGAATAGTGAGTGCAGCTCTGGAGTATAATACAGGATGTAACTCAGGATCAGTACAGGATAAGTAATGTAATGTATGTACACAGTGACTCCACCAGCAGAATAGTGAGTGCAGCTCTGGAGTATAATACAGGATGTAACTCAGGATCAGTACAATAAGTGATGTAATGTATGTACACAGTGACTGCACCAGCAGAATAGTGAGTGCAGCTCTGGGGTATAATACAGGATGTAACTCAGGATCAGTACAGGATAAGTAATGTAATGTATGTACACAGTGACTGCACCAGCAGAATAGTGAGTGCAGCTCTGGAGTATAATACAGGATGTAACTCAGGATCAGTACAGGATAAGTAATGTAATGTATGTACACACTCACTGCACCAGCAGAATAGTGAGTGCAGCTCTGGGGTATAATGCAAGATGTAACTCAGGATCAGTACAGGATAAGTAATGTAATGTATGTACACAGTGACTCCACCAGCGGACTAGTGAGTGCAGCTCTGGAGTATAATACAGGATGTAACTCAGGATCAGTACAGGATAAGTAATGTAATGTATGTACACACTCACTGCACCAGCAGAATAGTGAGTGCAGCTCTGGGGTATAATGCAAGATGTAACTCAGGATCAGTACAGGATAAGTAATGTAATGTATGTACACAGTGACTCCACCAGCGGACTAGTGAGTGCAGCTCTGGGGTATAATACAGGATGTAACTCAGGATCAGTACAGGATAAGTAATGTAATGTATGTACACAGTGACTGCACCAGCAGAATAGTGAGTGCAGCTCTGGAATATAATACAGGATGTAACTCAGGATCAGTACAGGATAAGTAATGTAATGTATGTACACAGTGACTGCACCAGCAGAATAGTGAGTGCAGCTCTGGAATATAATACAGGATGTAACTCAGGATCAGTACAGGATAAGTAATGTAATGTATGTACACACTGACTCCACCAGCAGAATAGTGAGTGCAGCTCTGGAGTATAATACAGGATGTAACTCAGGATCAGTACAGGATAAGTAATGTAATATACAGTACAGACCAAAAGTTTGGACACACCTTCTCATTTAAAGATTTTTCTGTATTTTCATGACTATGAAAATTGTACATTCACACTGAAGGCATCAAAACTATGAATTAACACATGTGGAATTATATAGTTAACAAAAAAGTGTGAAATAACTGAAAATATGTCTTATATTCTAGGTTCTTCAAAGTGGCCACCTTTTGCTTTGATGACTGATTTGCACACTCTTGGCATTCTCTTGATGAGCTTCAAGAGGTAGTCACCGGAAATGGTTTTCACTTCACAGGTGTGCCTTGTCAGGTTTAATAAGTGGGATTTCTTGCCTTATAAATGGGGTTGGGACCATCAGTTGTGTTGTGCAGAACTCTGGTGGATACACAGCTGATAGTCCTACTGAATAGGCTGTTAAAATTTGTATTATGGCAAGAAAAAAGCAGCTAAGTAAAGAAAAAGGAGTGGCCATCATTACTTTAAGAAATGAAGGTCAGTCAGTCCGAAAAATTGGGAAAACTTTGAAAGTGTCCCCAAGTGCAGTTGCAAAAACCATCAATCGCTACAAGGAAACTGGCTCACATGAGGACCGCCCCAGGAAAGGAAGACCAAGAGTCACCTCTGCTTCTGATGATAAGTTTATCCGAGTCACCAGCCTCAGAAATCGCAGGTTAACAGCAGCTCAGATTAGAGACCAGGTCAATGCCACACAGAGTTCTAGCAGCAGACACATCTCTTCAAAAACTATTAAAAGGAGACTTTGTGCAGCAGGCCTTCATGGTAAAATAATTGCTTGGAAACCACTGCTAAGGACAGGCAACAAGCAGAAGAGACTTGTTTGGGCTAAAGAACACAAGAAATGGACATTAGACCAGTGGAAATCTGTGCTTTGGTCTGATGAGTCCAAATTTGAGATCTTTGGTTCCAACCACCGTGTCTTTGTGCAACGCAGAAAAGGTGAACGGATGGACTCTACATGCCTGGTTCCCACCGTGAAGCATGGAGGAGGAGGTGTAATGGTGTGGGGGTGCTTTGCTGGTGACACTGTTGGGGATTTATTCAAAATTGAAGGCATACTCAACCAGCATGGCTACCACAGCATCTTGCAGCGGCATGCTACTCCATCCAGTTTGCATTTAGTTGGACCATCATTTATTTTTCAACAGGACAATGACCCCAAACACACCTCCAGGCTGAGTAAGGGCTATTTGACCAAGAGGGAGAGTGATGGGGTGCTACGCCAGATGACCTGGCCTCCACAGTCACCAGACCTGAACCCAATCGAGATGGTTTGGGGTGAGCTGGACCGCAGAGTGAAGGCAAAAGGGCAAACAAGTGCTAAGCATCTCTGGGAACTCCTTCAAGATTGTTGGAAGACCATTTCCGGTGACTACCTCTTGAAGCTCATCAAGAGAATGCCAAGAGTGTGCAAAGCAGTCATCAAAGCAAAAGGTGGCTACTTTGAAGTACCTAGAATATAAGACATATTTTCAGTTGTTTCACACTTTTTGTTAAGTATATAATTCCACATGTGTTAATTCATAGTTTTGATGCCTTCAGTGTGAATGTACAATTTCCATAGTCAAGAAAATACAGAAAAATCTTTAAATGAGAAGGTGTGTCCAAACTTTTGGTCTGTACTGTATGTACACAGTGACTCCACCAGCAGAATAGTGAGTGCAGCTCTGGAGTATAATACAGGCGGTAACTCAGGATCAGTACAGGATAAGTAATGTAATGTATGTACACACTGACTCCACCAGCAGAATAGTGAGTGCAGCTCTGGAGTATAATACAGGATGTAACTCAGGATCAGTACAGGATAAGTAATGTAATGTATGTACACAGTGACTCCACCAGCAGAATAGTGAGTACAGCTCTGGAGAATAATACAGGATGTAACTCAGGATCAGTACAGGATAAGTAATGTAATGTATGTACACAGTGACTGCACCAGCAGAATAGTGAGTGGAGCTCTGGAGTATAATACAGGATGTAACTCAGGATCAGTACAGGTTAAGTAATGTAATGTATGTACACAGTGACTGCACCAGCAGAATAGTGAGTGCAGCTCTGGAGTATAATACAAGATGTAACTCAGGATCAGTACAGGATAAGTAATATAATGTATGTACACAGTGACTGCACCAGCAGAATAGTGAGTGCAGCTCTGGAGTATAATACAATGTCTTTACAAAATGACTTAACTCTTATGTGTAATGTAAAGTATAGTTTGCAGTCATGTTGGAAAGTAAAATGGTAATAGCGTCTCTTTCGATTTACCGCAGTGAATATCATTCTCTGGGAAACATTTTTGATGCTTCCTCTCTGTTTTGAAAATATGAATTAATATGCGCTCCAGGATGGAACAGCTTGAAAGGAGTGAATGTTGTTTATTGAGATATTTTTCAAAGTTAGTAAACTGTGCCAGGTGGTCTCCATCACTGAAACAAACCAAAAAATGAGAAGTAGAAAAGCAAAAATAAACACATATCTGTACAGCTTACGGTCACCTCTCTTCCACTGTGTTATGAGCCAGATCCATATTTGGTTAACCCCTCGTGAGGCTTTGTGGGAATTGGGAATAGATGTGCCGACGCCCTTTCATATGGTCTCCAGCGATGGTACCCGGTTTGCATTTATAACCGGTGTCCAAAAAGACAACACAGTGGTCGTATTTTTGCTCTTGACAGTACTTGTTTTTTGTCTCATCTGGACTGCCACTTTCACAATTGCATTACATGCCTTTCCATTAGTACATCTTTTACCCAAATTGTTCCCTTTTATAATAGTGCCGTATCATGTTATTGGGGCATTTAACTCTATCTGCTTTGCAATTTATAAGAATGTCTGAATCAGAAATGCGTGTCTGCTAATAGGGGGGTTTGGACAGACGTGCAGCATCTGCTCCCCAGCCCTCCATCTTCCCTCTTTTTGCAGTAAGACACTGATGGACAGTCCTGAGCCCACAGCAGGAACTCATTACAGAGGATTCATCATGCCTGACACCACGTAATTCGTCATCCTCAATGTGCTAAAATAGTCCTGGCGGTCTGCAGGAGACCCCTCGCAGTTCCTGAGCATTCCTCCTTACCTAAGCTAGCAATCGTGATATGTAAATAGCATTTCCCAGGAGCCTTCTCTCCTGGCTTTATTTGCATATGATCCTTAGAGAGTCCAGGTCAACACTCTCCCTAACTCTTTTCACATGTGCCAGAACCCAAAATTGTTCACAGAAGTGTTGCCGTACAGGTCACCCTATAAGTCATTCATGTATTGGCCTGTACCAAAGACCTGCAGTCTAATCCAAAATATCGATTGATAGTAATCCTCTCCCATCTCGCTCTTGCTTCATTTCCCTTATGTTCTTTGATTTCATCCCATCTGGTTCTGTCACATAGGTCCATTGCAATAACCCCATTTCAAGAGATTGATACAGAAAAGAGACAGAGATCCATGTGGGTCCGGTATTCGGAGATCGGACATTGGTGGCATTTCCTAGAGATCTCCCACTATTTGTCTTTGAGAAGTTGATCTTCCTACATTTACCCTAGTAGTTAACATGGACATGATAGTGGGGTGTCCTTTGCATGGGAACCCACCATGAGCCTGGAGAAAGATTTAGTGCATACATGTATTGTATAGACGGCCATTAATTAGTACAGCCAAACGTGGCTTCCCATGGCCATAAGAGTTGACCGCTTCTGTGGCTAGCAGACCTTGACCATAGATGAGGAGCTAAATGACTGGTCAGCTAACATGCAAACTGGGGTTGTCTCCATAAGACTAGCAAATCTTATAGCAGTAACCTTTTTGATAATCCCTTTTTCAAATGGAGCCCCCATTACAATCAGTGGATCGCCAAGGGTGATCAAGCTATAATGTGACTTTCAGATTGTGCAGCCAAAATTGCTTTAAGATCAAATTTCCATACAAGCGAATGGAGTTATAATTCGACCCCTAGGATAGCAGGACTTAGACAAGCAAGTTGTAAAATTTCCATCCGGGTCCACTTTTTTTGCGACTTGTTGGGGGTCAGTGTGACCCTATTCATTGGTGTGACCAAAAATACCTTTTAGCCTCAACCATAATGAACCATAATCGTCTGCGGACACCACAGAAATGTACACATCTCCCTCTGGTGATGCTTCAGGGGACATATTGCACAATATTTATTGGATTCATTGGGCAACTATGGCCTTGCCAGATACTCCAAATATCAAGAGATGGTGGCTTTGAAAGCTATGGAATAAATTCTCAATTGATTTGTGCCATGCTTTTTCCTTTGTAGCAAAGTGTATGTAATCCCATATTAAAGCAATTCCTCAGTAAATATCTATACCCACTATATTTCAGCACTTGAAGTTCGAAAGGGCACTTGGCTTGGCGCGGTGGCGCACACACTTTCCTAACTAATACATGTAATACTGGAACGAGCCCAGTTCTGCCGGAGAATCTTTCTTGACCGTGGGTGGGTGGCATGCTCCTAATTTTGGCAATCAGACATTTTGTGGTATTTACAGATCTCCGTCAGTGGTCTAAATTACCTCACTGCCCCCGGCCCCACTGTTTCCACATGGTGGTAAGAATTATAGGGTTAGCGTTCCCGAACACACACAAACACACGCACGCGTTCATTCCCCGCCCGCACCGCCACTGTATGAACACATATTCCTGGGCAGATCTGCTGAGCTTATTCTCCTGGAATTAATTGGCACTCAAACAAGATTTCTTACCTTTCTTGCATAAACCCCGTCCCCTTCTTCTAGGCACCTACTGCTTGCCAGATGTTTCTAAAACTAAACAAATGGGACTCGGAGGCTGACGTGATTAACCTTGCAGGATTTTGCAAGAACTCGACTATGTTTTGTAATCGGGTCGAGTAGCCATAACTTTAGCACTTTTCTGTGACCGTGAGGTTGGGATGGTGCCGCAGTGTCGGACTGGGGTGCCAAGGGCCCACCAGTAGCCAACTCTAGGGCCCCACTTTTTTCAGCTACATGCAAATGTGACATCCTCAATCACACATTTATATAACAATGTACTGGGTAGATTGTTAAATGAATAAGATGTTGCTTTTATCTGTACATAGTGATTCAAGTATATACTGCCAAGTACTGCTCATAAAAGAGAGTGGTGGCCCACCGGAGGATTCTCCTGTCCTCCTGTGGGCCAGTCCAAGTCTTGGTGGTGGTAACTCGAAGGAGTCTAGATGATTATTCTCAATGAGGAAAAGTCTTCGCCCCAATGCTCAGGACCAGCATCCACGTTTCATCATCCTATCACTTCCCACTTGCCCACCAGGGACATAGACGTGTCACCCACTTCCCGGAGAGCCAGCTTGAATACTTTCGTGGCCACTCTGGGTAATAATGATTCCTAAGGACTGCCCCAGTCCCTTTTAATTCTCTTAATCATTTTAGATGTAATATGATGGGTTATATGTATATACATTATATATTCTTACAGTCCTCAATCCACAGCGCTCCATTCAATCGCCCCCACCAGCTCCACAAAGGTGAAAATCTGTCAGCTCGCCTGGCCGTCCCATCCCAGAAGGTTTTTTTCGGCATTAACACAGAGATCAGAGCGACCGGGTGACAGTTTTATGACTAGCAGGCACTGTGCTCATTATTTTCCAATGAATAACATGTGCTCTCCCCTCTCCTCGCTCTGAAAGCAGGACATTTGCTATGGAATATTCATAGGTGAAAAATGCCGACCCTGACAACCGCTCAAGATGTTTCTGATTTAAAGAATCTGCAGGAAAAAAAAAAAGAAAAGAAAAAAAAGTGGGAAATTGCTTTACATACATAGGAGAATGTGAATGCATAGATTACACGTGTATATTATCTCATGACTTGATTTTGCAAATCTCTGACAAAATGGTGTCAAGCAAAGGAGATTGATATCAGCTGTCGATTGCCGCACCAATTCGCATTATAGAAATACTATAGGAATTCTGTCATAACTTAGGTATGTCGCTGGGAAATTGCACATGTTTACAAAGGAAATATACTTTTGCTATATATAGGGTCTGGCATACTTCGATAATTTCAAACACATAAATTTTGTAAAAAACAAGCAGTGGGAGTCTTACAATTCCCAGCCCAGACAAAATACCTGCTGTAACAGTCCCAAAACAACTGCACCTATATATGATAATGTAACCCTTACAACCTACTTATATAACCTGAAGATATCCACAGAGGGATGAGTCCAGCAGAATCCTGCAACCCTAGTTATAAGAATGTAACTGCTATAATTCTGCCTCTTTTGTACAAGAATACTACTACTATAATACTGCTCTTATATACAAGGCTGTAACTACTATAATACTACCTCTATCTACAAGAATATAGCTATTATAATACTGCCCCTATGTACAAGAATATAACTACTATAATACTGGGTGTGTGAACTCGGGCAGTGAATGGAGAGGCACGTTAGGAGTGTGCACGCTCCTTTGCAAGGTATTCAGTTAAGGGATCCTCCTCTCAGCAGGATCACGATGTGTGACCTCAATAAACACTATTACATCATGTGCATTCTGCACTATGCCATCAACAGTAACTCCTTCAGCACAGTTGTTTCCAGCACTAGTGAAATTAAGCAGCGCTATAGTGCCAACTCTTGAAACCCATGCTACATGCACACACTCTATGCTACATACACACACACACTGTGCTACATACACACGCATAATCTGTGCTCCACACAATCCTTTTCAGTTTCTCCATGACCATCCCGGAATGGAGGAGCTTTGGTCACGTGACCATGATGTCGTCGAAGTTCCCACCATACTTCTAACATCAGAGACTGCACAGATAATGCAGGACTGGTATTATCAGTGTGATTTCTGATTTTGAAGGGTAGAGATACACGTGCTTCTCACAAAATTAGAATATCCTCAAAAAGTTAATTTATTTCAGTTCTTCAATACAAAAAGTGAAACTCATATATTATATAGAGTCATTACAAACAGAGCAATCTATTTCAAGTGTTTATTTCCGTTAATGTTGATGATTATGGCTTACAGCCAATGAAAACACATAAGTCATTATCTCAGTAAATTAGAATACTTTATAACAACAGCTTGAAAAATGTTTTTAAAATCCGAAATGTTGGCCTACTGAGATGTATGTTCAGTAAATGCACTCAATACTTGGTCGGGGCTCCTTTTGCTTCAATTACTTCATCAATGCGGCGTGGCATGGAGGCGATCAGCCTGTGGCACTGCTGAGGTGTTATGGAAGCCCAGGTTGCTTTGATAGCAGCCTTCAGCTCGTCTGCATTGTTGGGTCTGGTGTCTCTCATCTTCCTCTTGACAATACCCCATAGATTCTCTACGGGGTTAAGGTCAGGCGAGTTTTCTGGCCAATCTAGCACAGTGATACTGTTGTTTGTAAACCAGGTATTGGTACTTTTGGCAGTGTGGACAGGTGCCAAGTCCTGCTGGAGAATGAAATTTCCATCTCCAAAAAGCTTGTTGGCAGAGGGAAGCATGAAGTGCTCTAAAATTTCCTGGTAGACGGCTGCACTGACCTTGGTCTTGATAAAACACAGTGGACCTACATCAGCAGATGACATGGCTCCCCAAACCATCACTGATTGTGGAAACTTCACACTAGACCTCAAGCAGCTTGGATTGTGGCCTCTCCACTCTTCCTCCAGACTCTGGGACCTTGATTTCCAAATGAAATGCAAAATTTACTTTCATCTGAAAACAACACCTTGGACCACTGAGCAACAGTCAGGGTCTTTTTCTCCTTGGCCCAGATAAGACACTTCTGGCGTTGTCTATTGGTCATGAGTGGCTTGACACAATGAATGCGACACTTGTCCTGGATACGTCTGTGTGTGGTGGCTCTTGAAGCAATGACTCCAGCAGCAGTCCACTCCTTGTGAATCTCCCCCAAATTTTTGAATGGCCTTTTCTTAACAATCCTTTCAAGGCTGCGGTTATCCCGGTTGCTTGTGCACCTTTTCCTACCACACTTTTTCCTTCCACTCAACTTTCCATTAATATACTTGGATACAGTCCTCTGTGAACAGCCAGCTTTTTCAGCAATGACCTTTTATGGCTTACCCTCCTTGTGGAGTGTGTCAATGACTGCCTTCTGGACATCTGTCAAGTCAGCAGTCTTCCCCATGGTTTTGGAGCCTACTGAAACAGACCAAGGGACCTTTTGAAACACTTAGGAAGCCTTTGCAGGTGTTTTTTGTTAGCTATTCTAATTTACTGAGATAATGACTGTTGTGTTTTCATTGGCTGTAAGCCATAATCATCAACATTAACAGAAATAAACACTTGAAGTAGATCACTCTGTTTGTAATGACTCTATATAATCTGAGGTTAACTTTTTGTATTCAAGAACTGAAATAAAATAACTTTTTGATGATATTCTAATTTTGTGGTAAGCACCTGTAGGTGGAAACCAGGTAGGTGGGAAGGTGCACTGAATTGTTTGGCCATGCCAAGGGAGCACTGAGCGCCTGTGCTTGGTTTGAACAGTCATTGTGTGCTCCCTTTAAAGTCTGTTACCATGTTGACACTTAAGTCATTAGTTGAGCTTTGTTTACAAAACATTCCATTTTTAAATGAAGATTCTGGATTGTTGTGTAATTTTTTTGTGCATTGGAGAAATAAGAGGCTCTGACGGTGAACAATGCTGTTAATCTATGTGTTTGGTCTTGAGATGCTGACTAGACACCCTATAAAAGACTTTTATGATCCAGAGGATGCTCCTTTAGTACATGTGCCGTTAATCATTTGCTTGCTTGCACAGAGGGTCGAGTCCGGCGGACCCATGCATCCCTTTTATTTGCCATCCATAGGTATCCAAATTATGAACCAATGAGAATTTAATTGTTCAATTGCTAAGTCTGTCTGAAAAAAAAATGCCACCTAGAAATGCCGTGTCTTTTTAGCTTTTTCGACTCATCTCGTTATGTAGAAACCATTCAGTCTCATCATTTAGCTTCGTATTTGAGTTGACTTTGTAATGGAGGGAGTGAATAGATACCAAAACATACTTTTTTTTTTTTTACATGCCCTACTGCTTTATTCATTTTTCCCTTAATGGAAGTTGTTTGAGAAAAGAGCGGTTGGGCTGAAGGATGTCAACATGCCTGATCGTTTTGCTCTCAATGGAGATAAAAAGCTTCCTATTCTTAATACACAGATGCTAGAACGAGGGAGTTGGAAGGGAAAATCAAGCGTTCGACCATCAGCTTTCTAAATCTTTTCAGATTTGGAGCATTTTATCGGGCAGTGACATGTAGGTGAAGTGCACAGACCAGCAATTCAACGAGGTTCTTAGAGCTTTCAGCAAATATTTACTCCCACTTTAACTTTCAGCTCCTCAGCTGCTAAGGTCAACTCTTCCTCTTGGATGACACTTGAAGTGGAAGCCAGTATCCGTATTCATGGCAGCTTGCGTAGGAGGGTTTTCCATATTCCAAAACCCCATTACAAGCCAGGAGATTGCGTCTGCCAGAACCTATGCCCTTTTCCGAATAACTCGCATCAAAGGCTCGGTGACTAAGACGAGAGATTTCATGCAGGGCTGAATCTTTGTAGGAGCCCTAAATCACGTCTGGGGGTCTGTTTAACTCTCCATCACCTCAGGCGGAAAGAGCAGCGTATGTTAGCAGGTGGCAGGAATATGGCACAGAGATGACATTTTGGGGTGTGATTGAATGGTTGTCATATTGTCTGATTTAAAGCAAACGTGTGACATTTCATCACAGTTTGTAATGGGGTTGTATTAGGATTCTTGGTTGAAGGAGTCTGCTTTTGCACTTTTCATCCCATGTGAAAAATTCTTTGTTTCTTTTCCCTCAAATTCTAGTTGGGTGACAACTAATATGACCACCATGAAAGCATAAGGACTGTCCTACTCCTCTAGATACATGAACAGTTCTGGTCATCAATTGTAAATGATATAATTCATTTTCTAATATGTTGCCTTTGAGTCCAATTGGTAAAAGAACATTGTTAAGAGATATGTAAACTCATATTTTAGCCCTTTTAAAAAGAATTGTGACAGGTGCTTTTTGCCAAGTCTCAAGTTTAAGATGGCCCATGATATCACATCTCAAGTGATGTCACCGGCCCTCCCTAGATAATGACACCCCCTTTCTGATTTCTTCAGTGTGTCTTACTGTATAATTTCCATTCTGTAACATCACAAATCCTCCACAAATAAAAACACCCTTCACTTTGTGATATCATTAGCCATCCCTCATAACCAGAAATCTCACATTCTGGCATCACCAGCCATCCCTCATCGCCACACTCCTCACCGCCACACTCCTCACTGTGTAACATCAAAATCCATCCATGATGACCACACTTTTCACTCTTTGACATCACCAGCCATCCCTGATAACCACACTCCTAAATCTGTGACATCACGAGCCATCCTTGATAACCACACTCCTAACTCTGTAACATCACCAGCCATCCCTGATAACCACACCCATCTCTCTGTGACATCACCAGCCATCCCTGATTACTACACTCATCACTTTGTGACATCACCACTCATCCCTTGTAAACACACTTTTCACTCTGTGACATCACCAGCCTTCCCTGATAACCACACTCCTAACTCTGTGAGATCTCCAGCCACCCCTGATAACCACACTCCTAACTCTGTGACATCACCAGCCATCCCTTGTAAACACACTTTTCACTCTGTGACATCACCAGCCATCCTTGATAACCACACTCCTTACTCTGTGACATCACCAGCCATCCCTCATAACCACACTCCTTACTCTGTGAAATCACAAGCCATCCCTGATAACCACACTCCTAACTCTGTGACATCACCAGCCATCCCTGATAACCACACTCCTAACTCTGTGACATCACCAGCCATCCCTGATAACCACACTCCTAACTCTGTGACATCACCAGCCATCCCTGATAACCACACTCCTTACTCTGTGACATCACGAGCCATCCCTGATAACCACACTCCTTACTCTGTGACATCACCAGCCACCCCTGATACCCACACTCCATACTCTGTGACATCACCAGCCATCCCTGATAACCACACTCCATACTTTGTGACATCACCAGCCATCCCTTGTAAACACACTTTTCACTCTGTGACATCACCAGCCATCCCTGATAACCACACTCCTAACTCTGTGACATCACCAGCCATCCCTGATAACCACACTCCTGACTCTGTGACATCATCACCCATCCCTGATAACCACACTCCTGACTCTGTGACATCACCAGCCATCCCTGATAACCACACTCCTAACTCTGTGACATCACCAGTCATCCCTGATAACCACACTCCTAACTCTGTGACATCACCAGTCATCCCTGATAACCATACTCCTAACTCTGTGACATCACCAGCCATCCCTGATAACCACACTCCTTACTCTTTGACATCACCAGCCATCCCTGATAACCACACTCCTAACTCTGTAAAATCACCAGCCATCCCTGATAACCACACTCCTAACTGTGTGACATCACCAGCCATCCCTCATAACCACACTCCTTACTCTGAAATCACCACCCATCCCTTGTAAACACACTTTCCACTCTGTGACATCACCAGCCATCCCTGATAACCACACTCTTTGCTCTGTGACATCACCAGCCATCCCTGATAACCACACTCCATACTCTGTGACATCACCACCCATCCCTTGTAAACACAGTTTTCACTCTGTGACATCACCAGCCATCCCTGATAACCACACTCCATACTCTGTGACATCACTACCCATCCCTGATAACCACACTCCTGACTCTGTGACATCACCAGCCATCCCTGATAACCACACTCCTTACTCTGTGACATCGCCAGCCATCCCTGATAACCACACTCCTTACTCTGTGACATCACCACCCATCCCTTGTAAACACAGTTTTCACTCTGTGACATCACCAGCCATCCCTGATAACCACACTTCTTACTCTGTGACATCACCAGCCATCCCTGATAACCACACTCCTAACTCTGTGACATCACCAGCCATCCCTGATAACCACACTCCTAACTCTGTGACATCACCAGCCATCCCTGATAACCACACTCCTAACTCTGTGACATCACCAGCCATCCCTGATAACCACACTCCTTACTCTGTGACATCACGAGCCATCCCTGATAACCACACTCCTTACTCTGTGACATCACCAGCCACCCCTGATACCCACACTCCATACTCTGTGACATCACCAGCCATCCCTGATAACCACACTCCATACTCTGTGACATCACCAGCCATCCCTTGTAAACACACTTTTCACTCTGTGACATCACCAGCCATCCCTGATAACCACACTCCTAACTCTGTGACATCACCAGCCATCCCTGATAACCACACTCCTGACTCTGTGACATCACCACCCATCCCTGATAACCACACTCCTGACTCTGTGACATCACCAGCCATCCCTGATAACCACACTCCTAACTCTGTGACATCACCAGTCATCCCTGATAACCACACTCCTAACTCTGTGACATCACCAGTCATCCCTGATAACCATACTCCTAACTCTGTGACATCACCAGCCATCCCTGATAACCACACTCCTTACTCTTTGACATCACCAGCCATCCCTGATAACCACACTCCTAACTCTGTAAAATCACCAGCCATCCCTGATAACCACACTCCTAACTGTGTGACATCACCAGCCATCCCTCATAACCACACTCCTTACTCTGTGAAATCACCACCCATCCCTTGTAAACACACTTTCCACTCTGTGACATCACCAGCCATCCCTGATGTCACAGAGCAAAGAGTGTGGTTATCAGGGATGGCTGGTGATGTCACAGAGCAAAGAGTGTGGTTATCACCAGCCATCCCTGATAACCACACTCCATACTCTGTGACATCACCACCCATCCCTTGTAAACACACTTTTCACTCTGACATCACCAGCCATCCCTGATAACCACACTCCATAGTCTGTGACATCACTACCCATCCCTGATAACCACACTCCTGACTCTGTGACATCACCAGCCATCCCTGATAACCACACTCCTTACTCTGTGACATCGCCAGCCATCCCTGATAACCACACTCCTTACTCTGTGAGATCACCACCCATCCCTTGTAAACACACTTTTCACTCTGACATCACCAGCCATCCCTGATAACCACACTCCATACTCTGTGACATCACCAGCCATCCCTGATAACCACACTCCTAACTCTGTGACATCATCAGTAGAGATGAGCGTTGTTCGACTCGAACTGTTCGCCAATCTCAAATTCGAGCGGGCGGTGTTCGAGCCGTTCGGCGAACACGAACGATTTGAGAAAAATTCGGCTGTTCGAGGTTATGTTCGATAACTGTTCGTGCACCAAAATCATAACTGGATTTTTTCTCAGTAATGATGAAAATTAATGTTAATACGCAGTTTGAGTGTACAGCGGGGCGGGGGGAGGGGCAGGGGATGGATCTCTGCAGGAATAATGAAGATCTCCATTTTTTTTTTCTCTTTCCCGCATTTACAGTGGGGAGGTACAATCTGTCAGTCTATCAGCAGCGCACACACGGAGCGAAGTGCTTTTTTTCACACAAGCAAGGGCATGTGTCATTGGCAGTGTATGTCACATGTCCTTGCCCTATAAGACCCAGCCATTTTCCCCATCGCCACCATTTTCTCACTGCTGCAGCTGCGTATTAGACGGCACCGCTGTTGCTGTGTGCGCTATACCTTGTTAATTTCAAGCCAATTTTCGCACAAATCTACAGATAGCTTGGGAGTAGGGAATAGTTGTGATTGCAGTCCTTTTAAGGACTACGTTACATCATTTCCTACGACTTTTATCAGGCTGGTCTGTGCTCTTAAATAGATAGGTTGTGGGAGTAAAGACTAATTGTAATTGCAGTACTTTTCAGGACTAAGTTACATCAGTTCCTATCAGTTTTTGCCAGGCAGGTCTGTGCCAGTGCTGTACAAGTTTTTTTCACAGCATTTGGCTAAATCTAGCAAAGCTAATCCTTTTTGGCCTATTGCAGAGTGTGTTAGTCAGTGGAGTAGCCTATCTGTGTAGCAAGATACACCACCTGTGTATAGAATACCAATTTTTTTACTGCACCTAGTGAAGTAAAACCTTTTGGGCATAGCATCATTCTATTAGTCCATCTATACTGACCTCCATCAGGTTGCAAACTGAATATAATTTTTTTCTGCATCTAGCTCTGAAAAAATATTTGGGCTTCTAGCAGTGTGTGGGACTTGTTCTACTAGTCCATCTATACTGACCTCCATCAGGTTGCAAATTAAAAATAATTTTTTGTCTGCATCTAGCTCTGAAAAAATATTTGGTCTTGTAGCAGTGTGTGGGACTTGTTCTATTAGTCCATCTATACTGACCTCCATTAGGTTGCAAATTGAATATAATTTTTTTCTGCATCTAACCCAGCCAATAGTTTTGGCCTAATACCACAGTTTGGCCACTCAGCTCTGCTCGGTTCCCATCCATTGTTTTTTTGTGCAAACAACTCCAGAGTTGTGAATTAGTTAACCACCAAAATTAGTGGAAAAAGGCCTGCTGCTGGTGGAAAGGGGAATAGGCGTGTTGGGAAGGGGAAAAAAGGTTGTGTCCGTGGGGTAGGTGTTAAAGCAACAGTAACATCTGCAGAAGAAAGACCATCTTCCAGCCAAACTAAAATGTCTACTTCTTTTAGCGGACAATGTGATAAGATCCCTTTCTTACGGCCACGCCAATCGCTACAAATTCCAGATGAGGCACAAAAACAGCAGGGGCTTCAACGGATATCAAGTGTTCCTTTAAGTGGGCTCTCCTACACATCAACTTCAAATTCACAAACACTCTAGTCCTCAAAGGTGTCACCCCAATCGCACTTGCTTCCTCACAGCTCCCAAATCTCCAGCTGCCCGTCTGAGTATGAGGTAGAACAGATGGTTGAGTCTGCAGAGCTGTTTACTCATACTATAGCCTGGGAATCAGAGGTCGACTCCAGCGCTTCTGTGAATCCAGACGAGGAAATGATCTGCACTGATGCCCAGAATCTTTATGAGTCGGATCCAGGACCAGACGCAGAAGGTTCTGACCATAATGTAGACCCTCATTCCCAAACTGTAACTCCTGTTGGTGGAGACAATGAGGAAGACGATGATGAGACTCAAATACCTGATTGGAGCGACAACTTTAGTTTTTTGTCAGGGCAGGAACAGGTTGGCTCTGAGGACGACGGGTGTGATAACGCACAGGGTGATGATGATGAGGTTGGAGATCCCACTTACTGTCAACCCACAGTCAGCCAAGAGATGAGGTCAGCAGAGGAGGTGGAGGAGGATGCTAGTGACGACGAGGTCAGGTTGCGCCTTCCTGGACAGAGACGTAGTACTGGAAGCACGTCAACAACTGCATCCTCAAACACAACTCTGCCTCTCACCACAAGTCGTGGTGGCTCTTCAGGTCGCATGGGTGCTAAGCCTTGCATAGCCTGGGCATTTTTTCAGATCGATAAAGATGACCCAACTCGTGTTATCTGTAACATTTGTCAGCAAAAGCTAAGTAGAGGCCAAAAAATACATGTCCGTCTGCATCTTCCTCACAGACCGGCAGTTTGCCGGGGACACCCTTATCAACCCCGTCTAAGCACAATAGCCAGCCCTTGGTCCCTCAGATGTGGACAAGTAAAAGACCATTTCCTCCTAGCCATGAGAAAGCTAAGAGGTTGAATTTCACCATCTGCAAGCTCTTGGCTACAGAAATGTTGCCTTTCCGCCTGGTGGACACAGAGGATTTTCGAGACCTTATGTCCGTCGCAGTGCCCCAGTACCAGTCGGTACTACTTCTCAAAGAAAGGTGTGCCTGCGCTCCACCAGCATGTCGCACACAACATCACCGCTTCTTTGAGAAACTCTGTGTGTGACAGGGTGCATTTCACCACAGACACTTGGACGAGTAGGCATGGACAGGGGCGTTACATGTCGCTGACTGGGCACTGGGTAACTATGGTGACAGCAGGACAAGGGGCTGCTGTCCAAGTCTTGCCGTCCCCACGAGTTGTGCGTCAATCCTCTTTATCTCGAAGTTCCTCCACTGCTTCTGCCTCCTCAACCTCCTCTCGGTCCTCCACCTGCACCCAAAGCCTGTCTGGTCATGCCACAAGCTTTCTAACTGCGCAGAAGGGATCCTGCAGACCTCCTTACTATGCTGGCAGTAGGGCTCAACATCATCAGGCGGTTTTTACTTTGAAATGTCTGGGAAATGTGAGTCACACAGCTGAGGAGTTGTGGTCAGCTCTGGAGAACCAATTTCATGAATGGTTGTCTCCACTGGACCTGAAACCAGGGAAGGCCGTGTGCGACAATGCTGCAAACCTGGGTGCGGCCCTTCGCCGGGGCAATGTCACACACGTGCCTTGTATGGCTCACGTGTTGAACCTGGTTGTCCAGCAATTTTTAGCCCACTATCCCGGACTAGATGGCCTTCTGCAGAGGGCACGTTCGCTGTGTGCTCACTTCCGCCGTTCGCATCCCGCAGCTCAGTGACTTACATCTCTACAGAAGTCGTTGGGCCTGCCACTTCACCGGCTAAAATGCGATGTGCCTACCCGGTGGAATTCAACTCTGCACATGTTGCAGCGACTGTGGCAGCACCGACAAGCCCTGGTGCAATACGTTCTGACGTATAGCCTGGGCCAACGAGATCCAGAGGTGGGGCAAATCACGCTGGAGGAGTGGTCTCAGATCAGGGACCTATGCACCCTTCTGCACAGTTTTGAAATGGCGACGAAGATGTTTAGTGCTGACGATGCCATTATCAGCATGACTATTCCGGTGATTTACATACTGGAGCACATGTTAAACAGAATTCGGAGTCAGGTGGTGGCACAAGAGGAGGTGGAGGAAGTAGAGAAGGAGGAGTTGTATGCGGAAGGGCTAACATCTGCAAGGTCCAGACGGTCGGCAGCACCAAGGCGGCAGGCATGTGAGGGTGGGGGAGATGGTTTTACCAGGGCGCATGGTAGCAGCCAAACTAGTGAGGAAGGTGCAGGAGCCCAGGAAGAAGTGGAGGACGAACTGATGGAAGAGTCATCAGATGAGGGAGACCTTGATCACATTTCTGTTGTGCGAGGTTGGGGGGAGAGGACAGAGGAAGGAAGCATGATTGTTTCCTCGCCACCAACACAACAGGGACTTGGTGCTCCTGGATGCGCAACACACATGAGTGCCTTCTTGCTGCACTACCTGCAACATGACGCTCGAATTGTGAGAATTAGAAATAATCCTGACTACTGGGTTGCCACACTGTTAGATCCCCGGTACAAAAGTAAATTTGCAGAAATTATTCCTGCCATAGAAAGGGATGCACGCATGCAGGAGTATCAGCAGAGACTGTTGCAGAATCTTACATGTGCTTTTCCACAAAACACCAGTGGTGCACGTAGTGAATCTCACAGTTCCAACTTGCCAACCGTGGGACCGTCGAGTGTTCAGCACTCAAACCGTAACAGAACCACAGTATCTGCTGGTAACATCAATTTTGCGGAATCATTTCACCACTTTTTTAGCCCATCCTTTGCAAGGCCACAGGAGACAAGAAGTCTGACACATAGTCAACGCCTAGAGACGATGGTACAGGAGTATCTCCATTAAACATTGAAGCCATGACTGTGTCACTGGACCCTTGCTCTTTTTGGGCTTCCAATCTGGATAAATGGCCGGAGCTAGCCACTTACGCCTTGGAGATCTTGTCATGCCCCGCAGCCAGCGTTCTGTCTGAACGTGTGTTCAGCGCTGCTGGTGGTGTGCTGACAGATGAGCGCACGCGGCTCTCCACTGATAATGTAGACAGACTCACGTTCATAAAGTTGAACAAATCATGGATCCGAAACGACTTTTCTACCCCTGTGTCATCCTGGGGAGAGTAAAAGCTTGATGATTGGTTAAAATCACCTCACCAACCGTTTTAAGCTTTCAAATTACTAATCATGTTTATCTGTATCTTGGCTGGAAAATAATTTGGGCTTTGTAGCAGTGTGCAGCACTGATTCTATTAGGCCATCTATAATAAGCTCCACCAGATTTAAAATTACTAATCATGTTTATCTGTATCTTGGCTGGAAAATAATTTGGCTTTGTAGCAGTGTGCAGTACTGATTCTATTAGGCCATCTATACTAAGCTCCACCAGATTTAAAATTAATAATAATTTTTAGCTGCATCTAGCCCGGAAAATAATTTTGGGGCTCTGAGATGCGCAAGACACATAAGTGCCTTCTTGCTGCACTACCTGCAACATGACCCTCATATTGTCAGAATTCGAAGTAATCCTGACTACTGGGTTGCCACACTCTTAGATCCCCCAAACTTTTCGATCAACCTTTTCATTTTAATAAAGACCAAAAAAATGGTCATTTTTGAAATTATAAGCATTAGCAGGTTATTAGAAACTGAAATCAAACAGTTTTCAACTCAAAACTTTATTCTAGGTGATGTTACATTTTCACATAGGACCCCTTGTTCGAAAGGAGCTTCTGAACTCTCTCGTCCATTGAATTTGTCAGGTTTTGGATGGTTTCTGCTTCAATTGTTTTGCATGAGGACAGAATACCCTCCCAGAGCTGTTGCTTAGATGTGAACTGCCTCCCGCCATCATAGACACTCCTTTTGATGATGCTCCAGAGGTTCTGAATGGGGTAGAGGTCAGGGGAGCATGGGGGTCACACCATAAGTTTGTCCCCTTTTATGCCCATATCAGCCAGAGATGCAGATGTTTTATGTGCAGCATTATCATGCATAAAAATGATCTTGCTGTGGAATACACGGTTCTTCTTCTTGAACCATGGGAGGAAGTGCTGTTTGAGAAACTCCACATACATTATGGAGTTCATCTTTACCCCTTCAGCGATCCTAAAGGGGCCGACAATCTCTCTCCCCATGATTCCAGCCCAAAACATTACTCCACCTCCTCCTTGTTGGCGCTGTAGCCGTGTTTGCGTGGGGTGTCCATCAACCAGCCATCCTCCACTCCATCCATCTGGACCATCGAGCGTTGCACGGCACTCATCCGTGAACAAAACAGTTTTGAAATCAGTCTTCATGTAATGTTTGGCCCACTGGAGCCGTTTCTGCTTGTGTGAAGTGGATAGAGGAGGTCGACAGGATGGCGTATGCACAGCTGCCAACCTCTGAAGGACCCTGCATCTTGTTGTTCGGGGGATGTTGGAGGCACCAGCAGCTTCAAAAACTTGTCTGCTGCTGTGACAAGGCTTTTTTGCCGCTGCTCTTTTAACCTGACGTAATTGCCTGTAGGAAAGAGTCCTGAATTTGCCCTTATCAGCACGCACACGTGTGTACTGTGAATCAGCTACATACTTCTTGATTGCCAAGACACTTCATCCTAATCATCGCACAATGTTGATTGTAGTCATGCCTTGACCTAAACACTCCACAATTTGTTGCTTCTCAGCAGCCGACACATCCTTTTTCTTTCCCATTTTGGCAGAAAATGTAGGCTGCTTAATAATGTGGGACAGCCTTCTTAAGTAGTCTTGCCTTTCATTGGACACACCTGCCAAACTAATTAGCACAGGTGTCTGCAATTGCTTACAGTGATATAAAGAGCCCTGACACACATCACCATCAGTGAGTTTAACTGACAAACAAACAAATTCTTCCCTTATCACTCCTAAACACTTTTTGCATAATAATTTGGAACACCGTGTACATTTGCTTTTCCACAAAACACCAGTGGTTCACGTAGTGAATCTTACAGTTCTAACTTGCCAACCGTGATCTGTATGGAGTTGTTCAATAAAGGGCCCAAAATTAATATAACATAGATGGGAGAGGTCTCTATGAATAGGAATTCCTAAGTATTTGATACCCTGTGAGGGCCAGGCAAAGGGAAAGTTGGACTGGATGGAATCCTGTATGGATTTGGGGAGGGAGACATCGAGGGCCTCAGACTTCGCTGCATTGATTTTAAAATTTTACCATGTAACAAAGTGATCTATTTCAGCCATAACAGCATGGATGGATATATGTGATTGAGTGATATATACTAGGACATCATCAGCAAATAGAGAGCACTTGTACTCGGTGCCTCCCACCTCAATCCACCTAATATTGGGGTTATGGCGAATTGATGAGAAGCAGGTGCTCCGTCACTAGGATGTATAAGAGAGGGGACAGAGGACATCCCTGCCTTGTCCCATTGGTGATTGTGAAAGGTGATGAAAATGTTCTGATGCACCCTCTGGGCCTTGGGACACCCGGAGCCGGACCCTTTTTGGTGGATGCTGGTGGTTGTAGTCTCCGTGGCGGCGACCCGGTTCCGTGGCTCAGGGCGGTCAAACCAGTGGCGGAACTATTTATGTGGTTTTGATGTTTAACCACTTCGCGCCAGAGCCTGTTTTTGCCTTCGTGACCGGGCCAATTTTTTCAATTCTGACCACTGTCACTTTATGAAGTAATTACTCTGGAACGCTTCAACGTATTCCCCTGATTCTGAGACTGTTTTTTCATGACATATTGTACTTCATGATAGTGGTAAAATTTCTTCCATATAACTTGCGTTTATTTGTGAAAAAATCGGAAATTTGGCGAAAATTTAGAAAATTTTGCAATTTTCAAACTTTGAATTTTCATGCCCTTAAATCAGAGAGATATGTCACACAAAATAGTTAATAAATAACATTTCCCACATGTCTACTTTACATCAGCACAATTTTGGAACCAAAATTTTTTTTTGTTAGGGAGCTATAAGGGTTAAAAGTTGACCAGCGATTTCTCATTTTTCCAACAAAATTTACAAAAACATTTTTTTAGGGACCACATCATATTTGAAGTCACTTTGAGGGGTCTTTATGACAGAAAATACCCAAAAGTGACACCATTCTAAAAACTGCACCCCTCAAGGTGCTCAAAACCACATTCAAGAACTTTATTAACCCTTCAGGTGCTTCACAGGAATTTTTGGAACGTGGAAAAAAAAAATTAACATTTAACTTTTTTCACAAAAATGTTACTTTAGACCCAATTTTTTTTATTTTCACAGGGGTTACAGGAAAAAATGGACCCCAAATTTTTTTGTGCAATTTCTCTTGAGCGTGCTGATACCCCATATGTGGTGGAAAACCACTGTTTGAGCGCACTGCAGGGTTCGGAAGGGAAGGAGCGCCATTAGACTTTTTGAATGTAAAATTTGTCTGAATAATTAGCAGACACCATGTTGCGTTTGGAGAGCTCCTGATGTGCCTAAACAGTGGAAACCCCCCACAAGTGACACCATTTTGGAAACTAGACCCCTTAGGGAACTTATCTAGATGTGTGGTGAGGACCTTGAACCCCAAGGTGCTTCACAGAAGTTTATAATATTGAGCTGTAAAAATAAAATTTTCACATTTTTCCCACAAAACCGTTTTTCATCCCTTAATTTTGCATTATCATAAGGGTAATAGGATAAATTGCACCATGAAATTTGTTGTGCAATTTCTCCTGAACACGCTGATACCCCATATGTGGAGGCAAATTACTGTTTGGGCGCATGGCAGGGTTTGAAAAGGAAGGAGCGCCATTTGACTTTTTGAATGTAAAATTTGTTTGAATAATTAGCAGACGCCATGTCGCATTTGGGGAGCCCCTAATGTGACTAAACAGTGGAAACCCCCCACAAGTGCCACCATTTTGGAAACTAGACCCCTTAGGGAACTTATCTAGATGTGTGGTAAGCACCTCGCACCCCCAGCTGCTTCACAGAAGTTTATAATATTGAGCCGTAAAAATAAAATTTTCACATTTTTCCCACAAAACCGTTTTTCATCCCTTAATTTTGCATTATCATAAGGGTAATAGGATGAATTGCACCATGAAATTTGTTGTGCAATTTCTCCTGAACACGCTGATACCCCATATGTGGAGGCAAATTACTGTTTGGGCGCATGGCAGGGTTTGAAAGGGAAGGAGCGCCATTTGACTTTTTGAATGTAAAATTTGTTTGAATAATTAGCAGACGCCATGTCGCATTTGGGGAGCCCCTAATGTGACTAAACAGTGGAAACCCCCCACAAGTGCCACCATTTTGGAAACTAGACCCCTTAGGGAACTTATCTAGATGTGTGGTGAGCACCTCGCACCCCCAGCTGCTTCACAGAAGTTTATAATATTGAGCCGTAAAAATAAAATTTTCACATTTTTCCCACAAAACCGTTTTTCATCCCTTAATTTTGCATTATCATAAGGGTAATAGGATGAATTGCACCATGAAATTTGTTGTGCAATTTCTCCTGAACACGCTGATACCCCATATGTGGAGGCAAATTACTGTTTGGGCGCATGGCGGGGTTTGAAAGGGAAGGAGCGCCATTTGACTTTTTGAATGTAAAATTTGTTTGAATAATTAGCAGACGCCATGTCGCATTTGGGGAGCCCCTAATGTGACTAAACAGTGGAAACCCCCCACAAGTGCCACCATTTTGGAAACTAGACCCCTTAGGGAACTTATCTAGATGTGTGGTGAGCACCTCGCACCCCCAGCTGCTTCACAGAAGTTTATAATATTGAGCCGTAAAAATAAAATTTTCACATTTTTCCCACAAAACCGTTTTTCATCCCTTAATTTTGCATTATCATAAGGGTAATAGGATAAATTGCACCATGAAATTTGTTGTGCAATTTCTCCTGAACACGCTGATACCCCATATGTGGAGGCAAATTACTGTTTGAGCGCATGGCAGGGTTTGAAAGCGAAGGAGCGCCATTTGACTTTTTGAATGTAAAATTTGTTTGAATAATTAGCAGACGCCATGTCGCATTTGGGGAGCCCCTAATGTGACTAAACAGTGGAAACCCCCCACAAGTGCCACCATTTTGGAAACTAGACCCCTTAGGGAACTTATCTAGATGTGTGGTGAGCACCTCGCACCCCCAGCTGCTTCACAGAAGTTTATAATATTGAGCCGTGAAAATAAAATTTTCACATTTTTCCCATAAAAAATGTTTTTCATCCCCTAATTTTGCATTATCATAAGGATAACCGGAGAAATTGCACCATGAAATTTGTTGTACAATTTCTCCTTAGTACGCCGATACCCCATATGTGGGGGAAAACCACTGCTTTGGTGTACGGCAGGGTTCGGAAGAGAAAGGAGCGCTATGTTGGCTGGGATAGGCAGCAGACACCATGTCACATTTGAAGAGTCGCTGACATGCCAAAACAGCAGAAACCTCCACAAATGACCCCATTTTGTAAACTACACCTCTCAAGGAATTCATCTAGGGAAGTAGTGAGTATTTTTTAATTTTTAAATTTATACCATTGGGCAGTGAAAAAATCATAATTATATTTTTACCACAAAAAAATGTTTTACCCTTCAGATTTTACATTTTCACACAGGGCAATGGGTAAAAATGGTGCCGAAATGTGTCACACAATTTCTTCTAAAAGTGTCAATACCCCATATGTGGCTGTATCGTACCGCTTAGCCATACGGTGAGATCTGGGGGGGACGGAGTGCTATTTGACAATTGGAGAACAAATTATTGTAGAATAGGCATTTGGATTTGGAGCACAAAATTTTCTGAATTTCTTTTGGGGGGCAAGGGTCATTTTGCTTTTCCAGAGCCTTTCTGCTACCAGTAACTTGGAAGTCCCTTATATTTTTAACAGATGACGGACCTGAGTGGGGACTAGCTTTTTTTGAGGACTGAGTTGAAGCTTTTATTGGGAACATTTTACGTAACATTTATCCGGCGCTCTAGGCTGAGCACTTACATCGGGGTTTCCATCTAAATTTCCAAGTGATGTAATTCAGATGAAACCCCTGCAGGATCCATTCACTGTAATGAGGCAGCAGAGTTACTCTGGACACCGTCTGGCCTCTGTGTAGCGGTGTCCTTTTTTTCAGAAGTGCACAAAACTGTGGCCAACCGCACTTTTATGCACGCCTAAAACAAATGACACCGTGGGATCCCAGGCTAGACGGCGTCCACAGTGGCCTATATCTGTCTCATTACAGGGAATCTTCCGTCATGGGTTCCGGCTGAATCATGTATTTCAGAGATTTACACGGAAACTCTGGTGTAAGTGCTCAGCGCAGAGCACAGGATAAATGTGGGCAGAGCCTTACTGGGATCTTTGGGGACATAATAAACAAATCAGTAGCAGGTGAAGAATTGGTTTTATTTATTTTTTACGCCGTTCCTAGTGTGATATAACTGATTAGATTACTTTATTCTTCGGGTCGGTGTGATTACAGAGATACCAGATTGATATCGGGTTTTTATGACTGACAGCTGTCACACACTAAAAGACGCTTTTTTTGCAAAATCTAGTTTTTGCATCACCATATTTTGAGAGCTATAATTTTTCCATATTTCGGCCGACAGAGTCATGTGACGGCTTGTTTTTTGCGGGACGAGTTGAAATTTTTATTGGTACCATTTTTGGGGACGTGACATTTTTTGATCGCTTTCTATTCCGTTTTTTGGGAGGTAAAATTAACAAAAACAAACAATTCAGGAATTGTTTTTTGAGTTTTTTTTTTATGCCGTTCTGCGTGTGGTAAAAGTGATCAGGCAGCATTATTCTTCGGGTCAGTACGTTTACAGCGATACTACACTTACTGTATTTTTTTATGTTTTGGCGCTTTTACACAATAAAACTATTTTATAGAAAAAAATATTTTTTTTGCATTGCTTTATTCTGAGCGCTATAACTTTTTTATTTTTCGGCTGATAGAGCTGTATGGCGGCTTTTTTTTTGCGTAACAAGATGACGTTTTCAGTGGTACCATTTTTATTTCTATTTTGTTTTTTGATCGCATTTTTTTCCACTTTTTGTTTGGCAATATGATGAAAAAGCATATTTTTTTGCTCCGTTTTTTATTTATTTTTATTACGGTGTGCACAGAAGAAGTTAATTAGTGTGACAGTTTTATAGCTCGGGTTGTTTCGGACGCGGCGATACCAAATATGTGTACTTTTTTTGGTTTTGTAAAAATATACTTATTTATTGGTTTAATATTTTATTTATTTATTTTTATTTATTTTGTGATTTTTTTATTAATAGTTTAAAAACTTTTTTTTTACTTTTTTTCACATTTTTTCTTAGTCCCTGTATGGGACATTAATTTTTATTTTTCTGATCTCTGATCTCATGTAATGTAATAGACATATATTACATTACATGAGATCTTCCCTGACTGTTTCAGTCAGTCTCCTGTCTGGCTACAGCTGCAGCTGAGCCAGACAGGACACCATATATGGCAGAGCTGGAGGCGGTCATGTGACCTCCAGCTGCCATAGCAACCCCAGGTCCTGGAAGGACTCGGAGGTCTTCGGAGAGGTAAGTTGACGACCCCCTCTCCTCCTGCTGTCTCCTATATGCCGAGATCACTATAGATCACAGCATATAGAAGACAGCTAAGGGTTAACATCACTGGGACCTGATCTAATCAGGTCCCGATGATGTTCCCTGTCAGAGCTAACGCTCTGCACCGGAATCGCAGCGCTTGCAGGACCCTGGGGGTCCTGAGCGCTGCGAGACCACCCACCGTTTTTAAACGTCGGCGCTGCACAGAGCCCGGAAAGCGCCGACGTTTATCTACAGTGGGCGGTCGGGAACCGGTTAAATGTCCGACTACGCCACCCGTGGATTGCGGTCAGAGTGAACCGCCGCTCCAGGGCAGACCGCTGAGGCTGGTGTTGTGGGTGCAGCAGAGCGTAGCATAACTCCCCACGGGAGGAGTATAGCCTCAGGGTAGTGTATGCGGAGGATGGGGGTGATGGTGCAGGGCAGCAGCAGTAACGACACGGAGTCAGTGATGCAGTCCAGGGCCTTTACTCACAGTTCTTATTATCCAGACCACGTCTGCAGGTAACGGCTGCCCACGTCGTACTCACTAAGACTGGAAGAGAAAAGGTTTCAGCACCAGCATAGGAAGGGGTTTTTTACGGTAAGAGCAGTGAGAATATGGAATTCACTGAGTGAGGAGATGGTAATGTCGGATTCACTACACCAGTTCAAGCGGGGACTGGATGCATTTCTAGATACCAGGCAGATTTCAGCATATACTTAAAAATAAAATAAAATAGTAGGTTGATACAGGGATTTATTCTGACTGCTGGTTTCAGAGTTGGGAGGGAATTTTTCCTCAGGTGAAGATTGGCCAAATCATTTGGGGTTTTTGCCCTCCTCTGGATCAACTTTAGCAATTACAGAACTAACAGGTCGAACTTGATGGACGCAAGTCTTTATTCGGCTTTACAAACTATATTACTATGTACTGTGCTCACCAGGTGAGGGGCTCAGACAACTCCCAGATAACTTTGGAGCGCTTCACATGACCCCCTTTGTGTGTCCTTTGTCTGGCCTTTCTTACCAACCCTTCTGTCCGGCTGCCTCGGGCCTCCTCTTGGTAAACTTGGCGCCAGTTTCCCTGACCCTATGTGGTGCCTTCCTAGCGGGTGTAGCGAGGGGCTGCGCCACATAAAATGTCACAGCCTCCGGTTTCTAGCTGAGGTTCGTTTCCTGCCTCCACTAGTTTCGGGGACCGGTCTCCCCCTTTGGCCTGACCCCTCCACGCAGGTGGATTCGGGCGTGCGGTGGCGACTCGCCCGTCCGCACCCCTGGGATCCCTTCGTTCCTCGTTCCTGGAGCCTTCTCCGCTCCTCTTCCTTCCTTCTCCCTCTTCCAGGCCTGGGCCTCTGTTACTAGGCCCGCCTCCGGAGCAGAGCTCATGCAGAGCCCCTGCTCCCTGTCACTTCTGCTCAGACTTCTCTGCACTGAACTAAGATGGTGCCCACCTTTTATACTCCCTTCTCAATGCACCCAGGAACTGCTTCCTCCCTGCTCCTGCACTACAGGGTTCCCCTTCCTCAGTGTTCCCTCCCCCCACTCCAGCCAGGGACAGGGACTGTCGTGCCCATCTCAGGGGCATATTGGTCGCCCTGCCCCACGGCAATGTGGTGTAATGCATGCAGGTGTCGGGTCCTGATCCACACTCCATCCTTACCTGAGAGTGAGAGATCACACCTCTGGGTGAGGTGCAATACCTCTGTAGCAACCGAGCCCTCAGGGTGCTACAGTTCCATTTATCTTCAGCCTAGGTGACTTATTGCGATACAGGGCCGTGATTTTGGCTATAAAAGGGTCCCCTAGACCCCTTCCCCAAGCTTTTTAAGAGAACCATATATGGCGTGCCAGGAGACTCTATGGAATGCTTTCTCAGCATCTAATTACAAATTTTTAACTGCATCTAGCCCAGGAAATACTTTGTGCCTAGTAGCAGTGTCTGCTAGTCAGCGGATTATCCCGGCTGTTAAGCAAGCTACACCACCTGTAGTTTGGACACTTAATTTTTTCAAAGGAAATGCTTCGGGACCACGGGATACTCAGTGAAGAGCATCAGGAGGCACCCCAAGGCATAGGGGCTGGGACTGGCAGTAGGATGCCTTGCGGTGGACAGCCGAGCTCGATCCTTATAAAAGCTTTTTAACTGCAGCAGCTTTAGTGGACGCTACTGGAGCTGGAATTACGCGGCTGCTGGCATGAGACTTGCCCTCCAATAGATCCTTGTAAATGGATTTAAAGTGTATTCATTCAAATTAGAGAGACAATTTAAATTAAAAAGCTTAGAGCTGCCTCCACCACAGGGGGGCTCGCTCGACCCACCAGCGGACAGGCACCAGTATTGGGAGAGGGGGACTGGCCGTCAGGGTTCACCGCGGCTCTGGCACAAACCCGGCGAAACGGAGGTGGCACGGGCAGGAGCCGGCTGGCCGTGTCGGCTTCTCACTTTTTGGATTTTAGAAGGGCATGACATGCCTATATCCGTGTCTCCCCCTCCTTTTACTCCTCCACCTCTTTTCTTTTCGCATGACTATATGTACTTGTCACTTTTCCATGTGTTAGTTGTGTCTTCTGAGCAGTTTGTCAGCTTTTGGACACCTTTTGAAGGTGTTTTCTATGTGTTTCTATGTGTTTTTGTTTGCCTGCCATTGGTTTTAACGGTGTTTGAAGGTGTTCGACGAACCGAACTCGAACACTACGGGGGTGGCTCAACACTAATCATCAGCCATCCCTGATAACCACACTCCTTACTCTGTGACATCACCAGCCAACCTTTATAACCACACTCCTTACTCTGTGACGTCACCAGCCATCCCTGATAATCACACTCCTTACTCTGTGACATCACCAGCCATCCCTGATAACCACACTCCTTACTCTGTGACATCACCAGTCATCCCTGATAACCATACTCCTAACTCTGTGACATCACCAGTCATCCCTGATAACCACACTCCTAACTCTGTGACATCACCAGTCATCCCTGATAACCATACTCCTAACTCTGTGACATCACCAGCCATCCCTGATAACCACACTCCTTACTCTGTGACATCACCAGCCATCCCTGATAACCACACTCCTTACTCTGTGACATCACCACCCATCCCTTGTAAACACACTTTTCACTCTGTGACATCACCAGCCATCCCTGATAACCACACTCTTTGCTCTGTGACATCACCAGCTATCCCTGATAACCACACCCATCACTTTGTGACATCACCACCCATCCCTTGTAAACACAGTTTTCACTCTGTGACATCACCAGCCATCCCTGATAACCACACTCCTTACTCTGTGACATCACCAGCCATCCTTGATAACCACACTCCTTACTCTGTGACATCACCAGCCATCCTTGATAACCACACTCCTTACTCAGTGACATTATCATCCATCCCTGATAACCACTCTCTTCAATCTGTGACATCACCAGCCATCCCTGATAACCTCACTCCTAACTCTGTGACATCACCAGCCATCCCTGATAACCACACTCCTAACTCTGTGACATCACCAGCCATCCCTGATAACCACACTCCTAACTCTGTGACATCACTAGACAACCCCATAAAATCACACTCCTTTTTGCTTGATCTTCTTGAAATACTCTATCTTGTAATGGAGTTGTACATGATCAGAATGCCCTGGTTGCTTCCTTCCAGAAACCTCTGCTACATCTTTTCACGGGTTGTGTGTCGTATTGCAACTCATATGTATTTACTTAAATGGAGCTGTGTTGCAATACCAGACACAACATCACATCTCCGGGGACATTTTTCTAGTGTGTCCCTATATTTTCTGACGTTCTCCTAGTGCTATCTGCTTCTAGAAACTCTGGATGACTTTATCCTCTTCCCTTCTGGCTTTTGATACCATACAGCATCAGGATGTAATTTGCAGCAGGGACACAAGGTCCTGTCTCTGGACGGCGTAAGAACTAAGCAGAGCAGTGTAATGGGCTGAACAGGCGACGAGTCTGGGGTCTGAGATTTATTCAGGGGTCTAATATTAATACAAGAGATTACAATATATTTTGAGCATATGTGTTCTGAAATTTATTGGGGGTCTGCACTGGGGTCTCTTATTAATAGAGAGGTCTGGTTTGGAGTCCGTTATTAATAGAGAGGTCTGGTTTGGAGTCCGTTATTAATAGAGAGGTCTGGTTTGGAGTCCTTTATTAATAGAGAGGTCTGGTTTGGAGTCCGTTTTAAAGGAGGGGTCTGATTTGGGGTCTGTTATCATTAGAGGGGTCTGGTTTGGGGTTTGTTTTCAATAGAATGGTCTGATTTGTGGTCTGTTTTTAATAGAGGGGTCTGCTATTAATACAAGGGGTCTGTTTTGGCGTCCATTATTAAGAGTGGTCTGGTCTGGGGTCCGTTGTTAATGGAGGTGTCTGGTATGAGGTCTGGTATTGATAGAGGGGTCTGGTTTGGAGTTTGATATTAATAGAGTGGTCTGGTATGCGATCTGTTTTCAATAGAGGGGTCTGGTTTGGGGTCGGTTTTCAATACAGGGGTCTGTTTTTAATAGTGGGGTCTATTATTAATGGAGGGGTCTTGTTTGAGGTCCATTATTAATGGAGGGGCTGGTTTGGGGTCCGTTATTAAAGGAGGGGTCTGGTTTGGGGCTTGTTATTAATGGAGGGGTCTCGTTTGAGGTCCGTTATTAAAGGAGGGGTCTGGTTTAGGATCTGTTATTAATATGGTGAATTGCAATAAATTTAGCACTGTTTACTGACGTACAATTAAGGAGTCTTGGAAAGCTGGCGGACTGACCATTGATATCCATTTTCACCTTGCTTTTCCCAGAATAGTATGTAATACTATTAACCTTTTCTTGCACCGTTACCTACCATCTGGGTTTGGAAGCAGATGAGTTAAGCCGTTCATAGAGACGCGGCGCAGAGTTTTCTTTCACACCCGCGCTGGAAAAAAAGCTCTCAATGGAAAGTGAAGGCAAAAAAAGGGTCAATTACATATCTATATCATTGTTAGGTGTTGCAAAGAAGAGCTTAACCTCCAACGCACTTAATTTCTCTTCCTACTTTTTTTATTTTCATATATATATATATTTTTTTTCTTCTGCAGAGGGGAAAATCTGAGAATCTAAGAGTTGTGGGAGGTCAATCGCGGATCCTCAAACGGTGGAAATTAAATAGCAATGAGTACAAAAATATATCGGTAACCACAGACCATTGACAAGACAAATAGATTTTCAGGGAGAAATTACACTCTGTTTTTCCTGTAACATTGTGTAGTGTTATGATACAGGAATTGACAGATTTTTCCACATGGAAGACTTGTGATCATTTGCTCCAAATTAGGAACATAAATATCTCCATGTTTTTTCTTCTTCCTTTACCTCTTTACAATGTATTGCAGAAGTGTTGAAGCTGGACAGGACAGATGTGCCGATGGATTTTTGAAGCCCAGGCTGCTGTTTTTTTCCACTTTATTAACGGCGTACGTAGGACTGCAGCCTGTTACATTGCACCCATCTAAAATTTGATGTGCTATTAGGCTTTTACGACTATTACGTGCAGATCCCAGGATGAGGCTCTCCAGACGCAAACACAGATCGCTGCGAAAAAAAAGAACGTGCATGCACACTTAGCTTTCATTGAAAATCAAAGCCGCTAAGGATGTCCATATATCCAGAACTTTTTAATGCATCTAATACACAATAATGAAGCAATTTTGCAACTTTTCTTAAATAAAAAAATCTCACACCGTTTTATGTCCGCAGCTAGTATGCAAACGTATAAATCCCTATGGTTACATATGCAAACAAGGCTGTTTAGTGTAATCCTGGTGTCCTAGACCCTACTATATACAAACATACAATTGGTAGTATGGTAAAGCATGGGCGTATGATTGCAGGATCAGACTATGCCAGGTTTGGTTGTAGAACGTAGTCATGGAGAATTAATTGGTCTGTAGACATATAGGATATTCTTGCTCAAGATTAAAAGGCATTATCCAACCTATAAAAAAAGAATCCTGTGGCAGGAATCTTTTTCAAATAATGAGGCACATGTACTCAGTTACTTACTGGGTTGAGCGCAAGTGCACTTCGGTGCTGTCTACTAGGGCAGGAAATGTTCTTGGGTCACCTGATCACCCAGATCTATGATTAGCTGCAGCAGTGTGAAGACGTTCCCTTCCTGTCACCTGACTGCTACACCACTTGTTGACCTCAGGTGACAAAAAAAACAGGACACCGTTGCTTCTTGACCTGGTGGAGAGCACCAAAGTGGCCTGTCTGTGTTCACGACGGTTACAGCCGATAGTATGCCGAGTTTTATTATTTTAAAGCATCCCTGCCGATAGGAATTTTTTCTTTTACAGGCTTGACAACCCCTTGGGAGTTGTCCAAGATCTTGAAAACTGGCCAAATGTCAGGGAATGTGATAAAATAACTTCCGGTAATGCTCATAATCAGCTGTCCTGCAGGGATGACCTTTCGACTACCTGCATTTGACCGTTGTAGACAATTTCTGGACCTTAGTGGTGACCCTAGAAAGGTCAGCATATGACAAGTGATTGGCCGCAGCAGTGATGTGAGTGTAATTGGAATGTCATCCCTGGAAGATCAGTAAGTGGTCACACTCCCAGCTCCTTTGCCAATGAGTTGATTGAATGGGCCACTGCTCATTGGCACCACCAGACAAAGCCGTTACCGAATGCACGGAGTTGTGCTTGGTCAGTTCTAATATGGTACGATGTAGAACAAATATGCCACAAGTACAGGACAACCTGTGACAAACATGTAGGTAAAATATTGTCCTACACAGACCATAGCTGGTGCAGTTTCCCATCCTAGAGCCCCTCATACACAGTAGATAGCTGTTGGCAGAGCATTTGTTGAGCCGATATTTCAGCCTGCAACTCTTTCCTGACTCCTCCAGGCACAGAACACTCTGCTCTGCTGAGCGCTCTCGTGTTCTCTATGACAAAGTCGATGCCATACCCCTCTGGCAGTGGCTTGTTTCGCCGAGAACAAAGGTATCGGCAGTCCGAAATTGGACATGCAGGATTTTTACCTCCCCTGACATCAAGAGTAGAGACAGGAAGCCCCCATGCTCATTAGACTGTCGGCCAATATTGGCTGGTTCAGTTAGTCTCATATGTATGGGGGCATTAACCGAATTTGCTGGACAGCGATGTGCCTACTACTTTTGGTTTTCGATCCCAAGGAAAGACAAAAAAATAGTAGTGATAGGATTTCAGATGATGGGACAGTTTCCACATAGTTGAGGAGATCCTTAGCTCAGATTTATCTGAAAGAATTTGCCCTTTATATGAGACCGGAGAATAAAGCAACATTTTTATCCTAAAGTTTACTGCAGAAAAAGGTTTTGGATCTTTATCGTGCCATGTGGCCTGGTCGGCTGCTCAGAGACGGCAAGTATCAATATTTGGGAGATGATCAAGAAGATTAATGCAGTTTTGAGTCCTGCCGAGGTGGAAAGTACGACCTAAAGGGTTCACTGGAAGGTGACTGAGTCAGTTCTATAAATTTCTTCTTTTTTGGGTTGAAACGACGAGACGATGAGTAGAAGAGTGTCCTGCGTGCTTTCCGTTGGCTCCAATGTACTAGTGGGGTGTTTTTTCTTTTTTCTTTCCTGCTTATCCCAGCCAGCGACTTGGAAGAGCCAATTTAAGTGGGGTTGTTATTGTTTAAGTTGCCAGGTTTAGCTACTTATATTGACCTTTTCATTGCCACTGGTATGCTTATATTTTGGGGGCTTTCTATCGCTGCAATACAGGTATATTTGATGTCAATGCAAAAGGTGTCATGTAAATTAAAAAGAAGCCTTCGTCCGATAAGTGAAATAAGCATGCCTCACTTGTAGACTGTGTATGAATGCCCAAGTGGGCCCTGTCACATACAGCCGAAAGTGATGCCTTGGGGAGCTGCTAAGTTTATGGTGTCACTGATACAGTACCCACAAACGCGTGTTTATTTTTGCGGGTGGAGCATCATTGAAGGTAGGTGCAGCATAGGACACGGGTGGAGCATTGTATTCGGGTGGAGCATTGGAGACATTGCAGCACACCATGGGGATTGTACCTTAAAAGTTGCAACAGAGCCCCCTAAATTCGCTACCTGCTAAACCCAGAGACTGAAGAGGGCATTGCAGAAGTGACTCTTAGAGAGCATTGCCTAATAATGTGACTCCTTTTTACAACCCAACCCCCCTCTCCACAATTGTAACTGCTGGTGTGACATCTTCAATAACTGACTGCTGCCAGCTATTCTTGTCGACTCCCCTATACACATGTTCTCTTGCCTCGACCAACCATGCATGTGTTTGAAGTAAGAAGAAAGCTTCGAGCTTGTTTGAACCCAACATACCAAGTCCTTCTTTTTCCTGACATTGTGATCAAGTTACTTCTATTTGCTCCTACCAAAATCACGAGGTCCGGAAGATGCTCATCCAGTGTGTATGCACCACAGGATGGCTATTTATGGCAAGGTCACATCCAGAATCACTCTTTTTGCAACCGTGGAAATTGCCCCTTCAGAGAGGAAGAGGACTAGAACTCCATAGTGCTACCTGTTGGATGCAGCAATACTACAAGTCACTATCAACCCTTTAACAAGCCTTGCAATATGACTTAGGATAAAAGCCAAATCAGAATTTCAGTTTGCAGACACAGTGTTTCGGGCTGTTGGCCCTCATCAGTGCAAAGTATGAGATCTGATTTGGCTAGGTGAGAGGATCTGGACTGAGGTCTAAGGGGTAACATTTCTCCTTATAGAGAGTGACATACCGGCCCTGCCATGCCAATGTAAAGAGGCTTATTCGCCTTGCAATGCTCCTCAGGGAAATTAAATATAAAAATTGCCTCTTCAGAGAGGAAGAGAACAAAACTCTATAGGGCCACCTGTTGGAAGAAGTGATCCTACAAGTCACTATCTACCTTTTAACGAGCCTTGCAACCTGCAACTTTAACAAGTACGTTTAATTCAATTGCAAGATGTGTCATTGACCAAAAGAGAAGCTTTTACCCAATGAGATGGAATTAGTCACCTGGACTTGCCTTGCTTGCAGATGATCTAGTGAATGTCAAACCAAAAGTTGGAATATAACTCACGAAACTCTCTCCCGAAGTGCCAGTGAAAGACTGAAAAGGACATTTCCAAAACGCATCTCTTCTCCTTTCGACAGTGTTGATGGGGTCCTGAAACTGTAAATGTCAGGATGTACTATAAAAAAAATCATTCTGTCATTAGGATTATGTTTTTCTTATCAGTTACCCATGGAGTAAATCCACATATCAACCGTGGTTTAAGATTAAAACTTGATGGTTTTTAGGATTATTTACAATTTTTCTCTCTGGTTTCCCTGCAATTCAGTTATAGGGATCTGTCATCTGGATGGCTAATTGTGATAGGACGTTTTTGCAGATGAATCATGGACAACTTCTTTTGAATGTTTGGAATTTTTGTCTTTACTCATTGTTTTTATGGAGCGCTAAGTTTTGGTTAGCAATTTTGCCAAACTTGAAAATTTTGAGTGCTAATGTTTGTGAGCATTTTTTTATGGTTGGTGATCTCCTGTAGGATTATGGTTTGATCTTGACAAGATATGAGCAACTTCGTTGAGACCTGGAGGATATTGCTCTGCATTTGATTTTTACTGATGACTACACAATTTATATTTTGATTATGGCTCATGGTTTCTCCCTTCATTGTATTTGTTCTGGTGGTCTCAGACAGGACTGGTTTATGACTGTTGGTGTTACACACCCTTCCCGGTATCTTGGGCTGCGCTTCTTTACCGTGGGTCCACTGCTTTCCACTGTTCTCCCTAAACCTATTTAAGGCCTATTTAGACAAACACTTGTGTCTTGGGATTGAGACTCTAGTGTTCCATGTTTGGTTTGCTCCATTACCTTTGCTTGCTGTGTTTTCAACTCGCATTCATCCCTGCTGGATTCCACTCCATCCGTCCTGCTGCTCCTGAGATTCCTGTGTGTGCCAAGTCCTTGCAGCTCACGTGCCTTCCAGCTTGCTACATCGTCACCCGGGGTTTGTGTGGCCACCTGGACCTAGGACTCTGAAGATCCACCAGACTGGTGAGCCTATCAGATGCTTTCTACCAACACTGGAGTATGGTTGATAGTTTCTGCTAGCACTGGAATTTTTTCTGGTGGTCTCAGTCAGGATTGGTTTATGACTGTTGGTTTCTATCAGCACTGGAGTATGACTGATGGTTTATCCTAGTGTTGGATTATTTCTGGAGCTCTCGGCCAGGACTGGTTTATGACAGATGGTTTCTGCAAGCACTCGTGTATGGTTGATGTTTTATCCTAGCACTCGCTTATTTCTGGTGGTATTTCCAAGCACTGGCTTATGACTCATGTTCTCTGCCAGCGCTGGATTATCACTGATGGTTTCTTTTAGTATTGGATTATTTCTCATGGTCTCTTGCATCTGTTTTCTCCCTGCACTTGATTCTGATTGATGGCCTTATACATCACTAGATTTTAACTATTGGTTTCTTCCAGCACAAAATTATTATTTTTCTTTTTAAATCTCTCCGAGAACCTGATTAATTGCTGGTTTCTACCAGTACTGTATTATAAGCAATGGTGTCACCTGGCACTGGATTATGGGTCATGGTTTTTCCTGATACTGGATTATTTCTGATGGTCACTCAGCACTGGAATGACACTAATGGTCTTTTTAGAGGATTTTTTTTTAGTTCTCGATTATTCTGATGGCCTCTCCCAGCACTGGATTATGAGGGATGAGTCTTTTTCAGCATTGGATTATGACTGATGTTTTTTTTTCCCCAAAACTGGATTATGATTGATGGTCACTGTGAACTCAAAATTATCGCTGTCTCTGCTGGATTATGACCTGATAAGGAAAAGAATCAATAAAGCTGTTATAATCTATAATTTGCCAATATGTTATGTTAGCTGTCATAAACCAGTTATGTACCAGCTTTATAAAATCATGTTTTGATGACTTCAATTAATGCAACCAGTTAGGGCTGTAGACATCCTTGGAATGTTCTGTAAGATATTATCCTCTAGATAAGATGTACCACGGAGACCTTGTCTTGACGTATTTGAGATTCAGATGGAAGCAGGTCCTTGAAAACGAAATAATTGTTTCGATTTTGTTTAACCAAATTGTGTGACAGAATTTTGAACTTTTTTGAGGACAAAATCAGACTTTTTTTTTTTCACTATAGTATTGAGTCTCCATACTCATATTTCTTCTCTTTATTTGTTCCTTTTTAATTGTAAATTTTATTCTAAATACATTTCCTTTTTATTCGAATGGCCTGTGAAGAATCAGATCTTTTGCGAGGAAATACAGATTTCCATATCAGACCGACAGGGTCTTCGCTTTATACTAAAATTATAACCGGTGATTTCTTCTTGCACGGTTTCCACCACACATGAACATGTAGAAGATCTCTGTGGTGGAACACAACCTGCTAGATCCCCATTGGTTTATAACCAGCATTTAGCCAAAGTATGGATATTTTGCTGGATAATCCACTCGTACGCCATGACTATTGCACCTATTACTATATTTTTATTGGGCATGTTAGGAATACGCGTGCGGTAACACTTGACTTATCAGGTAATGGCTAATGAAAACTAATGGCCTTACCTTGTCCCTTTTCAAGTCTTGTGTTAAATACACCTCGTTTAACTACTCAGCAATCCTTAATAACCCTGTAAATCCGATATACGGCGGCCAAACTGATCCTCAAAAGAGATTAATCTCCACTCTCCTTGTAAACGTCTCCTAATAATGTAACCGGCCTGATCTGCCATTAAAAAGCCGAGGGCTGCTTACTCTCGTTAAAAGAAGGAAAGAAAGATTTAGACTCTTATCTGCCTCTTGTCTGGCTTTAGGTCTCTACTGGAAATGGAGCTATAAAAATCTCCCATAAAACCCTACCCCGGTGACTTCTTTTTCATACGATCTGTAACACTAATCTCTTGGCACGTGTCTACAAGGCTTTTGTGGTGTTTTTTTTTCTGCCTACAGAATCCTCCCCTCACCCAGCTAGGATTTGTTTTATGGCTTGTTTTTTTTACGTACAGTCTTTAACGACTTGTTTTCATTATTTACTTCTTTCGGAAAGGCTCGTTTGGGATTGGGCGCTTCGGCTTAACGTCATAGTTTTCTTCCTGAACATTCCTCCTACCCTTACCATTGTATTCAAGATCAACGCAATTCAAAAAGTCATCCAGAAATAATGAATATAATTTATTAAAATATCGGCACCATATACCGCAGCTCTTTACAAATAAGAGGACGTGCAATCAAAATCAGCCATAACAGTGTAAGAAAATGCCATGATGACCCCACAGTGCTTCCCACACAGTATGATGTCCCCATATTACCCCCACATTGTATGATACCTTCGCACTGTCTTTCCACACATTAGGATGCACCCACAGTAACCCAACACTATATGATGCCCTCAAAGTGCTACCCATACGGTATGATGCCCCCAGAGGACCCCCATATTATATGATGCCCTCACGGTGCCTGACTACACTGTATGATGACTACCCATACAGTATGATGTCCCCATATCAACCCCACACTGTATGATAACTTCTCACTGTCTTCCCACACATTAGGATGCACACACAGTAACCCCAAACTATATGATGCCCTCAGTGTCTGCCTACACTGTATGATGTCCTGACAGTACTACCCATACGGTATGATGTCCCTATAGTACCCCCACACTGTATGATACCTTCACACTGTCTTCCCACACATTAGGATGCACCCACAGTAACCCAACACTATATGATGCCCTCAAAGTGCTACCCATACGGTATGATGCCCCCAGAGGACCCCCATATTATATGATGCCCTCACAGTTCTCCCAACACATTATTATGCCCATACAGTACCTGAACACAGTATGCTGCCCCCACAGTGCTCACCACACTGTATGATGCCCCCATATTGTATGATGCCCTCATAGTGCCTCAACACACATTCTGATGCCCCCATAGTACCCCCACATTGTATGATGCTTTCACAGTGGTCCCCACACAGTATGATGCCCCACAGTGCATCCTCCAAATGTATTATGTCTTCACAGTGCTCCCCACACAGTATCATGCTCCCTCAGTACCCCTAAACTGCATGATGCTTTCACAGTGCCCCCTATGCAGTATGATGCCCTCATAGTGCCTCCCCACCTAGTATGATGCCTTCAAATTGCTACCCACACAGTTTGATGTTCCCACAGTACCCACAAACAATGATACCCTCACAGTGCCCCCCCCCCACAGTATGGTGCCTCCAAAGTACCCCCATAAAGTATGACGCCCCCACAGTACCCCCACACAGCAATATCCCGTCAGTGCTCCCGACACAATATGATGTCCTTACTGCTCCCCACACAATATGATGCCTTCACATTGTTCCCCACACATTATGATGCACTCACAGTGCTTCACCACAGTATGAAGCCCTCACAGTGCTTCCCTCCCACAGCATGATTCCCCCACAGTACCCCAACACAGTATGATGCCCCCTCAGTACCACCACACAAAATGATGCCCCCTCAGTACTACCAAACAGTATGATACCGTCAGTGTGTCCCACACAATATAATGCCCTCACAGTGCCTCCCCACAGATTATGATGCTCTGGCAGTTCTTTCCTACTGAGAGTATGATGCTCCTCAGTGCCAATCCCCCATAGTATGAGCCCCTCGCCGTATGCACTGAATAATGCACAGGCTAAATAAGAAAAAAAATACTCACCTAGCCTCATTCCCATAATGAGCTGCTCCATTTCTGTGTATGGCTCTGTACAGCAGGCGTGACTTAATCACACCTGCTGTGCCGAGACTCAGACACAGAGGCTGAATGTTAGAGCGGGCAGTTTATGGCTCCCTCCACCACCCTTGTAGTCACCTGTATCTGCATCCTGAGGATGCAGATATAGTGGAAATCTGGACATACCACCGATATTTGGAGACAGCAGAACAGCTTCCCAAATTCGGGAATGTCCCAGCTATCTCAATAGATGTTGCTGAAGATTGCCTTCTTCCTTTCATCTCTGTTCACACTGGCAGCACTATTGTCTTGCAACCCTGGGGTCCTGGGTTCGAATCCAACCAAGGGCAAGACTTGCAAGGAGTTTGGCTGTTCTCCCCGTGTTTGCATGGGTTTTCTCCGAGTACTTCGATGATCCCCCGCATTCTGCCAATGCTGCGCTATATAATAAATATATACACATATAAATACACATTATATAGTTTGTGGATTGTATACATTATCTATTATCTATTCCTTAACTGCCACAGCATGTCTGTCTTTAAAGTTTATACCTATACATACAGATGTGCGGTATTTAATTTAGCGAAGGAGTGTGGTAGGCCGCCTCTGCAGCGCACCGGCAGAACAGATGGTGTTATTGTAAGTGAAGGTTCTCTTTCTTTCTCTTTTTTTTTTTTTTTTAATTGCCTTCGTTAGGCACCTGTATTCCTGGTCTACAAATATTTTCATTCAGTGTGTAAGTGTTTCTAAACGCCCGCATGGGATTCTTATGGGGTGTATGTCATCTGATTAGAGAAACGAGCTGTGACCCCTTCTCAGAAAGCGAGGCCTTCCTGCCAAAGCAAGGCATAGGGATCCCTGGGAAATGGAAATTTTGCTTTGGATTTTTTCAGAATTTTATAATTTTTTATACGATTATTGAAATAAGAATTTGCTCTTTTCGTCCAGTGATCGGCTGTGTGGGATGTATGAATAACATAAGAATAAAAGTTTTGGTAAATGGGACTCAAGTAACTGATCATTTCGACTGTGGTCATACTCAGTACTTGATCCTAGGAGGTCAGCTATGGAGAAGTTTACATAATCCTTCTGTTTTGAGCGATCCTATTGGGAACAGTGCCCGTTTACATGGGACAATAATTGACCAAATGAGTGTTTTGTAAAAATTCTCTTCCCCAATCATTCGGTTGTGGAAAACGTGGTTGATTGCATCTTTATTGCGGTCTCAAAAAATGTTCATTGTAGACATCACATCGCATCGGCTACACACAACTCATGTTAGCGATCCATCGTCTATATTCATTTTGCATCAGCCCAAGTTAAAGGACCTTTTATTGTGGCCTCATAAAACGACTCCTATACCGCAGACCCAACAACCTTCTGGGCTGATAAAGCTGGCCATATATTTTAGACAACCATCCTCGAATGCAGTTTCTGCCAAACCCCCATACAAATGCACAATCCTCTTCCCGGAGTATTCAGTCATGGCCAAAAGTGTTGGCACCCTTGAAATTGTTCCAGAAAATGAAGTGTTGCTCCCAGAAAATTATTGCAATTATACAAGTTTTGTTATGCACATGTTTATTTCCTTTGTGTGTATTGGAACAACACACAAAAAAAAGCGAAAAAAAAGGCAAATTGGACATAATTTCACACAAAAAAAAAAAAATGGGCAGGACAAAATTGTTGGCACCTTTCCAAAATTGTGGGTAGACAACTTTGTTTCAAGCATGTGATGCTCGTTCAAACTCACCTGTGGCAAGTAACAGGTGTGATTTACATATTGCTCACACCTGAAACCAGATAAAAAAGGGGGAAAGTTGACTCAATCTTTGCATTGTGTGTGTGTTGTGTGCCACACTAAGCATGGAGAACAGAAAGAGGAGAAACAAAATTGTTGTAACTTTTACAAGTCACAAGTCCATCTCCAGAGATCTTGATGTTCCTTTGTCCATGGTGCACCACATAATCAAGAAGTTTACTACCCAAAGGAAATAAACGTGTGTATAGCAAGACATGTGTAATTGCAATAATTTTCTGGGAGAAATACTCTATTTTCTGGAACAGGGTGCCAACACTTTTGACCATGACTGTACATGTATTTTCAAAGAGGGGGTGTTAATTAGCTCCTGCCAGACATCTTTGTGAATAAAAGATGGGGCACGTTGAAATCCAGCTACTGATTCTGCCGTCAGAACACCATCATACACATTAGATGTTTGGCCGGTCCCACCGAAATCCACAGGTTTGGCTAATTTTCATGTAATGCCTTTCGGTGATCGCTAGGGGTTCCCGAAAGCGGGGCTCTGCAGAGCTCAAATGAATGGGTTGAGCATGCACACCTCTGAGCCATTCATTGACTATAGGACTGCCGGAAATGGCTGAGCTCTTTACACTACTATCTCTATCAGTCCCATAGATGATGAATTGCTCAGAGGTACAAATGCATAACCTACTTTCAGTTGGGGCTTTGCAGAGCTTGGTCCTTGCCAAGTTATCCATCTTTTCATTTTGGGAAAACCACTTTAATATTCCATTTCACTCATCACGGTCACTTGTAATTGCCGAGGAAAGCTCTACACGACCACTAACCTCTGTATGAGAAGTGCCCAGTCAAATGAATGGGAGGCCAGAAAATATTTTTGCGTGGTGTCCACCAGAGGCAGAGCTGTATGTGTGTGTATGTATAATAAATAAATATATAAATATATATATATATATACAGTACAGACCAAAAGTTTGGACACACCTTCTCATTTAAAGATTTTTCTGTATTTTCATGACTATGAAAATTGTACATTCACACTGAAGGCATCAAAACTATGAATTAACAAATGTGGAATTATATACTTAACAAAAAAAGTGTGAAACAGCTGAAAATATATCTTATATTCTAGGTTCTTCAAAGTAGCCACCTTTTGCTTTGATGACTGCTTTGCACACTCTTGGCATTCTCTTGATGAGCTTCAACAGGTAGTCACCGGAAATGGTTTTCACTTCACAGGTGTGCCCAGTCAGGTTTAATAAGTGGGATTTCTTGCCTTATAAATGGGGATGGGACCATCAGTTGTGTTGTGCAGAAGTCTGGTGGATACACAGCTGATAGTCCTACTGAATAGACTGTTAAAATTTGTATTATGGCAAGAAAAAAGCAGCTAAGTAAAGAAAAACGAGTGGCCATCATTACTTTAAGAAATGAAGGTCAGTCAGTCCGAAAAATTGGGCAAACTTTGAAAGTGTCCCCAAGTGCAGTTGCAAAAACCAACAAGCGCTACAAAGAAACTGGCTCACATGAGGACCACCCCAGGAAAGGAAGACCAAGAGTCACCTCTGCTTCTGAGGATAAGTTTATCCGAGTCACCAGCCTCAGAAATCGCAGGTTAACAGCAGCTCAGATTAGAGACCAGGTCAATGCCACACAGAGTTCTAGCAGCTGACACATCTCTACAACAACTGTTAAGAGGAGACTTTGTGCAACAGGCCTTCATGGTAAAATAGCTGCTAGGAAACCACTGATAAGGATAGGCAGCAAGCAGAAGAGACTTGTTTGGGCTAAAGAACACAAGGAATGGACATTAGACCAGTGGAAATCTGTGCTTTGGTCTGATGAGTCCAAATTTGAGATCTTTGGTTCCAACCACCGTGTCTTTGTGTGACGCAGAAAGGGTGAACGGATGGACTCTACATGCCTGGTTCCCACCGTGAAGCATGGAGGAGGAGGTGTGATGGTGTGGGGGTGATTTGCTGGTGACACTGTTGGGGAATTATTCAAAATTGAAGGCATACTGAACCAGCATGGCTACCACAGCATCTTGCAGCGGCATGCTATTCCATCCGGTTTGTGTTTAGTTCGACCATCATTTATTTTTCAACAGGACAATGACCCCAAACACACCTCCAGGCTGTGTAAGGGCTATTTGACCAAGAAGGAGAGTGATGGGGTGCTAGGCCAGATGACCTGGCCTCCACAGTCACCAGACCTGAACCCAATCGAGATGGTTTGGGGTGAGCTGGACCGCAGAGTGAAGGCAAAAGGGCCAGTAAGTGCTCAGCATCTCTGGGAACTCCTTCAAGATTGTTGGAAGACTATTTCCGGTGACTACCTCTTGAAGCTCATCAAGAGAATGCCAAGAGTGTGCAAAGCAGTCATCAAAGCAAAAGTTGGCTACTTTGAAGAACCTGGAATATAAGACATATTTTCAGTTGTTTCACACTTTTTTGTTAAGTATATAATTCCACATGTGTTAATTCACAGTTTTGTTGCCTTCAGTGTGAAATGTACAATTTTCATAGTCATGAAAATACAGAAAAAATCTTTAAATGAGAAGGTGTGTCCAAACTTTTGGTCTGTGCTGTATATATATATATATATATATTAGTGTGTGTGTTTTCAAGGAACTAAAAAGTATTTTGCAAAGAATATTTAAAAAGTCCTAAAAGCATAAAATGAGCGAATAATGTTCATACACCCGACCTTCAAGGAAACATAAGTCGTAAAAAGCAATTTGCAATTGGCCGCAGCGGTTTATTTATGTAAGGTTTGGTTCCAGCGAGTATCGTGTTTACAGATCGTGGTTTTCCTGTTATAAAGCGCATTTCTACAGTCATATAAAATGCTAATTGGGTTTTCCTACCAGAACCAAAAATATGTATGTAAATGTGGTGAGCAGTGAAATAGCAACACTAGTGGCAAACGTGAGAACAGAGGTGGCTTCATAGTAAAAATCAAAAACCCCATCATCACAGGGTGCTGCACTTGGGCAACCCCAATTGGTGCTTCATTGAATCTTTAACTACCCCATACCCACCTTTTTATTGGGAAAAACCTAGTCCAGAGGCTCCTAGAAAAGTGTCCTTAAACTAGTCTTATGAGCCACGTGTGGTTCTCCAGCTTACCTAGTGCCAGATCCAGGGGTGTAGCCTGGGTCGGGGGTGTCATGGGGGCAATTGCCCAGGGTGTAAAATTCTTAGGAGCACAACATTTCAAAAGAAAAAAATAAAATTGATATTGCTAGTGCTGAACATCCAGGGCAAATGCCTCAGGCTGCTGGCCGGATGCCTCGGATGGCCACAGGACAGCGATAAAGATGGATCCTGTTCTAGATACAGGCAGGACGGGCTGATGTCACTGCATTATGCCACCTGTTGTGGCCCGCTCTATGTGTCGGGAAGAAAAGGACTTAGTCGCTTCAATTAGGGGAGTGTAAACTTTACTATTGTAGAGGGTAGCACAAAGTTGGCATTATTATTTTCGGATGAATACTCAGGGGCTTCATTACGTTTTAAAAGGGCACTGGGAGGCATTGATACTTGCATTTTGCAAATTTGCAGTGAGAAATAAGTATTTGATCCCCTACAAACCATTGAGTTCTGGCTCCTACAGACCAGTTAGACGCTCCTAATCAACTTGTTACCTGCATTAAAGACAGGTGTCTTACATAATCACCTGTATAAAAGACTCCTGTCCACAGACTCAATTAATCAGTCAGACTCTAACCTCTACAACATGGGCAAGACCAAAGAGCTTTCTAAGGATGTCAGGGACAAGATCATAGACCTGCACAAAGCTGGAATGGGCTACAAAACCATAAGTAAGACACTGGGTGAGAAGGAGACCACTGTTGGTGCAATAGTAAGAAAATGGATTAAATAGAAAATGACTGTCAATCGACATTGATCTGGGGCACCATGCAAAATCTTACCTCGTGGGGTATCCTTGATCATGAGGAAGGTGAGAGATCAGCCTAAAACTACACTGGGTGAATTTGTTAATGATCTCAAGGCAGCTGGGACCACAGTCACCAAGAAAACCAGTGGTAACACATTACGCCTTAAAGGTTTAAAATCCTGCAGAGCCCGCAAGGTCCCCCTGCTCAAGAAGGCACATGTGCAGGCCCATCTGAAGTTTGCCAATGAACACTTGGATGATTCTGTGAGTTATTGAGAGAAGGTGCTGTGGTCAGATGAGACAAAAATTGAGCTCTTTGACATTAACTCAACTTGCTGTGCTTGGAGGAAGAAGAAGGAGGAGTACAACCCTAAGAACATCGTCCCAACTGTGATGCATGGTGGGGGAAAATTATACTTTGTGGGTGCTTTTTTGCAAAGGGGACATGACGACTGCACCGTACTGAAGGGAAGATGGATGGGGTCATGTATCGCGAGTAAGAGCATTGAAGATGGGTTGTGGCTTGGTCTTCCAGCAAGACAATGACCCAAAACATACAGCCAAGGCAACAAAGGAGTGGCTGAAAAAGAAGCACATTAAGGTCATGGAGTGGCCTAGCCAGTCTCCAGACCTTAATCCCATAGAAAACTTATGGAGGAAGTTGAAGCTCTGAGTTGCCAAGCGACAGCCTTAAAATCTTAATGATTTAGAGATGATTTGCAAAGAGGAGTGGACCAAAATTCCTCCTGACATGTGCGCAACACTCATCATAAACTACAAAAAACGTCTGATTGCTGTGCTTGCCAACAAGGGTTTTGACACCATGTATTAAGTGTTGTTTGCCACAGGGATCAAATACTTATTTCTCACTGCAAAATGCAAAAAAAAAATTATCAAATTTTTACTATGTGATTTTCTTGATTTTTTGGGGGGATATTTTATCTTTCAATGTTAAAATGAACCTACCCTTAAAATTATAGACTGTTCATGTCTTTGTCAGAGGGCAAACTTACAAAAACAGCAAGGGATTAAATACTTATTTCCCCCACTGTATGTTCAATATAACTGGACAGTAATTGTTCACAGAAAGATCTTCATGTAATGGCTTAATGATCCATATGCAGTCAAGAACCAGTGACCATCAGATGGAAGTTTTGAACACCGCTGACTTCTTTTCTGGTGTCTGCCTTTTGTTATGGCTGAAATCATCTGTTTCAATCAAGTCTGGATTAATGTGTATGGCCGCCATCCTGCTGTCGTCACATACCTGTCCTATTCATTCGCAGGTGCTGACCTTCTGATGTGGAAGTGAGCCTCACTAGAAAATCCCTTTAATGTGTCCACAGACCTGAGATGGCTATTAGGTATTCTCCCAACTCCCCCAATCATGTCTTCTCTATTAGAAAACCGCTACCACACGCCTCCAGGGGCGGCTTATATAGCAGGACAAGAAAACAGTCAAGAGATCGAAGTCAAGCTAACCCAATGAGAATAGTCGAGCGTCCCTCATACCCTTTGTTTGTTCAGCCAGGCCTACAAAAATTACAATTTTGGATGAATTTAATGTGAATAGAGTCTTAGGGAACTCATCCTAGTAGAATTCCTTCCCCTTCCAATAAGTCAGATGACTACATAGCGAGAATCCCTCTTACCCCACTGATGGATATAAGGTTGTGCCCAGTCTGGGTGGGCCACACATTTCCCGTCTGTCATCAAACTCTACAATTCCTTGTTGAGTTGGTACAAACATTGGGCAACAACAACTCTTCAAGGAGCGACACTGACATTAATATGCACGAGTGACCTTTCTTCATTTTTGGAGATGGGATAGATGATGCATATATTTTGCACCTGCAGAATCCTTTGCCCTCGCACAGTACAGGTTCTGGAGCCCATTTGCAGCAAGGTATATTGTTGTGTTTAGCCGGAGTCGTGCTGGAGTCATGTCAGTGCTGGGGAGGAGGTAGATGACACGGCATAGAATAGACGAGCATTCCTCCTCCCCTCCTCCTGTGCTTTCCATCCCTTTCTTCTCGTGCCAAAACCTTGGATTGTGTAACTTCCTTGGTTAACGGTCAAACGCAACAACTCCATCGGGGCACATCTGACACACCAGCAAACTCTGCAGTGAGTCAAAGCAAACTTCCATCTGTGTTCCTGGGTACGTTCAGCGCCAGGGAGAAAAACAGATTTACAAGCACATCTTATCCTGCGTATTATCCTTCATTATAGCATATTTAACTGGTGGATACACAAGTTAAAAAGACACCTGCCACCCTCCATTCTTCATCGCATTTGTACGTCGACTCCATCCTGGCATCCTACAAAGCTAATATGACCAATAATGCCTACCAGGACACACAAATGTGCTTTTCTCCTGGGACTATACACCATTCTTCTCATGAATTGCAATGACTGGACCATTGGGCTCATCCAAATAGGGACATTTTGCAGAAAATCGAAATGCGGGTAATCATCGAAGAAGTCATTTTTTACTTTATGCTAAATAACAATGGGATTTGTAGCAATAAGGCTAAGTGCACCTAGTCTAAGTGTCCATTTACAAGAAAGAACCAGTGGTGCTAAATCGGTAAATATTATCAGTTTGGCGGTCGTTTAATAGCCAGACCGCGGTAAGCAATGCGCACTGAGCGATCTATAAGAGATTGTTCAGTGTGCATAGGCTGCCCGATTTCTCGGCAGCACGAGTCTTGTTTACAGAGGATGATGTGCTGCCGAGAACGATGATTTTTAAGCTTACTTAATAAATCAATTCACCTAACGACCAAGCGTTTTGCTCTTGCAGCAAAAATGCACCTGAACGGTAATATTCCCATAGGCCTTCATTTGACAGACGGAGTCAAAAAGTGTGTTCTTTTAGGCTCCATCTGGCCGGTAAGCATTTGCATACGATTTGGAAATCTCAACAGGACTGCGTTTTTCTACGCAGAGAACCAACGCAAAAAAATATTATTTTTTTTTTTTTTTACAAAGGATCCCCATATTGGTCTGATGCCTAGGCATTCATCTAGACCAGGGACGTCAAACTCAAATACACAGAGGCCAAAATTAAAAACTTGGACAAAGTCGCAGGCCAACCTTGATATTTATTTAAAAAAAAAGTCTACAATTGAGGAAGTTTTTCCTTATCCTCAAATATAATGATGAAACTTTTCATTTGGAAACTTAATTCGTTTGTCCCACTAACAAAGTACATTATAATTAATAGATCTTAGAATAAAAGTAGCACATAATCACAAATGGGGCATACTGGAATAATATAATATGTTGTTATATAAGAGCAGTAAAAGCATATGGCCCAATAGCCTAATTTAAATATGTAATAAGCTATAAAGAACCTTGAATTAATAAATAATACAGATAATAAAGTATGATTCCAACAAAAGTGCGCCCCAAACACAGTATGATACCCTCACAGTGAATTACTCCACATGCACAGTATGATGACCCTACTGACCCCCCCCCCAGCAAAGTATGGTAATCCATCACAGTATGATGTCCCAACTGTGATCCCACACAATATTCCATACTGTATAATGGGCCCTACACAGTCCTCCATACTGGATAATGGGCCACACATAGTCCTCCATACTAGATAATGGGCCACACATAGTCCTCCATACTAGATAATGGGCCACACATAGTCCTTCATACAGTATAATGGCCCCATATAGTGCTCCATACAGTATAATTGGCCCCATATAGTCCTCCATACAGCATAATGGCCCCACATAGTCCTCCATACTGGATATTGGGCCATACATCGTCCTCCATACAGTATAATGGCCCCACATAGTCCTCCATACAGTATAATGGGCCCCACCTAGTCCTCGATACAGTATAATGGCCCCACCTAGTCCTCGATACAGTATAATGGCCCCACCTAGTCCTCCATACAGTATAATGGCCCCACATAGTCCTTCATACAGTATAATGGGCCCCACATAGTTCTCCATACAGTATAATGGGCCCCACATAGTTCTCCATACAGTATAATGGGCCCCACATAGTCCTCCATACAGTATAATGGGCCCCACCTAGTCCTCCATACAGTATAATGGCCCCACCTAGTCCTCCATACAGTATAGTGGGCCCCACATAGTCCTCCATAAAGTATAATGGGCCCTACATAGTCCTCCATTCAGTATAATGGGCCCCACATAGTCCTCCATGCAGTATAATGGGCCCCACATAGTCCTTCATACAGTATAATGGGCCCCGCATAGTCCTTCATACAGTATAATGGGCCCCACATAGTCCTTCATACAGTATAATGGGCCCCACATAGTCCTTCATACAGTATAATGGGCCCCACATAGTCCTTCATACAGTATAATGGGCCCCGCATAGTCCTTCATACAGTATAATGGGCCCCACATAGTCCTTCATACAGTATAATGGGCCCCGCATAGTCCTTCATACAGTATAATGGGCCCCACATAGTCCTTCATACAGTATAATGGGCCCCGCATAGTCCTTCATACAGTATAATGGGCCCCACATAGTCCTTCATATAGTTTAATGGGCCCCACATAGTCCTCCATACAGTATAATGGCCCCACATAGTCCTCCATCCAAATAATGGGCCCCACATAGTCCTCCATACAGGATAATGGGCCCCACATAGTCCTTCATACAGACTAATGTGCCCCACCTAGTCCTCCATACAGTATAATGGGCCTCACATAGTCCTCCATACAGTATAATGGGCCTCACATAGTCCCCGGCATCGCGGGCCAAATATAATCACCCTGCGGGCCAGAGTTTGACATGTGTGATCTATACTGTGGCCACTGTCGAATCTGTTGATTGTATGCACCCAACAGTGGCCAAAAAAACAGCGTGCCCCTAACTTAAGCTGTCCATCAGTAACAACAAGAGGACCTACTTGAAAATCCCTTTTAAGGCTACTAGTCTACTGCGCCATTCGAATCCTTTTTTTTTTTTTTTTGTGGCATACTGGCAATTAAAATCCCACACTCCTCGCCCTGAGGGAAAGGGTACAAGTATGCGGCCCGGCCATACTCTACCATGTCAGACTGCTCTGTGCGAGCTGTAAATACCCAGGCGAGATAGCAGAAGTGGCGTCTGACAGCGAGTGCTCCGGGTCTGCATGTAGTACAAGCTATTCCTGCCTCCCCACAGCTCCTTATCTCCTCCGTACAGCACATGCTTTTAATTACAAGACCTGTTATCCACCGCCAGATAACTGCGAGAGGATAGTCCAAATACTTCTCCTTGTAAATATAGCCTTTGCCTGCGCCGCCGCCGTGTAACTGGGACCGTCCACCACATCTGGAAGAGAGCGCGTTCCAGTAACATTAAGGAGTAGTATTTAAGTTGGCACATCCGAGCCGTGGTATATGCCAATTGGTAATAGCTCTTGGACGCCCTTAAATCCTCCTTGAACTATTCCCATAAGAAATCATTCAATTAAATGTGGCCAGAATTTAACCCCCGGCAAGCCGCGTTTCGAAAACAGCAGTCGACATGTATTACAATGCTAAACCCCCCCTCCCTACGCCTTGGCTGGTCGTCAGGGTAGCGACAGTGGGGTCCTGTTCGTCATTTTTAGATTTCAGCATTTTGTCACTAGTCATCAGCATCACCGAAAAAAAAGAACAACAAAAAGCATATTGGCACCGAAGAGCGAAAAATAAGCCTTTTTTTTAAAATATGCTGTTAAAAGTAGAAAAAAAACTGAGGACAAGTCACTGCCCTTAACAAAACCAGCACATTTATCTCCTAAAATACTTTGTGCTGCTGGGAGGAGCCTTCTGCCATGTGTTTGCAATGCTCTACATATCATGTCACATAGAACCCAGTTTGCACTAGAGATGATGGGTCACTACATCTCACCAACATCAGCCCACTCCTCTGCTTAGATACTCTGTGCTGCTGGATGTATTATACTCCTTTCACTATGAAACTCTCATTCTGCTACCTCCCACGTGCCTCCTTTCTACTCCATCTATAATGATACTGTCACATACAGCCCGGTCCGCACTACAAATGGACCGGTCACTGCCTCCTGCCACATCAGCTCACTTGCCATTGGAAGTTTGACAGCCACCTAAAAGCTTCCCCTTATCAAAGAGGTTCTGAATAAGCTAAGGGTTGTGTCCATGCAGCAGCTTGGAAGTCAACAAAAGGCCTCCAGGGATGTTGGCAGGTAAGAAGCGCTTCTCAGAGGTCCCGAAATACTGACCAGGGTCCTGCTCATCGATTCTCTCATCTGTAGTACAAGCAAATATAAGAAGCTTTGTATTATATCTTATTAGAGAAGTATGATGCTTTCTTCCTCTTCCCCTTCTTTTGCCTCTGAATCTCATAATTTACTCTAAAAACAACTAAAATGCAAGATGAACTTTTAGCTCACTGAGGTATCATGTTACATGCTGCCCAGAGAAGTCTATGGAAAGCAGGGGAAGGGTTGATCGAGTAAGAGAGAGTCTGAAAGACACACAGGCGTTGCTGCTGCTTTCCAGTAAGTGTTCTTTCTCTTCTCAGTGCTGGATTTACAGTTACAATGCTCAGTACTGATGTATAATGTCTTTCAAGGCTCTGCTATTGTTTCCGAGTAAATATTTTATCATTCTCTAGTGCTACATTCACAGCTACACTGCTTCATACCTCCCAACCTTTCAAGAAGTAAAAGTAGGGACAGATCATGCGGCACACACAGCATGCCACGGCAAGATGTTAGGCCATGCCCTTAGCTACATCCATCTATTTATATTATTACTATAATTAATATAATATGATAAATATAATATATTTGAGAGGTACTGTATCTCTGTGTACCAATACAATGTGCCTGTAAAGAAGTGAAGCATGTAGAGATGTAGCCACAGAAAATTCTCCTATCGGCAATACAGCCTGTGACTTACAGCTTAGGCTGCTGCCTGACATGATAGATGGTGTGAGTTTGAATTCCAGAGAAGACCAGATATCAAGGAAAGCAGAGAATTAACGTATTTGTAATGTTGTGCAGAGCACAGACATATGCCGGCACTAAGAAGCTGAGCAATCACAGCAGCATGTACGGCCATGACAAGTCTGACTTCAGCTGAGGACACTTCTCCCTCAACATAGGACTATCCCGCATGATCTGGGACAGTTGGGAGGTGTAGTGCTGCATAATTTCCTTCATGCTGTTCTTGCTGTCTAATATTTATCTCGCTCTAATGTTGGAGTCACAGCTACACTGCTCAGTGTTGCTGTATGATGTTTTCCAATCAAATAGTGTGCTGCATAGATCCACCCTTTATCTCAGAGACAACTGACAATTAAGCCTGCAGGTATTCTTTAAAGGAACTGAAAACAGCAATACGTGAAAAAAAAATTGTTACATTCACTCCGCTAGGTGCTAGGTTCAGATAGGGGCGAGACAGGTTACATGAATTCTTTGGAATCCTAGGGGAACCGTTACTCAGGGCGACCATAGACCATGTGCTGCTGCTTCTCTCAGGCACACAGGGGTATTGACCCTCAGGCACAGAAACAAGATTCCTCATAAACGGTAGAACAGTAGCATTTAATAAGAAGCCGTGCAGAAAGTGCAAGTTAAGTCTTATGAGCAACAGGCTCCAGTGACAAACAGTACAGTTTCCTTAGCAGCACAGCAGTTCACAGTCTTCCCAGTAGTACAGGACAGCACAGTTCTAATGCAAAGGCACATTAATGAACATTCTTTACAGCACAGTGAGATGAGGGGGAGGGAGGGTTTGCTGAGGGAGATGATCCCTGTGACACCATTCCTTCCAGTCCTTATCTTTCTGCCTGACAATACTCTGCACTACTAGTTCACGAACTCTACCTGACCTGTGCTTAGCTTCACTCCTGACTTGAATCCTTTTCACTTGCAGGGGCACTTCTGTGAGATACAGAACACACACACCACCTTTCTCTTTGGCTCCATCCAGACATTAAACAACTTCCCTTCTCCTGTGACTGTGTTAACCCCTCTAGTTGCTGGATGCTTCTGGAGCACAACACTTCCTGTCTCATGTGCTTGTGTTACTTCTAATAGTTGCTGGATTCTTTTAAAGCAACAGCGCTACTTCTGCATGTCACAATATATATAAAGTCTTTAAGTCCATTTGTTAGACCTTTTCCAAGAACCTGAATCCTTTAGTATTTGAGTAGAAATCCAGAGGAAAGTCTTGGCCCTTTCAGTTTTTGGTTTTCTCCACATTTGACTGCTATGTCTGAAAAGACATGGTTTAATAAAGGGGTTGGTTGTGCTCAATATCAATTACAGTTAAAACAAGAGGGTAAAGCATAAACCCTGATCCTTTTCTCAGATATCATGTTCTTATAGTCTCTGCGCTCAGTAGAAGAAGGGGGAAATAAGACAGATTCCTCCGGAAAAATAAAGGAGACAACGGAAGTTATTTTTATTTCCGTTTTAACCACTTTTATTGGAGTTTGATGAAGAACTTAATCATGATGCAAGATACTTTTATTGCTTTTTTTCACCTTCAGCTTCCCTTTAACATCTGATTTAATTTTTATTTTTTTTTTATCCACGCATGTACATTTATTGATGTGATAGGTTGACTTTTACATCCAGTAGATGTCAGTGTTGTTACTTTTGGTTTAGTCTTACTCTTCACCTTTAGTACATGTGGAAAAAAAAGATCTCAAACAGGAAGATTCAGATAGATCGACATCACTGTGATCAACTTTGGACCAGTCGGATATAAAAATGGCCCATCTTAGGGAAAAAAATCCTAAAATAAAAAATTATGCGGACGTCCCCTTTTTTATATTCTTATTTTGTTTTTTGTTTTTCTCTTTTTTTTTTTTTTTTTTTTTTAGTACCGAGCACCTTAACTCTAGTAACATGACAGTGAGGGGCTTGTCCTACCATGGTATATGGTAATTACCATGGTAGGACTCTGTCTTCATCGTCAATCAACAAGCTCAGCATAGCACCGGGCGGGGAGAAGTGAAACTGAGCCATGGACTGCAAGTGCGCGAATACACGTACCAGTGCACTTGCAGTCTAATTTGCATATCTATAAAAAGATGAATTTAACTGAAATAAAGCAACAGATCGTGACAAAAAAAAACTATGATTGCAGTTGTTGCACACTGCCCCGCCGTGCACATACTCTGAATGCCTACTGAAATGTTGCTGACCTTTAAGGCCCCCCATTTAGATAAATATTTGTATGAACCCGGACTCCTGACTTTCCTCCGATAGATAATGTTTGGGGTGAGATGAGGTTTAGATGCTTTAAATTCAGATAAGCTGCTGCCAGAAGAGTATTTTCTTTGACCATTGATAACCAGGATTGTTTGGAAAGATTTTATTTTTACTAGTATTGAAAGGGATAGCGGTTTTTCTTTTTTCTTCTTCTTCTTCTCTGTGGCTTTATATAAAAAAACAAACCCCTGGAAACAGACACAGTATTGGATGATCAATAACGGTGCCCAGTGGCGCCCATTGACTTTCAGCGTGGCCCATTGAGTTCGGACATGGGGTCCGTCGTTTTGCCGGAATAGAAAACCTATGCTGCATTATTTTTTCCATCACATATGATGGCGTCTGCAATGGTGGCTTCTATACAGATGTGGCTATCAGTGCTGCTGTGAGGCTCTGCTGAAAGGCGGAGAGGGCTCACATAGGGGAGGAACATATGTGGCAAAACCAGCCCCCTTATTGGCATTGGTGAATGAATGCTGTCAGACTCGCTAATTGGGGCATGTCATAAACACAAATGCACAATATTATAATCCCAATTATCAAACCCCGCCCTGGAGCGCCCACATGACCCACGTGAGAGGTTCGTTTGAGGGACAGTCCAGTGGAAAATGGACCAACTGGAAGGCATGGTAAACGTAAAGAGAGCTCCCTCCAAAGAAAACCTGATGACGTCTTTTATAGAAGAATCTGTAGAGTATCTAAAAACTAGCCAAATCTGCGCCCATGTTTGGCTGATATGAGTTATTTAGCTTTTTAGCTGATGGGGCATTGCCTTAAAAGTAAAAGTAAGTCTCCTTACCGAGTTGGATCCCTTCTATGAGAACATGTGTCCCACCCTGGGATTGAAGAACATGTCAAACATCTAAATGAATCACGTTAATCCTTACATTCCTAAAAAGAACTGCCTTTATAAGAAATCTCATGACATAATAGTCTTTTGTGCCACCTGCCCACCGTCTGACATAGTGAGCTATTATGGGCACTTTTGGGTCACCCACAAAATAATCACCCCTGCCTTGTGCTCAGTTATGTCGTTTTTTTTTTTGTTTTTTTTAATGAATTCTCCTCTTACGGCCCCGGAGCTATTAAATGTCTAGTAAAAACATTCTCACAAATGATAGAGTTATCAGCGCCGCATATATACTTCACAGTCTCCGAGCTGAAGCCATTTTGGCACGCGACACAAAGCAGCCGGGACGAGCACTGAAAACTTTTGCGAGGTTGAATAATTACTGAGCTGAAGTCGTACAACCAAATATTTTCACTTGATGTATCCTGAACTCGCTCATGAATAATAATTAATTCCCAGTCCTGAAAGGAAAACAGTTAAAATAATATGTATATAACATTGTGTGTCTAATTTATTGCATATGTTGGCACCGGGAGAATGAGCCAGTATTTGGAGTGGTGCTGTGCCGTGCCCTGGGAGTGTTAATATGGTGGTCTTGGCCCGGATCCATACAATACACTTAGCATACGGCATATTAGTATTGGAAGCCATGCGCGATGTATCCTTCTACCACCATATTATATAAGCATGTCGCTCATTACCACTTTTATTTTCTTATAGAAGTCACTGGTCTGTCAGGAGTAATTTTCTGGAGTTTCAGTTTTCGGTCACTCCGTAGGGCCAACCAACCATATTTTAGGTCAAAGCAAACTCTCTAAACCACCTTCCAGGCAACAAGGCATCATGGTTTGTACTCATCTACCATTTAAAATTATTTTTTGGGGGGTTGATTTTTTAAGGGAACAGAGCTGCAGTGTAAAGGTTGGCAAGAAATAGAGCAGCAACCAGATCCTCTAATGAATATGTAGGTAGTGTATGTTTCAGACTACCACCGATGCCAATAGGCATTGTACCTAAGAAGAAGCCATTGACGCACAAGGGAGCCAAGAATTAAAAATAGCCTAAAAGTAGAATAGAGTAGATAAAAATAATAAAACACTTCTTCCAGTCGACCCCTCCTTTATCTCTCTATGATTCAACCCATTTTAAGAACTCTGTCAACAGTCTTCTCCATTGCCAGCTTGTTCCTACACCTGGGATTTCTGCTTATCACTTGGCTCTGTGTCTGGTTTACGCTCCTGGTTCGTATCTGGTTACCAGGCACGGTTATCACTTCGACTTCTGGTTTGACTCCTTGGCTTTGTTTATAATACTAATAATCTTTATACTTATACAACGACAACATATTCCGCAGTTCTTTACTATTCAGACAATTTACAGACATTTTGGGCACTGTCCCCATTGGGGCTCACAATCTATATTCCCTATCAGTATGTCTTTGGAGTGTGGGAGGAAACTGGAGAGCCCTGAGGAAACCCACGCAATCACTGGGAGAACATACAAACTCCTTGCAGATGTTGTCCTTGGTGGGATTTGAACCCTGGAACCCAGCTCTGCAAGGCTTCTGTGCTAACCACTGAACCATCGTGCTTATGAACTCCAATTACCGTCTGTTCAATCTGGTACTATTGCTGATTGCTCCACAGGCTAAGAGCATGTGCTGCGTTTTACTAACTTCATTCTGGTGTAATTTGTACTTCCATTCAGAAGATACAATTTATGGGACCATGACATGGTGACCTTTATTAAGATTCAAACCTCCTCAAGGAGGTCAATGGAGAAGACCAGGGGTCGATTGTACTCTGTACCTTGGCTTAATGAGCCTCAGTCTGCTCGTGGTATAATGAGTCCAATAAGTCCACTTATTGGTACTGCCATATCAACAAACCATAAGACACTTCGTAATATATCTTCAAAGAAATTTTCTTCTTTCTCCTCTTATGAGTCACTTCTTCCCACTGCTTCTGGAACTCATCATTCACTCTGAAATACCGCTTAAGTCTGTCCTGCTCAAGACAAGACAGCTCGCTAAGGGATTAGACTTCAGCTGCCTATTGAAGTCAATGGTTAAAGTAGGGGGAAAGAAGAACAGATTGATAGAGACACAGCCATATACAGACCCATACTGCTGCTTTATGTAAATGTTTTGTCACCCAGTTCTGGGTTAACAGCTACACTGCTGAGTATTGCGGGATAATCTTCTCCTTGTGGCTGCATTCTAGTCATTGGTTTATCTCACCAGAGTGCTTGACTCAGAGAAACTGCACAGTACTACTGTATAATGTCTTCTATGCTTCTGCCTTTTATTAAGTGTTTTATCTCACAACAGAGCTGGATTCACAGTTACACCGTCCAGTACTGCTGTATATTTTTGTTCATGTGTATGTTTCTCAACATGTACTACATGAAGACAGGAGAGTTGGAATCTCCCTTGTCTGTGTGTACTGAGCATGGGACACATTGTACACAAGTCCCAAAACACTAGCAAGCAAGGCAGCTGAAAATTAGAGATAAAGCCCAAAGTGAAGAAAAATGCGGGATTCAAGTCATGTACACACAGGACTTCTTATTCTGTAAAGTCTCCTGAAATACGAGGAGCACTAATTTTTCAATATGGCTGATCAAGCACAGTAATGCTTTGAGCAGTGGTTATGTAATGTCATTTTTATTATTATTATTTATCATTTATACCTCTTGCAAGATTGGACTTTGGACTATGAAGAGTTCTGGCCCAAAGCAGGCAATTAAGATATTGTTTGACATATTTGGGAAGACATGAATCTTGAAAATATCTGTGTAAAGAAAAAAAAAACAACCTGCCTTGGGGTTTTACACTGAACCCGTCAAATCATTTTTTATTTTTTTTTCTAAGAAAAGCACAGCTGCCGTGACAGACATATGTAACACGTTCCAGCGGATTGTGGCAATCAGAATAGGGGGAAATTGTGTAATCCGAGCAGTGAGAACAACATTCATAAAACATCCATGTATTGGAATGGGAATAGCTGGCACGGTGGTGAGAAATGGAATACAAATTTACCCTGCCAGTCAATCACGTCACATTCACATGTTCCCGTCCATCAGTAAATCCAGATCTCTCCAATCCATGGGATTTGCCAATCATCCGGCATTAACTACTCCACGGAAATAGATCCTATTTCTTAATTCATCTGAGCTCAGATTGGGGAGATTGCGACAGTGGCGGTGGTCATGGGAGCACTGCTGGTGGAAACAATGTTATCTAAGAATTCCGTGGTGGTCTTATTACACGATATGTACTCTTTTATTAGCTAACTTATTTTTTTTTGTAGCAAATAACAATATATATATATTTTTCTAATGTCCCGGTACTGCACGGAGATTATCACTGACATCAACCTCATCACAATTTTTAACACACTAGGAGACCAATTACCTTTTCTGGAAAATGCTCACTGGTTATTTAATTGCCCTTACTAGATCGTTCGGCAGAGTAGATAGGCTGCCATTATTCTCAGCAGCGCAGGTCCAGCTTACATACAGCGATGTGCTGAAGGATGATTTTTTTGTGCATACCAAAAGATAATTCGACTCGAAGAACTGGCGTTTTACATTATTGCAGTGTAAATGTTCCTTTACTTATTGGCCTAAGGGGTAACGTGTCTCATTGTGGAGAGTTAGGAGACGTATAGGCCATGCAATGCTCCGCTGGGAATTTAAATATTCAAATTGTTTCTACAGACAGGAAGTGGACATGAACTCTTGTGCCACATATTGTAAGCTGCAATCCTACACATCAGTATCAACCCTTCAAGGAGCCTTGCCATATGATTTAGGATAAAAGCCAAGCCAGAATCTCAATTTGCAGATGAGTATTTCAGGCTGTTGACCTTCCTCAGTGCAAAAAATTAGATCTGATTTGGCTATATAAGAGGCCTTTGACTGAAGTCTAAGGGTAATGTTTCTCCTTGTGGAGAGTGACATGCCTAACATGCAAGTGTAAGGAGACTTATAGGCTATGCAGTGCTCCTCTGGGATTGGTACTTCCAATAGGTGGCACTAGAGTTCACGTCCTTTTCCTCTCTCAAGGTAATTTGCATATTTAATTTCTCAGAGAAGCATTGCATAGCCTATAAGTTTCCTTACACTGGCATGTCTGGCATGTTACTCTCCACAAGGAGAGACATTACCCCTTAGACACCAGTCAAAGGCCTCTCGTACAGCCAAATCAGATATCATGCTTTCCACTGAGGAGGGGTAACACCTCGAAACACTCGTCTGCAAGTTCAGATTCTTATTTGGCTTTTATCCTAAGTCATGTGATAAGGCTCGTTAAAGGGTCGGTATTGACCTTTAAGATTGCTACTTCCAATAGGTGGCACTAGAGTTCAAGTCCTCTTCCTCTCTGAAGAGGTAATTTTCATATTTACTTATAGGCAGTGCACCATGGGAAAAGAAAAAGTATGTTCTTTAGTAGAGTTGGTGCAAATTGATTGACAGCGCCCTTTCCATCACATCAGTAATCAGTGGTCACTGGACTGGGCCTTGAGAACTGTTTCCTACCACACATCATCTGTGGCTCTTCTTTTGATTAGTAAGGCTGACACGACATGAAATGATGAGGTCGCAGTCGGCCGACTAATCAAAAGAAGAGCCGCTGATGCCGGGATGTAAGAATCGGTACTTCTCTTTTGGAGAACTAGTTTGTAAACACTGCAAAATGGGAAATATGAAGTGAAAATCTGCTGCAAATCCACCTTTTAAATAAGTTTGATTTTTAGATTAGATAATGGGTTCTTGTTTAAGGACTTTATATGTGTTTAGATGAGATGGAGGGTCTAGTCTATGGACCCTCTCAGGGAAAAGTTGATGTAATCCATAAATTCTTTCTTTTTTTGTTGGACAAGTTTCTGACATCTACCTTTTTTTCTACGCTTCTGTAATATTTTTTAAGCAGATTTCTGGTTTGTTTTTTTTCTGTATCATAATCTTCAAGTATGACAGCACAAATCACTACAGGGCCCGACAGCCAAGAAGGAGGCTTCCATATTCCCCACAGGGGACAAGTAGAAGAGTTTTTAGAAATGATAACAGGCGGAGTATGCAAACCTTGTAACTTTCTTGAAGCGCATTTAGAGCGAAGATCGTCGACTTGAAGCCTGTCCTGCGGCCACATTTTGTGAAAACCAAATGTATTTTTAAGATTGCCACTTCCATGATGTTGGATACTTAAAGAGAAAGTAGCAGAATTTAATATCTGGTTGGGTGGTGAACTAACTAGGTAGACTAAAACTTTGAGCCTCTTAGCAAAGCTTTGAACAAAACTAGGCTAAAACATAAAAGCTTTGCTCTTCTTGTCCCGTGTACGCACCTGATGACTTCTTTTTATAGCTGGGACAAAACTAGGTTACCATATCCATCTCATGAAGTTATGAAGGTATTGTTTTGTCACAAAGGCGCCCAAGACTTCATAGAAAAGCATAGTCAGCGTCTTGTTCTCATTAATTTTTTTGGTGGTGCTGTCAATTTGGTGTTGAATATTATTAAATGCCAGATCTTGATCCAGGTCTGTCACATTGCAAATAGCCAACACCTCCTAATTTGGAAAGAACCAAATTTTCCAAAGCCACTGATCTCCATCCCGTTGCTCCACATGGAAAATTATTCTCCAACCCAGTCTTTGTCCAGGACTGGGAAAATCCGCCAAATACGAAGCACCCATCGTTTTGTGCATGTGCGACACAACAAAGTGTAAAGTGATGAGGTCTATCACAAGCCTTCACTAAAAGAAAATGAAGGGTTCCTACAAGCTATCCACCACCTTCTGCTCCAGAATACCTCATGGACAGTCTCACTTTCATGAAACTTAGGCAAAGCCTCTCTTCCTCCTCAGAGTTTCCAACAGGAGCTGAAATCAAGATTTTAGCTTCCTTCACCCGAAGAGGAAGTTTGGGTTGCAAGGGGGAGGGCGAAGAACCTCCCTTGACCTGAGGAGTGACATCCTATAAGGACACTATACCCTGAAAAATGTCCTTGTGACAAACATGCAGTCAACATACAATAAATAAAATAAGAATGCAATTTTTTTTGAAAGCCTGTGATGTAAAAGTGCAGAAGGATGCAGTCAAGCACAAGCCATCTCCTAGTGAAAGGCCTTCAACAAATGTTTTCCTATCCCTCCAGACCAGGTAGTCTCTCATTGCCGTAGCTAAGACAGAGCCCATCTTGCTTCCAACCAAGAGCCGATATATTTTTGCTCCTTGTTATTACACAGTAGAGTTCTGTTTTCTAGGGTCTTTAATACAATTCTTAGAAATTGCTGAGATCCAGTTGGTGTAATGCTCCTTGGAGAAAAAAAAAAGTATGATGGTGAGACCTCTCTTTCTACTTTTCATACATTTGGGATCTCCCCAAGGAGAACCAGCACCTTCCAAGTTTTTCCGAAGTGAAGGCCTAATGTTCAGATGTTAGAATGTCTTCCTGCATTGACCGGCCTTGTAACAATATACTGAAAATATATTTTGGTCTTTCTCACCGGATACATTTATTTATTCAACACACCCCGGCATAGAAGAAAGGGAATCGAAAATGGTTAACTACTGCAAATCAAATCCAGCCTTCGCATTTACTGATAGGGTTAATCCTTGAGCTCCAGGCTGCGGGTATGGTTAGTATTGTGAACAGCGGAATACCTAGGTGATGAGAAGTTTTCAGCCTGAAGGGCCTTTTGCACATCCAAAGACGTAAATAGGAAAACACTCAGAGCTTGACGCAGAGACCAAGACGAGCGACCTGGGCGGGCCGCGTCATCATAATCATACTTGTGCGATGATAGATATACCCTCAGAGATTGGGATAAAAGAACATTTTCTCATATTATCCGCTCCTGGGAAAGTTATGTGGCAACCAATATGGCTACTAAAAGGGAGGGGGAATATATCACTTCATAACTTCTGTTTTCCACCAAATCGAAATAGTATAATTTTGGAGTGAAAAAAAATCCTGTTTTTGTGCAATTCAACATACAGCGACCACTTAATCCACTTGGACGCACTATTGTTGCGCAGTGCATTGTGGGTCCGTCTGGCATCACAAAGGTTAAGAACACTACATGGTCGCCCCCTCCGCTTTCCCAAGTCTCTTTCCTCTTCTGAATATACAGAATTTCTGGTGTGATTTATTTGGATTGCATTGAACTAATCCTCTTATTATTGAAAGCAATACATTTCAGAGCCGAATGTTAACCTCTCCTTATTTGGCCTCTGAAATTTGCTTGGGGTTTTATTATTTGGAGATCGCTCTTCATACTGATGAGAATTTCGAGTTTTATGAAGGTTTTTTTTTCTATAGTTACATTTAAGTGAACATTTGGGCATTTGTTGGTTGGTATGACCAAATTCACATGGAGGATCCCATTGCTCGTCGGCAAGCTCGTAAACATTACACTAATAACTGGAAAAATGATTGTTACTTAAGATTTATTTTATGTTGTCTATAAAGCACCTACATGTACCACAGCGCTGTACGATGCTTCATCTATCAGTATATACAAAGAATGAAGGTGGAATTTTTATAAACCTGAGGAAGAGCTTTCGAAACATTAGTTGGTTGTATAAGAACTGCATAGAAGTGACTGGCAGCCAATCACTTTCGAAATCTTGTGATTAGTGGGGGTCGGAGCTCATGGACCTTCATTAATCAAAACATGTTATTCATCATGATCCTCTTTCTCCAAAAGAAAATCATAGTGGAGTAGAATGAATACAAGGGGTGGGACTCATAACAAAAATCAAAAAGGCCACAGATAAGGATACCAAGCTTTGCCAAACAGGACACGAAGAGCCTTTTTTTCGTCGCCTCCTCTCCATGACCCTTGGGCCAATTCGCCCACCCCTTGTTTGTTCCTTCAGAGAAGGTAGCCCTAACCCATGGGGATGAGACCAGCCATGATTGGACCCTTTCTCTCCATACAGGTACAATGGTACATACGTACTTTTTCCTCATTGATGCAAGGATGCCGGTAATTAGGCCATTGTAGGGCATCTACACTGTGTACACACAATCTACACTGTATACACAGCATGATGGCTCAGTGGTTAGCACTGCAGCCTTGCAGTGCTGGGGTCCTGGGTTCAAATCTCACCAAGGACAACATCTGCAAGGAGTTTGTATGTTCTCCCTGTGTTTGTGTGGGTTTCCTCTGGGTTCTCCGGTTTCCTCCCACATCCCAAAGACATACTGATAGGGAATTTAGATTGTGAGCCCCAATGGGGACAGTGATAATGATGTCTGTGAAGCGTTGTGGAATTCATGGCGCTATATAAGCGAGCAAAAATAAATAATAATCTTATACCAGCTACCCACACGGGTAAACTAATAACCGTTATGTCATGTAAACGTTTTTTCTCCCCTTTTATTATTTATAGACATCATCGACGACCTGACAAACCTTGTAGAAAATACCGACACAAAGGTCCGTAATCAGACAAGACATGTGAAGCTGGTGGACAAGAAATCTGGATCATGTGGTAAGTCATCCCCATATCTTGGACCTTTGTATCACAAACGTGAAGTTCTGGCCTCCTTAAGGAGATATTAGAAAATTGTCACACAAGTGATTTCCATAGTTGGATGTTCACTTAATGAATTAAAAATGGTTTTGTCACCAGATTTCACAATACACAAGCTGCATACATTATTGCATAGATTATATAGACCTGATGAGACTGGTGTGCTTGCTTTGAAAATCTTATGTCAGTATAGCTGTATAATCCACATATTAAGATGAGCATTTTATGGGACCAGCTAAACAGTGAGAGAGGGCAGGATATCCAAATGTATTAAATTTTTGCCCACCCAGCTTGAGTGACTACCAGATTGTACTGAACTGTGTGAGATCTCAGCAGCAAAAGGAGCAGTCAGTCAGACTTGATGGGGGAGTCCATCAGTAGCAGGGAGGAGGAACACTGAGGCACGGTCAATTAGGATAGGTGGGTGGAGATCCATAAGTAGGAGAGAGGAGAGACACTGAAGAGTAGTAATTCAGAATAGATGGGGGGGGTGATTCATCGGGAGGAGAGACACTGAGGAACTGTAATTCAGAATAGCTGGGGTGGGGGGGATTCATCAGTAGGAGGGAGGAAGGACACTTATGAGCTATCCATCAGGATAGTTGGGGGGGAGATTCATCAGGAGGAGGGACACTGAGGAACTGTGATTCAGAATAGCTGCGGGAAGATTCATCAATAGGAGGGAGGAGGGTCACTGAGGAACTGTGATTCAGAATAGCTGCGGAGAGATTCATCAGTAAGAGGGATGAGGGACACTGAGGAGCTGGGATTCAGAATAGCTGGGGAGGAGATCCGTCAGTAGGAGCAGGGGAGGGACACTGAGGAGCTATCCATCAAGATAGGTGGGGGGAGATTCATCAGTAGGAGGGAGGAGGGTCACTGAGGAACTGTGATTCAGAATAGCTAGGGGGGAAATTCATCTGGAGGAGGGAGGAGGTACTCTGAGGAACTGTGTTTCAGAGTAGCTGGGGAGGAGATTCATCAGTAGGAGGGAGGAGGGATTCTGAGGAGCTGTGAATCAGGATAGGTAGGCTGAGATTGAGTTAAACTTTCATTAGGATTATCCAGGCATTTTGACATGGAATTTCATCAGCCTTGATAGGTTGAATAGATCTATTTAATAATGTTTGCAGTTTGTATTGTGAAATTTGGTGACAGACCCCCTTTAAAGGGAATCTGTCAGCAGGATTTCACCCCCTCCCCCCAAACTATTTATACGCTTATATAGCTCTTTCAAAGACAAGTCCAGCAATACATTTACATGGCCAGTCCGTTCCTTTATTCCTGAGAAATCAGAGTCTTAATTAATATGCAAATGAGGCTGAAGAGATATGGTAGAGCTGAAGCCTCTGTCACTCCAGCTCTATTCCCTGCCCAGCTCCACCTCCTCCTGTTTGAATGACAGCCTCTATGATGTGTGACTTCAGGCAAATGAGCTGTCTGTCAAGCAGAGGATGGCATCGCTGGGCAGGGAATAGAGCTGGAGTGACAGAGGCTTCAGATCTACAAATAGCTCTTCAGCCTTATTTGCATATTATTTCAATCACTCAGGAATGGAGGAACAAGACTGGACATGCAACTTATTGTTGGACTTGTTCTTGAAAGAGCTACATGCACATATAAATAGTTTTTGGGGTGAAATCCTGCTGTCAGATTCCATTTAATGAGTAGACCTTGTTTTTTGCAAGAGAAAGATGTTTTTTTATTTCTTTTTTTCCAAATATTAAAATATAGAAAAAAAAATAACTTTGGACTTTTTATTTATTTATTTTTTTAGATTAGGTTAACTTGGTTGTGTGGACGGCCAAAAATAAATATTTTTATTTTATTTTATTCAATGTATCCCAAGAAAATGTTTCTTTATAACCAGTAAGGGTTTATTTTTATTTAATTGCAGACTTTTATATGTATATTTTATTTTTATTACGTTTTTGTATTATTTTTTTTATTTCATTTCTATTAGGGGATTACTACTTTATATCACAATGTATCAACTTGCTCCTGTATAAGAGACCTATGCATCTGTGGAAGTCTACGGGGCTGACGGCACAGATGGCCCCCATATCATGTCAATGTCCTACTTGGAGTCCATGCTAAGTTACCAGGGCCGACACTACAGGGGTCCCCCAGTCCCAATATTGTCAGTGTAAAACCTGGCGATCGGAGGACAAAAAGCCCTTTAATGCATAAATCGTTATGTTTGTAAGGTCTCACAGAACAAGCTGCATACAGTCAGACTGTACATAATAGTATATGGCATAGTTCAGCGGACAGGGACCACGGAGTATTTTACAGGGGAAGGGGGTGGATTTATGTTTTTTTTTTTCTTGAATCAGGTTGCCAGGTGTTTGAACACTAGCCAGAAATCAGCGGGACACCCCCCCCCCTCCTTTCCTATACCTCACTCTATAGTCTACTACCCCTCCCCCATTATTCTGCTTTGAAGAATCATTTTGCTCACAATTTTACATTATTGCCTTCATTTAACCCTGTCTGGGTCATTTACAGTAGTCTTTTTTTTTTCCGTAGCGTCTGGGGTGCATTTATGAAGTTCTGCTGAATAATGGACACACACTATATAGCATAATACCCTAGCTACTGCAGAACCTCATTGAAAAGGAATGCTTTTGGTAACATGGATAGGTTGAGCGTTGCTAATATATAAGGTTCCCTTCGCAATGTAGAGGAGCACCATGGTGAACGCTAAACCCGGAGCTTGTATTATGGGTGCTCTTAATTTAAAAGGGTTACCTTTCTCGTTTTGCCGATCGGTGAGGATCCCAGCAGTTGGACCCCTGCCAGTAAGTATGTTATCACCTATTCTGCGATAGGTGATAACTTGCTTTCACCGACAACCCCTTTAAAGGGAGTCTGCCTCTTCTTACTGTACCTCCAGGTAGAGTACTCTGCGAGAAATCTGTCTTTTATCCCATGCCCAGTAGCTGGTTTTGAGCCTGACTCATTCTCAGACCCTAATTGGGAATCCCTGCCCTGCATGCTTGGTCTTGGTTGACTCTCTCATTTCTTGTCACTCTCTTCAACAGTAAACTATCACGCAATTCTGTGCGTGCACCACATACTTGTGCTGTCTCCTCGGGAGATGATGTTTCCTGGTACAAGGAGAGCACTGCAGTTAATGAGTCCAGTGGATAGTCCTATTCAGTGATTGACGTCTTCCCTGTATGAAAGAGATAGCTGTCAATCACTGAGTAGGACTGCCGTCTGGACTCTCATGGATACAAACACCAGGGACCTCAATGAGTAAAATACAAGTTATAATTCTGCTCAGCTTCTCCTTCTCTATAACCTGAAGATGTTCCTTGACTTTTATGGGAAGTGTGTTGTGAGCATGCTCTGTTATCTGTGCAGAGGTCATTGTATGGAGAAAGGGATGAGGTGATTGGAGACCATCATCTCTGTGAATGGTGAATCCCTTTTCCGCTATATATTGGTGTTACCTGTCATCGTAATCATGCTTTGGATAATGAGATGGCTCCCTTACATCTATGGGAAAGTATTGTGGGCATGCACTTTGATCTGTACAGAGGTTATTGTGCAGGGAGGGAGGAGGAGGTAAGCTCTGACCATCATGTATTTTGAAATTGAGCATTCTGTATTATCTGTCCTTATAATCCTGTCTGTAATGATAAACAGACAACTTCTGAGACGTGATCTTTACAGAACAGGAAGTGTCAACCTATTATGAAGCTGTAAAAACTGCAAGATTTCAAGATTTTTATTTTTTTTTTAAATATGCAGAACAGCTTGTGAAATTAAAAAATAAAACAAAACTTCACTAAAAATTCTGGAAAAAGAAAATCAGTTTAATAATCAGTCATTTTTGCAGCCACATTTCCGTTAAGGAACGCTTTTTCAGCATCCTGTTATTACAACGTCTATATTAAAAAATAGTAAAAAAAGAAAGGTTTTGACGTCTTTTCCCAATTATACGAACATAAAAGTGGGGAAAACTTAGGCAAAGATATTAGGTGCCTGCATATTCGTGAAGCTTGACTATACTGTATTTCATTATAAGAAATTCATAAGTTGGGCGTCCGATATGAAAGGGTTTGGAAAATCACAAGCAGGTCCCATTCCGAAGAAAAGTCTGTGATTACTTCCAGATTGTAGAGAGATACCTTATTCCAGGCTTCCAGAAGAGCGATTGGGTGGACAAATTATCAAACCCGCTACAAAGTTGTTGTTTTTTTTATTGGTATTGATACGCAATATTTAACAAACCCCACAAAAAACCCATACAGAGCACTGATTAGTAATTATAGCGGTGGAAGCCAGCGCCATCTGCAAAGTCCGATCACTTGTTTTCACTGTTTAGTGTTTCAGTAGTCCTTTTGTTCATTTTTATTTTTTTTTACGTTCAAGATATATCAGCAGAATATTTCATAACTATCTGATAGATTCTGGTCTCACCCCTTGGATCCAAACCTATGTCTAGAATTGGGGACACCTGACTAAATGAAGAAGTGGCTGGAATTATGGAAAACAGCACAAGATAGACATAAATGGGACTTACTGAACCAGTTTAGCTCCCTTTCACATCTACGTAAATTGTTATTACGGTCACAAATAATAATAGAAGAAGGTATCTGTCGTCCCTTTACTCAGTCCACAAACCCCCGATACCTTATTTTCTCAATTTAAGGTCCCCTGTATGTCTATCGTCACTTGCTGTTTTTATGTGCTTCCAACACTTCCACCTGGAGACGTGTCAATTCATAGCACTTTTGCCAATGGTTAATACCACCCCACAGCTCACCTCCACCTTCTCCACGTGTCACTGTTGGTCAAGCGATCAGTCAGAACAGGATGATTTCTTCAGGCCACTCCCCTTTTTGTGATGTCATCGCTCACTGTGCCGCTTGCTTAGTCCTACGCCCTTATATGGCTCAACGTGACTGATGACATCCCGCTCATTGCACAGACAGGAAATGGCTGTCCAGAACGTTACAGGAAGTGAGGAGATGAAGGTCTCTTTGGTACAGAAAGTTTATCAACCATGTTAAACATTTTGGTAAGCTACTTGAGGTTACTAATAAACGCTATGTCTGGAAAACCCTTTTAAGGGATCAGGATGGCGCAGTGTACTTTTGGCTATTTCCGTAATCCCACAACCTAGTTATTCATGTGTGTGGCTGGAAGATATCGGGGCAACCTTCCCCAAGGTTCTAAAGATAGGACTCGCAACTGTCAGACATATATGGATTAAACAATATCTATGCCATTAATATCAAAGATGAAAATACCTCTTTGAGCTTTTTGAGTACTGGCCCAGTGAACTAAAAATTTCCCATATTAGCATTGCTTTTATTAGGGAAATTCATTTGGATTTTAGTAAAGCATCCTTTAAAACGGCCCCTCATCACAGACTTTGAACCAGCAGGGAATTCTTGAGAGATTTGAGCTCCGAAGACTGCAGACTTATGAATGTTCCAACGAAAAATCTCACATTAACAGAACCTTTACGCTTATGGACCACTTTTCCATTTTGACTACACAAATCCTTATTAGTTTGCACAGCAATGATCACATTGAAGATAGATATTGGCGTGACTTTCACATTCCCATGGCAAGAAGTTCTAAATTGTACATTTCTGAACACAAACTGAGAAACTTTGAGCCATTTCCAAGGAATTCTCAGGGGCAGTACCACCAAGTCCCTTAGATAGACTAGTCATTTATCACTACAAGCATGTTTAAATGGATTTTCACGGGGGATAAGATACACTCAGACCACCCAAATATGTTTTGGACAACTCCGCCATCTCTCTGTAAGGTCACTGAAGACAACTCTGTTACATCAGTGAATCCGGCATGCAATTTTTTTTGTCTTTCTCCTCAGAAAAAGATAGGTAATATGGCTTGAAGTGAATTTATTGATTTCACACGAACCCAATAAACCTTTTTTCTTCCTTCCGTTAACCGTTCTCACCCTGATTTTGCACACTTTGTTTCACATGGGTGAGTTCTTTTGTGAGCCGAAAACACCAGGGGCAAGCGTTGAGGAATCTTAAAGCCAAGTAATACGTGTTCTTGCTGGTCACTGAAGGATTAGCGCGGAAGACCCTCCATTTCAAGAGAGAGAGTCCAGCTCCTTACAACCCTAGAGTGGACAGGGTTTCAGAAGGCTAAGTGGATTAAGGCACCAATTTGTTAAGTTTCCTTTGATTCAGGACAGATCAAGGTCACTTATCCCAGTTGGAGATCAAGGTCAGAGAAGGAGGGTGGTGGCTTTCAAATGCCAAGACAAACCAAGCATCCTACAATGGCATTGTTATTGCCCTCCCTGGGTGGCCCCTACTTTGGAGACATTAGGATATTGGGATTCAAAAGACTAACAATATGTTTCTGAGGGAACCACTGGGAACCGGCCCAAAATAGATGGCTAACAGGAGACAAGCCAGCCAGGGAAGCATAACCAAAGAGGTCAGGAAGTTCTCCTTAAGACTAGTTTGATCACGGGGACTTCAAACCCCTATATTTTTTTTTTCTTTATTTCCACAGTTAAGACGCCTAAGCGGTTTTCATGGACGACTTAGCCGAACACTTGTGTCTTTGTTACCCTCCAACATTGGGTAATCAATGGAGAAGTCTTTCTTTGCCTGTTGACTTATCTGCTTTCTCAAGAATGTGTTGAGAAGGTTGCTTAAAGTCACTCATTTTCTGAAACTTAAATTATGCAAGATATAGTATTCACTATGTAAAATCCCAATTGGGAGGGCCTTGGGAAATAATATAAAGGACAATTGATGTTTGCATCGTCTTGTCAAGGATATGGTGGTGGGCCCTAGATGTCTCTATTTCTGTGCTAGTACAAATATATAAATTCCATATTTTCTATTAAAAGGCTTTGTTTTTTTTCTTAATGTGAACCTCTGCTAAGAAACACACAAATATAGAATGTAACAGTATATGTTATCTGTATCATTGGATAGTAACAGCTTTTCTAATACTGCTTTCCTCCTCACATGTACGAGAAAATAACTACTATAATACTACCCACTATGAACAAGGAAATAACTACTATTATACTTTCCCTTCTGTACAAGAATAAAGCTACTTTAAAGGGAACCTGTCACCAGGTTTGCCTCATATGAGATAAGACCACCACCTAACATCCCTCATATACAGTATACTAATATGACGTATATGTGCTCCTCATCCGGACTGCAACAAAAGAAAAACACCTTTTATTATACTCACCTGCGGGTCCGAGGGGCGTCGTTGGCCTTGGTCCGGCACCTCCCTTCTTCTTTCGATGCCGTCCTCCTTCTGTGCGTCGTGTAAATGATGCGTCCCTACATCATCCACACAGGGTCCCTGGCATCACGCTCCTGCGCAGGCATACTTCTCTGCCCTGTTGAGGGCAGAGCAAAGTACTGCATTGTGCATGCGCCGGGAAAGGTCAAAGAGCCCTGGCGCATGCCAAATGAAGGCTTATGCCGAAACGTGCATAGGGGCTGGCAGCACTATCACCCACAAATAGGTACTGTGTATGCTTTCATTACTTAGCCTCGACTATGCGCTGAGTTAGCAGGTTGTCTTGCAGGTCACTAATTTACCAGATTAGATCTCTATGTGACCATTTCTTCCTAGCTATGGTTGTATTGTAGCATTTCTATGGTAGTTTGGGATACCCAGGTGACAGATTATGTGTTAGACATTGTAGGGGTATTTCAAAACTTTGATACAACTTCTTTGTATTAAGAATATAACTACTGTAATACTGCCCCCTATGTACAAGAATAGAACTATTCTAATACTGCCCCTACGTACAAGTATATAACTATTCTAATACTGCCCCCTATGTACAAGAATATAACTACTGTAATACTGACCCTATGTACAAGAATATAACTACTATAATACTGACCCTATGTACAAGAATATAACTACTATAATACTGCCCCCTATGTACAAGAATATAACTACTATAATACTGCCTCCTATGTACAAGAATATAACTACTATAATACTGCTCCTATGTACAAGAATATAACTACTATAATACTGCCCCTATATATAAGAATATAACTACTATAATACTGCCCCTATATACAAGAATATAACTACTATAATACTGCCCTTATGTACAAGAATATAACTACTATAATACTGCTCCTATATACAAGAATATAACTACTATAATACTGCTCCTATGTACAAGAATATAACTACTATAATACTGCCCCCTATGTACAAGAATATAAGTACTATAATACTGCCTCCTATGTACAAGAATATAACTACTATAATACAGCTCCTATGTACAAGAATATAACTACTATAATACTGCCCCTATATATAAGAATATAACTACTATAATACTGCCCCTATATACAAGAATATAACTACTATAATACTGCCCTTATGTACAAGAATATAACTACTATAATACTGCCCCCTATATGCAAGAATATAACTACTATAATACTGACCCCCTATATACAAGAATATAACTACTATAATACTGCCCTTATGTACAAGAATATAACTACTATAATACTGCCCCCTATATGCAAGAATATAACTACTATAATACTGCCCCCTATATACAAGAATATAACTACTATAATACTGCCCTTATGTACAAGAATATAACTACTATAATACTGCTCCTATATACAAGAATATAACTACTATAATACTGCCCCTATATACAAGAATATAACTACTATAATACTGCTCCTATGTACAAGAATATAACTACTATAATACTGCTCCTATATACAAGAATATAACTACTATAATACTGCTCCTATGTACAAGAATATAACTACTATAATACTGCTCCTATGTACAAGAATATAACTACTATAATACTGCCCCTATATACAAGAATATAACTACTATAATACTGCCCCTATATACAAGAATATAACTACTATAATACTGCCCCTATGTACAAGAATATAACTACTATAATACTGCCCCTATATACAAGAATATAACTACTATAATACTGCTCCTATGTACAAGAATATAACTACTATAATACTGCTTCCTATGTACAAGAATATAACTACTATAATACTGCCCCTATGTACAAGAATATAACTACTATAATACTGTCCCCTATATACAAGAATATAACTACTATAATACTGCCCCTATGTACAAGAATATAACTACTATAATACTGCCCCTATATACAAGAATATAACTACTATAATACTGCTCCTATGTACAAGAATATAACTACTATAATACTGCTTCCTATGTACAAGAATATAACTACTATAATACTGCCCCTATGTACAAGAATATAACTACTATAATGCTGTCCCCTATGTACAAGAATATAACTACTATAATACTGCCCCCTATGTACAAGAAAATAACTACTATAATACTGCCCCTATGTACAAGAATATAACTACTATAATACTGTCCCTATGTATAAGAATATAACTACTATAATACTGCCTCCTATGTACAAGAATATAACTACTATAGTACTGCCTCTATGTGCAAGAATATAACTACTATAATACTGCCCCCTATGTACAAGAATATAACTACTATAATACTGCTCCCTATGTACAAGAATATAACTACTATAATACTGCCCCCTATGTACAAGAATATAACTACTATAATACTGCCCCCTGTGTACAAGAATATAACTACTATAATGCTGCCCCCTGTGTACAAGAATATAACTATTATAATACTGCTCCTATGTACAAGAATATAACTACTATAATACTGCCCCTAAGTACAAGAATATAACTACTATAATACTGCCCCTATGTACAAGAATATAACTACTATAATACTGCCCCTAAGTACAAGAATATAACTACTATAATACTGCCCCTATGTACAAGAATATAACTACTATAATACTGCCCCCTATGTACAAGAATATAACTACTATAATACTGTCCCCTGTGTACAAGAATATAACTATTATAATACTGCTCCTATGTACAAGAATATAACTACTATAATACTGCCCCCTATGTACAAGAATATAACTACTATAATACTGTCCCCTGTGTACAAGAATATAACTATTATAATACTGCTCCTATGTACAAGAATATAACTACTATAATACTGCTCCCTATGTACAAGAATATAACTACTATAATACTGTCCCTATGTACAAGAATAAAACTACTATAATACTGTCCCTATGTACAAGAATAAAACTACTATAATACTGTCCCTATGTACAAGAATAAAACTACTATAATACTGCCCCCTATGTACAAGAATATAACTACTATAATGCTGCCCCTATGTACAAGAATATAACTACTATAATACTGCCCCCATGTACAAGAATATAACTACTATAATACTGCCCCCTATGTACAAGAATATAACTACTATAATACTGCTCCTTATAAATATAGAAATGGATACAGAATTTTACAGAGTTGCTTTTAAGCCAAACATCTAGATAATCTAATATACTCTAGCCAGTGGAAAGATAATGTTCATCTGGTAAATTCTGCGTAGCCTATGATGTGGACTGTGTGTGTATGTGCATTAATTTTGATTTTCATTATTAATGCAATATCTTGCCTAAAAAGTGACTTCATAATATTAAGCGTTTTCTGGCTTGGTTAGCGCTGGGACACTGGGGTACGAATCTTGTGCAGAACACATCACATAATCCAGGTTCTGTGCATAGCCAGAAGCTTGTAGGCATTAGCACCTAATTTTAGGATATATTGACCAATCCACTTAATGTAACAGACGAGAAATGTAAATGCCCTGATGATGAAGCAGACTGAAAACACTTGAATCTGGATCTTTCCTGTTCTGAGTTGTGTTAAGTCACAAGCACAATACAAGATTAAGAAAATGTTTTGCAAGACTAGGGTTACACTCCGTTGTATAAAGTGTAGCTCTGATTTTTCAACCAAATTTTGCAGTTTAAATCTGATTTCTGCGGTTTTCATTACTTTTTTATCCATGTACACTACCGTTCAAAAGTTTGGGGTCACCCAGACAATTTTGTGTTTTCCATGAAAACTCATGCTTTTATTTATCAAATGAGTTGCAAAATGATTAGAAAATATAGTCCAGACATTGACAAGGTTAGAAATAATGGTTTTTATTTGAAAGAATAATTTTCTCCTTCAAACTTTGCTTTCATCAAAGAATGGTCCCTTTGCAGCAATTCCAGCATTGCAGACCTTTGGCATTCTAGCTGTTAATTTGCTGAGGTAATCTTGAGAAATTTCCCCCCATGCTTCCTGAAGCCCCTCCCACAAGTTGGATTGGCTTGATGGGCACTTTTTCCGTACCATATGGTCAAGCTGCTCCCACAACAGCTCAATGGGGTTGGGATCTGGTGACTGCGCTGGCCACTCCATTACAGATAAAATACCAGCTGCCTGCTTCTTCCCTAAATAGTTCATGCATAGTTTGGAGGTGTGCTTTGGGTCATTGTCCTGTTGTAGGATGAAATTGGCTCCAATCAAGCGCTGTCCACAGGGTATGGCATGGCGTTGCAAAATGGAGGATAGCCTTCCTTATTCAAAATCCCATTTACCTTGTACAAATCTCCCACTTTGCCAGCACTAAAGCAACCCCAGACCATCACATTACCTCCACCATGCTTGACAGATGGCGTCATTCACTCTTCCAGCATCTTTACGGTTGTTCTGCGTCTCACAAATGTTCTTCTGTGTGATCCAAACACCTCAAACTTTGATTCGTCTGTCCATAAACCTTTTTTCCAATCTTCCTCTGTCCAATGTCTGTGTTCTTTTGCCCATATTAATCTTTTCCTTTTATTAGCCAGTCTCAGATATGGCTTTTTCTTTGCCACTTTGCCCTGAAGGCCAGCATCCCGAAGTCGCCTCTTCACTGTAGACTTTGACACTGGCTTTTTGCGTGTACTATTTAATGAAGCTGCCAGTTGAGGAGCTGTGAGGCATCGATTTCTCAAACTAGAGACTCTAATGTACTCGTCTTGTTGCTCAGTTGTGCAGCGGGGCCTCCCACTTCTCTTTCTACTCTGGTTAGAGCCTGTTTGTGCTCTCCTCTGAAGGGAGTAGTACACACCGTTGTAGGAAATCTTCAGTTTCTTGCCAATTTCTCACATGGAATAGCCTTCATTTCTTAGAACAAGAATAGACTGTCGAGTTTCACATGAAAGTTCTCTTTTTCTGGCCATTTTGAGAGTTTCATAGAACAAACAAATGTAATGCTCCAGATTCTCAACTAGCTCAATGGAAGGTCAATTTTAGAGCTTCTCAAATCAGCCAAACCGTTTTCAGCTGGGCTAACATACTTGTGCAAGGGTTTTCTAGGGTTTTCTAAACATCCATTAGCCTTCTTACACAGTTAGCAAACACAATGTACCATTAAAACACTGGAGTGGTGGTTGTTGGAAATGGGCCTCTATACACCTATGTAGATATTGCAATATAAACAAGACGTTTGCAGCTAGAATAGTCATTTACCACATTAACAATGTATAGAGTGTATTTCTGATTCATTTAATGTTCGCTTCATTGAAAAAAAATTTGCTTTTCTTTCAAAAATAATTACATTTCTAAATGACGCCAAACTTTTGAACAGTAGTGTATGTAACTGATTCTAGCCCGAGCACCACAATTTGAAATCTACGCCAGTTATGAGCTAATGTAGATTTCTGCTATGATTTACTCCACTTTTTAGTGTAAATTATCGTGGATCTGTCAAGCCTCTGCTAGCCTTCTCCCTTTCTACTAAGCCTCACCCACCTTCTAGAAAAGTAGCAGAACTGGCACAAAAGTATAGATAGTCTAAAAATGTATATGGTTGACCCTACCTGCCAATCATCTAATGTAAATCTCTTCCCTTACAGACCAGAGGACTGAAGGACATTGCATGTTAAATTGAAGTACCCAAGGAATATGCACTGCAGGCAGAGGTGTTTGGCAGCAGCTTACTTCCTTCTCCTGATTCTGAATCCATGTTTTTTGCTTAATAGATTGACCAAGTCTGTGCACCACAATTCGAAATCTACGATAGTTATGATATACTGTAGATTATTGCTACAATTTTCTCCACTTTCTGGTGTAAATTATATAGTGCATCTGTCTAGCCTTTCTTATCCTTCTCCCTTCTACTAAACCTCACCCACCTTTTAGAAAAGCAGCAGCACAGATAGTCTCAAAATATTGAATTAATATATTTTTAATAAATGTTTTATTCGCCAAAATGTTTAAACTAGTTCGATAAGTGATGAATCAGCTCTTAAATCAATTATTATTCCCTTCTCTCAAATTTATAGTTAAAGTTACATCAGGGTTTTTTTCTGACATAGAAAACAATGGGAAACATTTTGCTCAAGCCACAATTGTGCACACATTTTGATGGTTTGCATGGTGATGAGTTCAACAGAGTCTTGCCAGAATTACTATAATTTATGCCAGAAAGTGGCATAAAATATCACGGAAATCATGTCCATTTTTGTCACAAGTGCAGTCCAATTGTACTAAAATATGTGCGCTTCCTAATTAACCCACCAGATAACTTTTGTATTAAGACCAGAGTTGAAACAGCCGGTCTTGATAACCATTGCAACACACCGCTATACATTTTTGCAGACATCATTCCCAGCATCCTAGTGAAGAGCCATTTTTCATTGACTTGACGGGTAAATTATATTGGAAGGTTTTAATGTCATCTCCATAAGTAACGCGCCCTCCTTGAAGTGATCGTGTTCTGGTAGATTGCTAAAATTTAAGGTGCAGAACATTGGGGCTTGCAACAAATGCTGAACAGCCCCCTCCGTCAGAACAAAGGTTCATCTCTGGCATCCGTAACTAATTACAGCATCCTCTTTTTACTGGACTGGGAGTAATAAATCTACATTCACTGTATATTGCGATCTTGCACAATGATTTCACTCATGCCTAGGAATCTTTCGCAAAAGAGGTCACCACCGTTCTTGCAGCTGAGTCCTAAACTTCATACACCCTCCGAGAAAGATAATTTGATCCTTAAACGATGTTGGCTCTTATTTAAAAGAGATTGTCTTGATTTCATTATGGTCTTAGAGTCTGGATTTAGGCTTAAAGGTGTTGTCTGACTCCTCAATTAGACACTAAAAATTATCCAATTTTGTATTTTTATTTTTCAGTAGATGGAGACTTTTTTTTAATTCTTTTAGTTTAGTGTGCTCATAGAATGCCAAAATAAAGTAAGAAACTACAGCTACTGTGATGCAAGAGTGCACAGCATGTGAGCTCTGTATGTTCTCCTATTGGGATCTTTCCCTCCCTTATTGGGATCTTTCCCTCCCCTATGTGAATCTTTCCCTCCCCTGTTGGGCTCTTTCCCTCCCCTGTTGGGCTCTTTCCCTCCCCTGTTGGGCTCTTTCCCTCCCCTGTTGGGCTCTTTCCCTCCCCTGTTGGGCTCTTTCCCTCCCCTGTTGGGCTCTTTCCCTCCCCTGTTGGGCTCTTTCCCTCCCCTGTTGGGCTCTTTCCCTCCCCTGTTTGGCTCTTTCCCTCCCCTGTTTGGCTCTTTCCTTTCCCTATTGGGCTCTTTCCCTCCCCTATTTGGCTCACGTATTGAACTCTTCTCCTTCATTCTTGCCGATCCTCCCTCCATTAAGCTTGTTTATACATCTTCCACTGACTGCATTCGAGTCAGCTCCCCAAACTTCATGTCTTTTCATGATATTCTGTACATCGGAGGATGAGCTTCCAGAAGGAAAACCATCACTTCCTGTGAAACATCATCACTTTCTGTAAAACTGTGGAGGGCCATGTAAATGGATCTTGAAATTGGAGAGCTGAGGAGTCTTTCAACTGTATGTTCTTCACAAAAATTGACACAGTAGGCTAAAAAAAAAATAATTGGACAAGCTCTTTAACCATAAAGATCTGGTGGACTGTGCTCCTTTGGCTCCCAAGCATCAAGGTCAAAAGATTTTTGACCTAGTGGAATTTTTAGTTTGAGTTCATAATTAAGATATAGAAATTTGGCGTGATGTAAATAGAGTGGCAATTTTGGTAGAAGTTAAAAAAAGAAAAAAAATTCTAAATGAGTAGAAACAAAAATTTCTGAACGTCCATTCCGATTGGGTTGAAAGCACACATTTTATGTGCATTTTTTTGATGGTAGCAACTTTTTACATGAGCTCATGCTTTGTTCCGGATGAAAGGATGGTGTAGGGGCATTAACAACTGCCTTGATTGTCCATCTTCAAGCCAATTATTGCATTGTTCTAAGGGATATTAGTTTTTCTTGCAGAGATGGAGTCCGTGTAAGGAGTCCTTACATTCAGTGCTCCTTAAGCAGGAAGAAAATGGTCTCTCTAGTGCCACTTGTAGGTGGCTACCCTCTAAGTCAATGTCTGACCCTTTGGATTGTTAACAGTGCAGATCAGTTCACCAGCAAGAATCAGGGATTGACCATGCATTCTTTAACACATAGGGCCTTTTAGGGAACATACATGTAATTGATAGAGCTGTAAAACAGGCAACAGATCCTAAAAATCTTTTTCAATCTCCCCGCTGCCTTGATTTCTCAGTCCCTGCCTTCTCAATTTCTCAATGGTTATAATTTTACAATGGGCAGTGAGCTGATTGATAAGCTCACGCCCGAAGAAGTTATACCAAGGGAAGACCTAGAGCTAGGTGTCGCAGAGAGACATTGTACTTAGCAGAAATAGGTTGTAGGGAGAGTTGAAGAAGAAAAGCGTGGTTATAACAGGTGTTAATGCGCAAGTGTAAAGTTTTATGTCGTGTCAGGCTCTCGTTTCAAGGCCATCGTGGAGTGTAGGATATTAGCCTTCGATGCTCATGTTTTCGAACTATGCTAGTGCTCTCATGATGGTGGAGAGAGACAAAACATAAATAACGGGTCCCAGTTCTCCCAATCTCCCCCTGCGCAGCCCCAACTAAAGTGTCTCACACCAGCTTTATTTGCCTAATAAACCAAGTCTTCAATAGCATAGGAAATGCCTCCATTTTTCTGCCAAAGACGCCTAGTAACAGCCAAACAGATAGCCTCCAGCCTGCGCCAAATGAACAACAACATGAAGGACCACGGGATATCGCCCTTCATTCCACGTCCCGCTACCCATGACAGCAGGGAGTCTTTATTTGAAGATCCCAGACCCTAGAGTCACTGCCCTATTGTTATCCCCTTCGAGGGCTTCCAGCAAAAGGAAATTAATGTATTCCAGAGATCAGCTATTTGTTTCCCCTGCAAGCCTGGTTCATCTCACCCCTCTCTCCCTTTTCATCCACTTTATTTGCAGAGGAGAGGACGAGGGGGTGTCTGGGAGTTAGTGTATAATGAATGCTGGGCACAAGGGGTGGAGGGTTGGGGAGGGTGCGAGAGATAAATCACCCAGGCGACCGGGAACAAGCTCTATCCATTCCTTGGACTTTATACCCGATTGGTTTCATGTATAGAAGTCTCAAAAGGTTTCTTGTAGACCCTTGCTGTGCTGGAAGAGGTCAGCACCGTGGGAGCTCTGGTGTCTGCCTACAGATTTGTAGACTGGGATGCAAGATCTTGCAATCTATTTTCAGTCCAGAAACGCTCATTGAGGTCATTTGTTGAAATGATCAATGATCTGATAATGTTTTGAGGAGTGTACAGCACGTCAATAAATATTAATTTGTGGGTTCCTTGGCATAACTGGTTTAAAAAGGGTTTGTTGTGTATATCTTGTTGAGGTAAAGTTCCATGTTACGTTTTTGCCGTACTTCTAGCATGTAGACCCCCAGAAAGCTCCTGAGGTACACGATAAAGTGTCAATAAGGTTGTATTGCCCGGTATACTTCAAACAAGTGTCCTTTTGTCCTTTATCTGGTTGTTATAGGTTTATATGTTTCATAAAGTTCATATTTCATGCGTTGCAGCTCTTAATGGATCAGAGCAAGCACTTGGAGCGTTATGGATTAGGTTTCAGTGGCGGAGTATCTTCAACCAAGTCTGAGAAATTAGTCTCTATTGAAATGCATTGGCTGGAATGCCAGCCTGACAAATTTTGATTTGGGTCAATATCATGTGGATATTCCATTAATTTATTCATATTGGTGGCTGGGGTTGTGTTTGAGAAGGGTCGATGAGGGCCGGGCTCTAGCACCAATGAAAAAATGCTGAAACATAACTTTTACTGTACAATTAAAAATATGGTGAGAAAAAGAAAAGGTAAAGATTAAGGATCCAGAAGCTTGCGCGTTTTGGGATTCATAGCTGTGAATAAGGTTGCTAACCCGAAACGCGAAAGCTTATAGCTCCATAATCTTTTTTTTTTTCTGTTTTTGCTTTAATTCACCATGTTTTTATTTGTGCAGTAAAAGTTATGTTTTAATATTTTCATATTGGTGCTGGAGCCCAGTCCTCATGGACCGTTCTTTTATTTCTGACCTAGATACCAGCCTGGTGTGTTCCTACACTCCTTTCACCACACCCTGACCAAGCAAAGGTCTACCAGGGTTCCTATGTGAATACAAGTAGTTTTCACACTAAATAGTGTTCCTTGGAAGGTGAGATGATTACTACTTTTTCTCCTTCCCTTTTATTCAGCATACAATTACATTCTTGAGTTAGTGACTTGATAGAGCAAAAAAAAATTCCATAATAGAAATTACCTGCTATTTTTTTATAGCTTGATTCCTGAAGTGTTGCAAACCCGGGACCTTGTTTGATTTCGCATTTGTCTATATCTTTTTAGGGAATTTTGAGGAAAATCTCTCTGTGGTCTATTAGGCCTATCTACCTATCAAAGAGATCATGCATGTCCAAATATGGAGTTCGAAACATTTAATTAGCTTTTTTTAAAATAAACTTTCCATAAAAATATTACAGGTTGCAAAAGAAGTTGAACTGTTGAAGATTTTCATTCACCTTGAGGAAGGTATTGGATAAATCCTTCTCGACAGCAGTTCAACTTCTGTCAATCAATAGGGGCAAATAACTATAGGTCCAAATTCCTTACCTTACATGCGATTCCTACCCAACTTATGCTGCATTGTTTTTGGTCCGTGTGCGCAACAGACCATACTGATGTGAGTGGTCCGATTAATTCAGCGACCTTATTAAGCATGGCCTTAATAATTAGTCATTCGAATTAAAAAACAAACTTACCAGTGATCAAGTTTGTTTCAGGGTGGCTTGATGTTAATTTTGGATTTATGCTTTCATGGCCATCTTGTGGTTTTATTTTGGAACGGAGGCTAAATTCCTGCTACGCAACGTTCAATCTTACTGGCACTGGACCCAAAGTTGACAACTTCGATTGGAACCCATTCAGGTTGTTCTTTTACTTCTACCCAAGATTAAATATAGAAGAGAACGATCCTTCCCCGAATCGGTGGTTGATGGGACAATTTCAATACCATTTATGAGTAATTTTTACTCTTACTGATCGCATCCTTTCATATATACAATTATTTGGAAAACCTCTTTATCGGGATGGAGGCATCTGACAAGGGGATTCTGATAAAGTACATTAAATCGGAAATGATTCCCTCCAGAGGTCTTTCACCAAACCTTCGGGTAATGTTTTCACCGCGTCCAGGCACCCTTTAATGAGTTGGATTTTGCTCAAGGGTTTGGCTTCACAAGGGGTGAGTGTATGAGATGCAGACTATCGAATGGTAAAAGCAGACAAGGAACCTCATTGTTTTCCTCTACCTTGGACGAGATATTGAGAGGGTCCTTGAGTCTCCATCCTGGTCGTAATACTTCGGTACTAGAACCAGCATTTGTCAGATTGAGGCTCGGCTCTTTCTCCTCGAGGGTGCTCAGTGACAAAAAGCGGGGTGCTTGTCATAAAAGGATCTTGGACTCTATTATGCCTTCTATCGTGAAAGCCTAAAGCTTTTTGGTGCCATTAGTTTCTTTTTAAGCAGCATTAGGAGGCCGTGGTGGATATAATGATTTAACTGTTTTATGCATGATGGAATTTAGGTCCAGCGTAGCATATTTTTTGAGACCAGAAAAGAACAGTATATTATGATCACCAGTACAGTAAGCCATAATATGGAGCAATGTGACCGATGCCTGTAAAATAGGACATATATCAGGTGCTCTATTAACGCTGGGCACATTTGTACTCCGCTTACTGCCCCTTAATTGTTGACTCTAAGGACAGAAAATTACTACTTTGCTCCCTGAATTTATTAGAAATGTGAAGAAGCTATGGCCACATGGTAGCATGGCACAAGGCTTTTTTGGTAAAGATGGGGTACTACATAAGAATATTGGTAATGGTTGAATTATTGTAGGGGAGTATTCATCCAAAAGCTTAAAATAGGGCATCTAACCAAGTACCCGTAAATTCTAAGATCTCTCAAAGTGGTTTTCCTTCTAAATATATTCCTATACAATGGTGGGATGACATGCTTTGGTACTTATGCAATGCTAATCCAACTTTGAACTAAGCGAGTAACTATAGATTTACAGATATCCCTGGTACCAGTACTTCCTGACAATTTAATTGTTTGAACCACATTAATTTATTATATACAGTTAGGTCCAAATATATTTGGACAGTGACCGAATCTTTGTGATTTCAGCACTGCATTCCACAATTTTCTATTAAAAATTAAACAACTGAGATGCACATGAAGTGGAGACTTTCAGGTTTAATTAAAGGGGTTGAACAAAAATATCCTGAAAAACGTTAAGGAATTGCAACCATTTTCTACAATTTCAGGGGCTCAAAAGTAATTGGACCAATTTAACTTTTATCATAAATAAAATGTTAATTTTTAATACTTTGCAGAGAATCCTTTGCAGGCAATGACTGCCTGAACACTGGAAGCCATGGACGTCACCAAACGCTGGGTTTGTGATGCTTTGCCGCCTTTACTGCAGCTGGCTTCAGTTGTTTCTTGTTTTGTGGGACTTTCTGCTTTAAGTTTTGTCTTAAGCATGTGAAATGCCGCTCAATGGGGTTGGTATCTGGTAATTGACTCTGCCATTGCAGAATATTCCACTTATTTGCTTTAAAAAACTCCTGGGTTGCTTTCGCAGTATGTTTTGGGACATTGAATGGCGCTTCATAGTACAGATGTATTATCAACCTTGCTGCATTTGGTTGAATCTGAGCAGAAAGTATCACCCTGTGCATTTCAGAATTAATTCGACTGCTTCTGTCTTCAGTCACATCATCTGTAAAAACTAGTGACCCAGTGCCATTGGAAACTATGCATGTCCAAGCCATCACACTGCCTCCACCATGTTTTACAGATGATGTGGTATGCTTTGGATCATGAGCAGCTCCAAGTCTTTTCCATACTTTCTTCTTCCCATCATTCTGGTACAGGTTGATCTTAGTTTCATCTGTCCAAAGAATGCTTTTCCAGAACTGGGTTTGCTTCCTTAGATGTTTTTTTTGGCAAAGTCTAATCTGGACTTTCTATTTTTAAGGCTGATTATTGGTTTGCAACTTGTGGTGAACCCTCTGTATTTGCTCTCATGAAGGTATGCTCTTTACGGTAGACTTAGATACTGAAACACCTACTTTCTGGAGAGTGTTCTTCACTTGGGTGGATGTTGTGAAGGGGTTTTTCTTCACCGTGGAAAGGATTTTGCGATCATCTACCAATGTTGTCTTCCGTGGACGTCCAGGCCTTTTTGAGTTCCCAAGCTCATCAATGCACTCTTTTTTTTTTTTTTTGCAGAATGTACCACCAAACTGTTGATTTGGCCACTCCTAACATTTCTGGTATCTTTCTGATAGATTTCTTCTTTTTTTACAGCTTAATGATGGTCTGTTTCTTCTTCATTGAGCGCTCTTTTGACCGCAAGTTGTGGGCTCACGGCAACAGCTTCCAAATGCAAATACCACACCTAGAATCATCTCCAGACCTTTTACCTGCTTAATTGATGATGGATTGATGAGGGAAGAGCCCATGCAGCCCATTAAAGGGCTTTTGAGATAATTGTCTAATTAATTTTGGTCCCTTTAAAAAGAGACAGCTACTTATTAAAGAGCAGTAATTCCTAAATCCTTACTCCTTTACTAATTAAACCTGAGAGTCTGCACTTTAAGCCCATATTGATTATTTAATTATATCTTGAATATATTTTGGTAAACATGCCAAAATTTGTGTCACTGTCCAAATATTTCTGGACCTAACTGTATTTAATTGTCAAGCAGTAGATCGCTAGAGTTTTATAATTTACCCATGACTTTAACAAGTCAACCTTTTCTTGAAGCTCGTATGGTTGTTGCTGTGCCCATGAACACTAGACCTTTTGTACATTTAATTTGGAAGATGGGAAGGGGGGGTGCAGTCACAAATCGGATAAGTCTATTTGATTAAAAACTGGTGCTCATGATAACTAATATGCTGCATTCACGCGTTGCCGGTGAAAAATTGCACCAAAAATGACGTTTTTTCCATGTTCGGCTCCTTAATCTTATTACATACAGCTGCTCTGTATATTGTACTGCAATGTCCACTTCTGAGACGCAAGTTGTGAAATTTCCCGCATGTGTCACATGAAGAGCTACACGGACTAATTTCCATAAAAATACAAATCAGGATTTCTCAACAATGGTGGGACAGACCAAGACCAAAGAGGTATCATTGGAACTGTGGCACACTAACCTATACAGCACAGGTTGCTAACATCTTATACCGGATATCTCGGGACACTTCAGAGGTCTTGATCAGTTTAGGTCTCGAAGGTGACCAACACCAAACCAGGAAAGTGGTGTATACAGGCATAAAAAAATTAATTGTGATATGATGCAAAGAAATGACTTATTTCATAAATCTTCCCCACTTCCCCCGCCCCATGAGTTAGTATCTTTGTGTTCCAGCCATTGCACACATTGACCTTTTCTGCGCTTAGATTTTGTATGTAATGTATAAAATATGTATGTAAATATAATTACACTTCATTTTAGATGCCCCCACAAGTCTGTGCTCGCCGCCAGGCAGTATATACATCTCACGGAATTTGCCGAAGTAGTGACCCTCTTTTAAAAGAAAAAATACCAGTGAAAATAATTTTTGTTATAATATTGGTCTGGAATTTGTTAATTGCTGCAGGGAGTGACAGTGATGGGCTTGATTTCTTTAAGACTGGAAAATGAAGGCAATTTCCTAAGGGAAGATACAGGCTGCAAAAAAAAAAGAGTTTGAGGGGTGTGATATGTCTTATTTTATCTATGTACATAAGTGCACAGACATGTATCAATATTTTATTAGACTCCCATGTTGCACACAGCAAATTTTAGGAAATAGAATTGCTTTCCTCACAAATTTTTAATTTGGATCTTGGATTTAGATTTAGATTTTGGACGTTTCTCCTTGTGGAGAGTGACAAGCCAAAGCCAAGCCTGGCATGTCATAGTGAGGAGACGTATAAGCCATGCATGCTCCTCTGGGAAATGAAATATGCAAATTGTCTTTTCAGAAAGGAAGAGGACTAGAACTCCAGCACCACCTATTGGAAGCAGCGATCCTAAAAGTCAATATCGACTCTTTAACGAGCCTTGCAATATGACTTGGGATAAAAACCGAACCAGAATCTCAATTTGCAGACACAGTGTTTCTGGGTGCTGCCCCTCATCGGTGCAAAGTATGAGATCTGATTTGGCTAGGTGAGCGACTCTGAACTGGGGATTTAAGGGGTAACGTTTCTCCTTGTGGAGAGTGACAAGCCAAGCCTGGCATGTCAGAATGAGGAGATGAATACGCCATGCTTGCTCCTCTGGGAAATTAAATAGGCAAATTGTCTCTTCAGTTTGCATATTAAATTTAGATTTGCACAGAGTCCAATCCACTGCAAAATTGACATTCATGAGTGAAAATCTGTGGCAATTCACCAGCTACTGAATATGTGCCAGAATTTTTCCACCGTGGATCTGGTCACAATTCCAAAGCAAAAATTTGTATATGTTAATTGTGGGCTTTGGTACAGGTTCTCAGCAGGTTTCTTCCATTTACATTGAAGTGGGTGAAAATCAACAAAATAAATTGACTTGTTCCAAATATTAAATTACGCCGCGTGCTTTAATTTTTGCATTGGTTTTTGTGTTATTGATTCTTTTTCATTTCAATGTATTTTGGTGCAAATCTGCAGTAAATTCAAAACTTTTGAATCTGTCAATTACATTTTTTTTCTCCTCTAAACTCATTTTAGCTTCAGAGCTACGCACTTTCGGGTCAAACTGTTAGAATGAGCGAACTGATTTTTAGCCCTAAATAAATGCACCTATTTAAAAAAACAATTGACCCCAAACCTCTCCGGAAATAATTTTTATTACCTTCCCCTTCGTTTCTCTTTTTTTTTTATTCTCTTCTCATCTACATCCTCATGTGACAAAAAACACAAGTAAGTCACAGATATTCCCCTTCTTCCCGGAGCCGGTAAGACCGCCGCGAGCCTGTACATCTGCTCTGTCCCACCTGGAGCTATGTACAGTTAATGACACTAATATCTCTTCAAATAAACCGCCGTCACATTCTTCGCTGGTTGATTTGTGGTTAAAATCACTGAAAGGGTAATTGTCCCTCCATGTGTGTGTATATTTGGGGGAAGGAGTTGTGCTGTAACGTCCTGACAAATCCTTGTAGAAAAAAAAGAAACCCACAAGGGCACAAGTCCCTTCACTATGTTTTCATGCACTCTGCTTCGTATTATACAAGGGTCGTCCCAGCCCCCTCCTTTCTCGCCCATTTTTCAGGGTCTTGAATGAATTGTCTTATGTTTTGCTGCTAGGGGAAAGTTTGACAAGGGAATCGCCTTGTCTTCCCCTCCTTTCCAGACAATATAGGGCAGGCGGGTTACCAATAGCTGTGTGTGGGCCTAAGGTCTGTATGATTATAATTAACCCACTGCACAGCTAAGATGGGCCTTCAGCACCATGTAACGTGATATAACACAGGACTAAAAAAAATAAAAATACCATATATCTTGTGTTATCTGTGCTCAAGGTAATAAACCCACCACCTT